>NW_028227257.1:55189910-55597410 GCF_978045245.1 Mus caroli
ATCCTGCTCTCATAAGGGGAGCATCATCTGTCTTCAGAGCAGCCAGGATAGGCTAGAAGCAAATGTAGCACTTTCTGAGTTGGCAAGTCTGGGCTCAAATCCCATCTCTTCTGCTCACTATTTACCGGCTTAACTTCCCTGTGCTCTTGTTTCCTCCTCCATAAAGTAGAACTAATGTGGTTCCTTTCCCATGGAGCTGCTGACTTATCTTAAGTAACCAAGCCTCCAGAACAATGCTTGGCATATTAGCTGCCAGAAAATACCACTACCTACCAGTTACTGGTAATCTAGACTAGCATTTTAACCACCTACATCTTCCTGTTCAGGTTGCATGGATTGGGACTTCCAAGTTCCAGCCTGAGAAGAGCAGACCCTGACCATGTGAGCTTCTGAACAAGACCCTTCCTTTCCATGCTAAGTGTTTGTAGAGTAAATGAATAGGTACGTGGACCAAAGTATACTTTGTAAGGCCCTTGAGAAGACTGGATCTCTCTCCAGGAACTCGTAGGAACCAATGAACAAACACCATGAGAGGCCAGAGGAACCTTGCTGCCTTCAAACAGAGAGACAAAACCAACAGACAGAGCATGGCGGTGGCTCACATCATGCCAGTTGCCACACAGAGACATAGTAGAGCAACCTGCTTATTCATAGGCAAGGGCTCAGGGCTGCGGTGAGTGCCCTGTGCTGGTACCTTCTGTATGAGCATGAACCAGGGGACTGAGCACCTTCTGTTCCCGATAACGCAGCTCACTTATTGATGGAGTCCATCAGTTAATTTAGGCTGTTAGGAAAACATATCTTATACTTTCCATTTTGCAATTATACATTTGAGGAAACACATAATTACAAGTTTGTCTTATGGCCAATAACCCCATTGGTATACTAGATTGGTTCATGACACTATTTCTGGCTTCAGTTCATGGGAATCTGAGGATACTAAAAGGCACATAAATCTTCCAGCATTGCTGTCTCTCAGAACTGCTTTTTGATTTGTTGGAACAAATGTAATACTGATACAAAATAAAAATGAAAGCTTGCCTTGTCCCTTGGTACACTTGATGGCCTTCTATGCCAGCCACTGGGTTTCAGCTGCTTAAGGCCTTTGCTGCTTCAATGTGCTGTTTAGATGGTAAATGCCTCCTCTATTGAAGCTACCATCTCAGAACTGGCTCAGTGAGGTCCCAGGAAGTGCTGCTATGCTTTGCAGTACAATTTCCGTGTCCTGGAGAGATGGATGGGATGGAATAGGCAAAGGGCTCTCCTCAAATAGGTCTGAGCCACCGAGAGCCCTGACTGTGATTCCATCAGTCCTCACTGCATGGTAGTGGGGTAGCGTGGGGGTGAGGGATCCATTTGATAAAAAGACAAATTGAAAGGGAAAGAAAAATCAGGAAACAAATGAAATGGGGACTAGGAGTAGAGACCACTTCATCTGATCATATGTGTGTTCTAGGCTTCACTGGCTTTTGAATGTTCTAGAGGAGATTTCTATGTGACATTGGACAAGATTTTGATTAAGGCCTCTCTTGAGGAAAGAAAGAAACTTTCCTTTGCATGTTTGGGTGTCTGAATTAATTTCATTTCTGATGATGTCCCCATTTTAATAGCATCTCTTTGCAAATAAAAGACTCTAAATGTATTTTGTACAACAGATACACACACACACACACACACACACACACACACACACACACAGAGAGAGAGAGAGAGAGAGAGAGAGAGAGAGAGAGAGAGAGAGAGAGAGAGAGAGATGTTTTAGGTTAAGGCATTGCCATTATTTTCTTGTCTACAGGTACATAACCTACCAGAGAGCTCTATCTGAGTCTCTAACAGGGAGAGTGTTAAGGAAGGAAACCCCGCTTAGCGCTTTTAGACTTCAGCTGGTGAGGCTCTTTCTCCCTCTCAAACAGTTCTGCAGGCAGTGATTTCCCACTTGAGTGAAGTGCAGCCCAATGACTGGGAGAGTCAGGTAATGGGGTGTATACCCAGACTGCCTCATCTTCTTGGTGTGAGACCATAGGTTTTAAAATAGCCTATTGGGGTTTCATTTCCTCAGAGGTAAAACTGATATAGTTATCATTTATGTGTGATGTCAGACCAAGTGACACAATCTATATCACCATGGAACAAGGTCCTTGGCAGCAGCAGCTACCAAACACTCCATCATTGTTACCAGTGCTAACAATAATCAGCCACAGCCTGTGGTCTTGGGCCTGGTGGAGACAAAAGCTGAAATTACACACTTCTAGGAAGAAAAAGACAGTAAAGAATGAACTTCCTTATAAAAGCAACATGATTTTGATTACAAAGCGTAGTTATAACAGAACACCACTGCATATGTGAGTTTTACAATGTAAGCTATTACCAAATTAATTAGATTTATCTTTTCAAAGTGCTGTTACAGTGAGCTTGGGAGATGACCTGGTCAAATGTTGGGGTCTGATTGAGAATAGCTCCCATAGGCCCATATATTTGAATGGTTAATCACCAGATAGTAGAAGAGTTTGGGAAAAATTAGGAGATGTGGCCTTTTTGTAGGAAATGTGTTCCTGGAGGTGAGGTTGGAGTTTGATCTTTCAAAAGGCTATACCTCCCTCCCTCCCTCCCTCCCTCCCTCCCTCCCTCCCTCCCTCCCTCCCTCCTTCTCTTCTCCCCCCTCTCTCTTCTGCCTTTAGATCAGGATAGAAGCTCTCAGCTACTGCTCTAGTAAGATGCCTGTTGCTTCGTGCCATGCTGATCACAGGCTAATCCTTTAACATGGTAAGCAAGCCCTCAGTCAAGTGCTTTCTTTTATAAGAGTTGCCTGGGCCAAGGTGTTTCTTCCTAGTAGTAGGACAGTAACAGACATTGACCAAGCCTAACTACCTAAGCTTGGATCCACAGAACCCATCTAATTTAATAATGATAACAATGACAATAATAATAGTAATAGTAATAAAAGAAATCCAGACATGGCGGCATGTGTCTGTAATATCAGTCCTCCTAAGAAGAGATGCAGGGCAGACAGAATTCCTCAAAGCTCACCTTGGAGTAAGTAACATAATGGGAAAGAAAGAGACTCTGCCTCAAAAACAACGTGGGGAGTAAGGACTGACCCCTGAGAGGCCATGGGCCCTTTAATAGATATGCCTAATGAGAGGATGGTGGGTTACTGCAGATGTGCACATGAAATGGCTATTGGGACTCTGGTTACTTCCTTTCCCTTCTAACACCACTCACTGTGAGATGACCATTTGTTCTGCCACCTCCTTCCTCTACTGTCAACATCCTATACCAGAATGAGACATGGGTCATCGTCAGTGTTGCACATTAGTCCATATTTTACAGCAAGGTTCCCTTAGTGTTGAGTGTTGAAGACTAAAAACTCGGACAAATATATTGAACATCATTACACATTTACAGCATCAGGCAGCACAGTGTCAATTACATCAATAATCTCTATACTCTACCAATTCATACCTTTCTTCCTACTCTTGATAACCATGGCAACCATTTTTTAAATGGTGTCCATGGTTCAACCTTTTCCTCAACATGTTTGGCGTCTGATAGTATAGACTTTGTAGGCTGGCCTCTTTCTTATGTTCTCTGTGTTTCCGTGACTTTATTGCTCATTCCCTTCTAGCTGTGAATAATATCCTCTTGTTGGATAATATCTTATTGTCCTTCACCTGGCAAAGGACACCCTGGTTTCTACCGCATTTTGGCAATTATGAATATAGTTACTGCAAGCTATCCCTGGATGGTATTTGTGTGTCTTTAGCTTGATTTTAAATGTAGGGAGCTTGGCTACCAATCATATGGAAAGAGGATACTCCAATGTCAAAATGTCTTCTATCCCAGCTGTGTCATCTTTCACTCACCCAGAAAGATGAGAAGAGTTCCTTTGCTCTGTATCTTCATAAGCACACAGTCCTATCAGCGTTTGACATCTCTGTCACTCTTTAGGGGCCTTGTGCTGCCATGTGGCTTGCAATGTGATGAGGCCCACCTTAGCTATACTGACCCTTGTTTGTTGTCTTACATCTTTGGTGATAAGGTGACTGACTGATCTTTTGCTTGCTTTTTAATTAGGAGGAACATTTTCTTCTTATTGAACTTCGAGAGCTCTTTGTATATTTTGGTTGATAGTCTTTGATTGGATAAATGTCGTGCATATACTTTCTCCCTGGCTCTAGCTTGATTGTGGAGGCAGCATCTTTCACAGAGTAGAATGTTTCATTTGAATGTGTTCTCAGCAGTTTCTTTGTGGATGACACCTTCATTCATTTCCTTCTGGAGTACCATCACTAAGCCAAAGGTCATCTGAGCTTTCTTCTGTGTCATCTTCTAGGACTTTGACAGTTTTGGGTTCTCCATCTGGAGTTCACTTTGGTGAAGGTATAAAATCAGTGACTAGATTCCTTTTTTTTTCCAGGCATGGTTGTTCTTGTCTTCCTTTTGGTCCAGCTGTTTTTTATCCAGATGAGTTTGGCGTTGGGGTTTACAAAGCTCTTTGTTGCTTCATTTTGTGCTGGTTACTATGAGCACTTGACACTGGCAGCCAATGCTTCTGCTCCTCTCCAGCGAGGTGCACTGTAAGGTTCTGAGTAGGAGCAGCTCCTTGCTGCTTTCCTCCACCTACGGGTTTTTGACACATTGGATTAAATTCCAGCCTTGGGCCAATCTGTCAAAGAAACAGGAAATGTCTGCTGCGGTGACATATTTGCCTGCGGCTGAGGTTTGAAACCAGGTGGGCAGTAGTTTTTACACAGAAGCAATTTCTCTCCATGGGAGAGGTTGAATTGCTGGGTCAGCGTAGAGTCTTTGATATTAAGAAAATCTTTTGATAAATATATTTAACCATGTTGAGAAATTCTAGAGGAACTTAAGGAAATAAAAGAGGCAGTCTTTGGGGGCGACTGCAGGGAGAAATACCAAACCTAACTATATAGTGATTTTTGTCACTATTCAAAGAGCCAGTAAATGGCTGTAGCATAGTTATCAGTGCCCTGAAGAGACTGAGTGATAAGGGGCTGGAAAGTGTATTTCTCACCACTGCAGAGAGCACCATGTTTCTGACAGACATCGAGAACTACAAAGGAATCCCTGGCTCATTTTTTCATCTCCTGTAAAAGATAAGGAGCACCTGTGTGGGGAGGGAGCTTGGTAAGGAAGCCACTGCTGTCTCTCCTTCACGCTGTCCTACCTTTGTGACTCTGCTGCAGGAAGACTCAACAGTGAGTTCCAAGAACAAATCTAGCAGCACCCACAAAGTGCTGCTCCCTGGTGCCTGCCTAACAAAGATGTCATTTATGGTCTTGGTAGAGAGCTGTAATAGCGACAGAGGACCCTGGGTTTTCTGTGCAGAGGGAGCTGTTTAAGCAATGGGTGCTAAGGTGTTTTCTCTAGGCATCATCTTGGGTATCATTCAAAACCAGCTAAAGATGCCAGTGGGAGCCCAGAGTGGAGAACAGCATCGTGCATGTTAAAACCCAATGTTCCCTTCTCCTGGCTCCTGGTGGAAGAGCCTGCAGTTGGACAGCTCCACTTAGGCCCAGGAGCTGTCCATTTGCCCTTGAAGCTATAAGAGACTCACTTCCATGAGGAGCTAGAGAGCAGTGTGAGACGTAGCTAGTACTGCCCACAGAGGCTGGTCAGAAGCTCCAGACTCCCCAGGGCGAACACTTTGTGGTATTGATCAGTGACCTTCATGCCATTTTTCTAAACCTAAAAATTGTTTCATGCTTTGTAGGTTGATTTATAACTAACCCCACACACGTGGATTCCTTTCAAACGAAATGATCATTGTAAGGTATTTAGCAATGATTGCTTAAGCGCTTAGGATTGGTCACTATCACCACACTAGTTGTTATAACTGAAGAGCTCTAGCTTGCACGGCTATTTGCTGCTGCTTCTGCCGAATCGGACTCAAACACCTTGTCTCTTTACCCTGTTTAATAAAAGATCTCTTTGCATTTGGTTTGTGCTTGGATATTGATGTTTGGGTGTGGACTGTGCCTATTCCAGGGTCCAGATAGGGGGACATTGCACAGTAAGTGGGCCCCTTCCACAACAAGGCTACCATAGACTGTATGTCTAGACCCCATGCTCAGAGCTTTGCATCCCTTTCCTTATTCATCCTTATGAAGTTCTTGCTAATCCATCATCTACAGGTGTCTAAAAGACTGGCAGAATGCTAAAAGAGGTTACTGTGAATTTTTAGTATGTATTTTTTTTGTTATTTGTGTTTATAAATTTTAGCCTATTGCTTTCTTATAACATGTTATCTAGTGGCTTTGACTCATGGTGTAGGTCCGTTAGTTGCAAAGTCAAGCTGTAGACTGGCTGCCTATTTTTAAAAAGTGGTTGCAGGCTGATGCCAACAAGAGTCATAATGAAAGGCACCAACATTTCATCCAGCTGTCTGTCAGTTGAACACTGGAGCTGGATAGTAATGTATCCCTTTGCAGATCAGGGAACTCTTCCACACAGCTGGTAAATGGTGAAATCAATGCCAAATTGGTGACACTCCAAATTGCTGGTTGCCTGGCTTCTCTTCAGAGCTGTGTGTGGCAGGACTTGAGCTCGCCAAAGGATATGGGGGTGTGGGTAGGGGGAGAGGACATGGGATGCCTCTCAGAAGCAGCTCTAACTGACCTTTAGAGGACTGGAGTCCTCCTTCTCCACGGGCCACAGATGTCTTGTGTTTATGATGCAGCTAAGAGTCGCTATAGCAGCAACAAAGCCTTGAAGTAGATAAGCTCAGTTGGAGGCCAATACTTGAAGATGTTTTATTGGCAGGCCCATTCACCTAGTGCCTGTTTCCTATGGGAATTGTCTCTCTCTTCTGGAGACTCCACAGAAGATGTAGCATATGATCCAAAGACCAGCAATGATTATCTAGAGTTAGACCCCCATGCTAGGCTGGGCAATAGCCAGCAATGGTTATCCAGGGTTAGACCCCCATGCTCTGCTGGGCCAGCCACTGTTGCTTCACTGAGGATGCAGGCATGGAAGTCCCAGCCATGGTGGGAACTGCGGGTATCCTGGGAAGAGGAAAATGTCCACCTGCAGCAGGAAGGGGTGATGTATCTGCTTAAAAGCATAGAGATCCAGGGCAGTGGCCTTCCAGGTACAGGTGCCATCTGTTTCTGAGGCTCCTGGGTCCTTGTCCTGGTGCTCAAATTATGCATAAAAAATAATATTATAAAACAAAGCTTTGTTCTTGCTTAAATTTATTTAGTAGGCTTCTGTTATTGGAAAGAGGTCTTGACTTGGTGTGTTTGTGGCCCAGGTCCAAGTAGGACTGAAAAGGTGGGACATGCAAGTGTAGTGGTGATTCTGGTCAGGGTAAAGAATCAGAGAAAATAACTGGTTCTTCCGTTTCTGCAAAATGCTAAAAAACAGAAGACTCAAATGCACAGTGCCAGGCATGAAATAATGATGCAACTGTTGTGGTGGTGAGAGGGGAGCTCACCCTAGCTCTGTCCCCAGTGACCACAAGGGTGGAGTGGATGTGGTAGGCATCCTCAGGAGGTTGGAGGATCCGAAAGCCACATCTGATTTCTGGAAGGAGTACATGATGGGGACAGGGACCCACGGGCATCAGTGGTGTAGAATGTGTGAGCACACCCTATGGAAAATCCCCTGGCAGAGAGTCTGCGTACCTTGGGGCTGATCTCAGGTCTGTGCCTGCAGGCATGAGCTGAGCAGGCCTGAGAAGGATCCACCGGAACCACCTTGTCGGACAGGCACACTCATGGAAAAAGGCCACTTTTGATTATAAATCTTTGTCTCTCTGCTTGTGACTCTGTGGGGTGCTGACAGAGTCACAGGGACAGATGCATCTGTGTCCTTTTGAAATGTCCCTGTATAATCCTTCTAAGGATGCCCATGGCTCAGTGCCTGTGGTCACGCCCTTCTCCATGGCTCAGTCCTGTGCCCCCACTCTTCCCTGTAGTGGTCGTTTGTCTCACTGGGATGAGCTCTGGACATCTACTTTTTGTGTAAACAATAGGGACTTATGATATTTAACATGGATTGTCAACTTGACAGGACCTAAAACCACCTTACGTGTGTGGTGTGCGTGTGAGGGATTGTTGGTTTCTGGGTACACCTCTGAGGGATGAAGTTAATTGATGTGGGAAAACTTATTCTAACTGTGGGCACCAATACTCCATGACTCAATGAAGAGGAGGAAGTGAGCACCAGCAACAGTCTCCTTTTGCTTCCTGACTGGGTGGAATGTGAGCAGACGCCTCAATGCTCTGTGGCTGTGACTTCCCTTCCAAGGTAGACTGTACTCAACAACCATGAGCCCAAACAAGCCCTTCTGTACGTTGCCTTTGTCAGATCTCCTGTCACTAGAGATACACAGATAACTAGTAAGCAGACCAGCTGGGTCATCCCTCCAGCTTACCTTTTCCTAAAACCAGTGACAATTCTGCATGACTCTGACTGCCCAGGAGAAGACACGGGTGTTGCAATAAAGCACCATCACTGATAATAGAACACTTTCACTGAAATAAAGGAAGAGCCCAGGGAGAGAATCAGGTGGGATTCTTACTCCCTTTTACCACATTAGCTTTACAATAAGAGAGAAGGCCTGGGCAACGGCTCAGTGGGTGAGAGCAAACGGCTGCTCTTCCAGAAGACACAGGTTCAATTCCCAGCATCCACACGATCCCAGCTCATCATCATCTGTAAGTCCAGCTCCAGGGAATCTGACCCTCTCTTCAGGGCTCCATGGGTTCCAGGCACACACATGGTGCACAGACATACATGAAAGTAGAACACCCATATGCATAAAATAAAAATAAATAAATCTTTACAGAATAAAATAAGACAGAGATTACTTTGCAGAAAGTGGTTGAGAAATGGTATGCTAGACAAAGGGGGAAAATACTTTCTAGGTGGTAGGTATAAGATACTTATCTAAAGAACATTTAGATTTCTTCTCTCAGAGAGACTTCTCACTCTTTAGTGCAATACTTCTATGACCCATGAACAGAAAATTTCCTCCTGTGTGGTCCAAGCTCAACCTGGCAATTTGTGGCAGGTTGTAATTGTGAGAAATTGAAAATTTATACATCATTTCACATGCTTTATATCTGAATAAGAGAGAAATATTCTGAGTGTTGTTGTGCTCCACTAAATCTTTGCATGTGGTGACCTCACCTCAGTGTGTTTACTCAAAGCATTATAAGCAATTAATGATTCACCCACCCCCGGAGAACATTACCCGGGGCTCAGGCAAGGCATCATGCAAGCACAGAAAAACCTTATTAGTTTGTAGGGAAGGGGCGATAAGATTTCAAGCCTAGCCTTGCCCTGGCGGGACACTCATTCTTGGGAAAGCTGCTTGCAGTTCAGATTGCAGTAGCAAAGAGGCTTTTGCTCTCCGTTCACATTAATCTTTTAAGCGGAAATGAAGCCGCCTAGAAACACGTGGATCTCCAAATGGAGGGATAACAGTGGAGATCAAATGTGGCACAGCACCCGTGGGCCTCTCAGGGAATCTTCCTCCGGGGGCCGAGTCAGTGGAGCTGGGCAGACAGCTTTGTTTGTCCCTGGGAAGCAACCCATCAGAAGAGGACAAAGACATGCATCCCTGACTGACTGACTGACTGACTGACTGACTGACGGGCTGACGGGCTGTTAGAGGTTTAAAATGTTTGCCTGGAGTGACCTTAGGGAAAAGCACCATCCTCTCTGGCTTAATGCGAATTAAATTTTTCGATTACTCCAGAGGAAGGCGAGGCAGAGGCTCCAAGCATGCTTATTTGTGGGGAGGAAAATGAAATTAAACACTCCAGCAGCAGGGAGCCGAGTGGCTCACTGATCCCAGGGCATCAGCCCTTGCCACTCAATGGCAGGGAGAATTTGATTTGAGGGGAACAGATATTTTAACAGGAGTGCCCCAATCCATCTCCACATGTTTTGATTCTGAGAGAATAACTGTACTAATTTGTATAACCTAGGGAGGAAATGAAGCATTTCCATATTTCTGTTTCCTTCTTGAAGGGAGAGTACTTCAGATGTGTTGAGTAATCAAATGAGAATTCAGTGTGTGGTCGTCTTTAGGTTAGCTCCCTGTGGTTTGCCATATGCATGGGTGTGAAGCATCCCCTCGCTGGGATGCCCAATGAGCAACTTGAGGAGTCTGAGAAAGGAAGAAAGTCTCACGATTTTCGTGAAAGTGAAAATTAAGTGTTCTTTTTCTTCTGCTTGAAAGAGATTCTCTCTCTCTCTCTCTCTCTCTCTCTCTCTCTCTGTATGTGTGTGTGTGTGTGTGTGTGTGTGTGTGTGTGGTATGTTTTTTGGGGGGGAGTGTGGGCAAGCAGTCAGTTCTATACCAGAAAGACCAACCTGCTATAGGTGTGTCTGATGTGTAGAATCAAAGGTCTGGGGATGTAGATCAATGGTAGCGCACTTACCTATAACAGAGTTGTTGGGTGGGTGTATTCCTTAACGATGGAAAAGAATACTAAGTTGCCATGAGTTTGAAGTAACTTGGACATAGGTGTTCTTGGCTCAGAGACACTCCATTGGTTTTGTTTGATTTACAGAAGGCCTGACCTTGAGACTTCTGAATGTTCTCTATAGCCATTGGTTGGAGGCGAATGTGCTTGGTGCTGAGGGCTTCCAGCACCAAGCACATATTCTCCTATGGGTGTCTTCCCCAACAGGCTGTTTGGAAATTTAACACGGCAGCAAACCACAAAAAGATGAACTATGTAGTCAAAACAGACACCCTGAATATTACCAAGTTGCTTTGTACACACAATTGATATAAACAGCATTTCACTGTGACATTTTCTATTTGTAGATAGTGTGCCTTCACTATGTTCCCTCCTCCCCCATCATAGTCTCTTGGTTCCACTGGTGAATGCTCTATTCTCTAACACTTCTACTTTCTTTCCTTTGAGACTTTCTGTCTGTGTGAGGAAAGATATGGTGCTTGTCTTTCCATATCTGGCTTATCCCTCTAATATATGATCTTTGGTTCCATCCATTTTCCCTGCCAGTGACATGAGTTCCTTCTCAATGGCTAGATGCTGCTGCATTGTGTAGATAGTCCACATTTTCTTTATCCATTCATCTATTGGTGGGCTGTCTCCATTTTGTTTGTTTGGAGGACTTTTGTGACTTTTGTCAGAACTGCGGGGTGGGCTAGAACTCACCCCGTAGTCCAGTGAGCTGATTGTTTACATTGTTGGTGGAAATGGATGAAGATTACTATAACCATGATGCAGAGTGGTATGGAGGTTCCTCAAACACTCCTGCTTTCTAAAGTGTACCGATAATAAAAGCAACAGCTTCCATTGCTGATTAGGGCTTAGGAAAGTATATAAGTTCCATGCTAGCCTGATCTGTATATCAAGTTCCAGAGATATATAGAGAATCCCTGACTAAAACAAAAAAGTATATATAATTTAGGTGGTACATCCAGGTGTATATGCTCCAGTTTTCAGTCACCAAGAAGGATGTTCCAAGATTGAGAGGAATGTACAAAATCCTGAAGCCTTTATGCCACTAGCCATTGTTGTGACTCTTGATTGTCTCAGATTCGCTTGAGGATATGGGGTGTGAAGCGTGGCTTCTGTGAAGGAAGTCTCCCATATCAGGGAAGGGTTTGGAGTATAGTTGTTTATATTGTTTAGCTTGTTAAATAACTTCTGTGAAATCCCATCTCTGAAACAAATTTTGAAATAGGAATCAGGCTTTCTGTAGTTCTTTGAGAGTGTGCTAGGAAATAAGTGTTCCCATGAGGAGGATCAAGGGTGGTGGCATATGCCAAGTCCTGATCATCTACAGTGTGCAGGATGGCAGGCAGGCAGAAAACCTTGAATTCTCAAAACTCTATTAAGTAGTTTTCTGAGTGTCTGTGTTACAAGTGTCAATTGGAAGCTCATAGATGTCACATTTAGCTCCATGTACTTGCATTGTGCTTAGAGATCATGTCTCAGTCTACAGTCTACTCTCTATTGTTGTAACAGAGGATGAGTAATATGTAGAAAAATAAGGTTAGCTCACAGTTTTGTAGATTTAAAGACCAAGATGGGGTAGCCTTGTCAGTTTGACTGTATTTGGGGCCTCATGTTGGACAGCATCCCTTGGAGAGTCAGGAAGCCAAGGAATCAAAGGCTCTGTTCTCTACTTTGATAGTAGGTCAACCTCATGGAAATGAACTGGGGAGTCTATGAAAACCATCTTAAAGTCTTCCAAAGGCAGTGCTGCCATTGGCATGACCGTTTCCACCGGCTTCCACTTCTTGCAGGCTCCACCACTCCCCTGCATTGAGGACTGATCCTCCAATACATGAAGCAAACCATATCCAATCCAGACCAACTAATAAAGGACATTATTTCCCAATATTAACATCTAGTGTGTGACACTGTCACTACCCTCCTTAAGATTAAATGAGATAACAAAGATTAAGGTCAGAGAGAAGAAGAGGAAGAGAAGAAAGAAAAGAAAAGAGAGGACAACAGAAGAAGTTCGGAAGGAGGAGGAGGAGGACATGGTGGACAAGGTAAATATCGTTCATGTGTGCCTGGACTGTGGGATACAGAGAAAGCCCCGAGTAAGTGAGTCCTTAATAAGTGTGTGCTGTTGACGTGACTATGACCATATCAAGGGCCCTAAAGTTTCAGACCCATGGGAAAAGGTCAAAGCCTTTCCTCCTGTTCTAGGTGTGATGTTGATGGTGTGTGTAGGAAATGTTCACCAGAGCCTTCCTCCCCACAGGCTGAAGACAGCTCCCCTACAGGATACAGCTCCTACTGGGATCAGCTAAACCTGCCTCCTTGTTCATTGCATACCACAAACCCTGCCTCCTCCTCTATTTGTGTGTAATTACTCCACTTCCTAGTTCTGCTACATGCAGTAACCCCATCTGTCTTTCAACTGTATATAGTAACCTTGCTAAGCATTTGGTGGCTGAGGCTTCTCCATTAGAGAACCCAGACTACCCCAAACCCAATCTTCTTGTACATGTATCTGTATTTCTGCCTTTTCTTCATTCTTTGCTACTCCAGTTAGGTCTATCCTGCCTTTGCAGGACATGACATTAGATCCTCTGCGTTTTCTCTGACAATTGCAAGCATGTTTCAAGAAAAAGCTAGGCATTTTTCATGTATAAATATATAATCTTTTGAAGTACAAAACCATCAAAGGACAACAGAACCTTGCTTTTCTTTTCTACCCTGCACCCCCACACCTTTTCTTAAGACAGAAGAAACTTACCCTGTATCCCAGGTTGGTTATAGGGATAGACAACTGAGGGAAAGAGACAACTGAGGGAACCAAGGGACACTGGAAACCATCTGGATCATGTGACAGACTCCTGTTCTGTTCTGTTTTTTTTTTTTTTTTTTTCTGGCTGAAAAATCTGTTGATAAAAATGACAGGAGTAGATAAGCTTTGGTTCCCTTGGGGAATCTTTTATGGAGGGAGGCTCTACTTAACACAGAGAATCCTTTCCTTGAGGTCAAAGTGGCCCATTGGCAGAGTGAATGTACCTGGATATTGTACAGAGGATGCCTGAATGGAGAGATTAACTTGTTCATACAACTACACTTGCATGCTCACACATGAGCACACAATTACATAACACAGTCTGTCCTTTCAGCCACACCCCAGGACATCCAGTTTCCTCTGTACACATCTTAGTATGCTTCCAAACTGCTCCTTCCATGGAACACTCACCATATTTTCTTTTAAATCTGAGCATACTAATTTTATCCCTTGGCTGAAGAATCCATAGGTTTCAAGCCTCTATAAAGACTACATTGCTAGTACCTGGTATGGGCTTCCAGCAGTGTTCAGCCAAGGTCTCTTCTGTCCCTACCCTTTCCTTTCTAACACTTAGGTCCACAGCTACCTTTTCCCATGAGTGGCAAAGCTTTCTTCCCCTTCCCTAACACGTTTCTCTTTTGGGACTCCCTTCAGCCCTTCAACCCACCTAGGAATTCATAGGGCAGTGTTTCTGATAGGGCCAATGGAATTTACCAGAGCCTATTTCAGATGCCTATACTGCACACTGCTTGATCTCTCCCTCCCTCTCTCCCTTCCCCTCTCCCTCCTTCCATCCCTCCCCCTACCTCCCTTTCTCCTGCTCCCTTGTTTGCATTTTAGGCAACCATTGACCCACATGTGCCTAATGCAAAGGGCTGGGGAGATGGCTTGATATGAACACATGAGGACTTCAGTTCAGATACCAGCACATACATCCCAGCACAGCCACATGCAGCCAGAGCCCCAGCACTAGGGGAAGAGGTGTATACAGGAGGATCAGTGAGGTTTGATGATCACCAGAGGAAAACAGCCAGCTCTAGGTTCATCGAGAGACCTTGTCTTAAGAGCATACCGTGGAGAATGATGGAATCTATCAGGCATTGTCCTTTGACCTCAGCATGCACATGTGTGCAGGCCTACTTATACAGGAGTACACACACACACAGGCACACATGCACACATGTGCACACACATGTGCACACACCACACACACACATACCACACTACATACCACACACCACATATACACACACTACAACAGAGAGAGAGAGAGAGAGAGAGAGAGAGAGAGAGAGAGAGAGAGAGAGAGAGAGAGAGAGAGAGAGAGAGAGAGAGAGAGAGAGAAAGAGAGAGAGAGAGAGATCCTTTGGGAGTTTGGAAAATTATAAATGGCAGCCTGTGAACCATGAGCTTACATAGTGAAAAATTATAAATCAGGATAGCTCTATCTTTCTATTTTGCCAAGCATATCCTCTTTGTGGAAATACCAAATGTGCATAAAGCTGCTTATTTTTTAATTGCTGAGAGTTGGCAAAATAGTGACAATGACAGAATTTAGTTGTTAATGCACACCCCAGAATTCTTTTGGTATGTTGCTGTTGTAGATTTGGTTTAATGCTTGCATTATGTTATTTGGGTTCCCCAAATTGCATGAGAATCCAGCTTGTAAGACACTGAGGGTCCCTGTCCTCAGCAGGTTCTGAGTGGTAAATCTAGTTGCTGGTAGCCAATGGCTGGGCAGAGAGACAGAGGCAGGACTTTAGGATTCCCAGGCAAGTCAACCAAGAGAAGGAGAATCATATTGCAGGGGAGGAATGAGATGCAGGCTTGAGAGCTGCAGGAGACAGGGTAGGAATCACTGAAGAACCAGGGAAGAGCAGCCCCAGGCCCCCAGCCCCTGGGTCTAGGATAGCAAAGATGTAACATGGATTCTAGTGAGTAATAACTCAGGAGTATTGGCGTGGAGGCCTTAGCAGAGTGGAGGTTTGGGAGTGGCCCAGGCAGTGAGCTGACCAAAGCATATTAAATAGAAGGCTGCATGTGTGTGTCTTTCATTTGGGACTCCAGAACATTGTGGTTGCTAGTGAGGAACTCACACCACCACCACCAGGGTAGTTAAAGCAGATTAATCACCTACTGCTACAGGTTGGTGACATTTGCATGACAATAAAACCAACACATACACAATTCATAAGTCACTGTATATTTATTCCATGAAGTTTGTTCTTTTACCTTAATCTTGGCAAAAGAAAAATCAAAAATTGTGTGATTTTTTTTTGGACACATAATTTTGGTCCTCTTTGTACTAGAAAGTAAAATTTATTTGACATATATTTTCAAAAAATTAAAATAAGGTTTAGCATTTAATATTTTATTTTTTCAAGATTTATTTATTTTATGTATATGAATACACTGTAGCTGACTTTAGACATACCAGAAGAGGGTATAAGCTCCTATTACATGATTGTGAGCTACCATGTAGTTGCTGGGAACTGAACTCCAGATCTGTGGAAGAGCAGTCAGTGCTCTTAACCACTGAGCCATCTCTCCAGCCCTTCCTTGACATTTTATTTTCAAACGGTTAACTTTATTTTATTAAATAAAATGATTGGCAGTTTCAGTGCACAAGGTCTCTCTGGATGCTGAGACGAATGCCAGTGTCCTACTTCATGCATGACTACTGAGTTGAATGCAGTGTGTAGTATTTAATATTGCAAAATATCCCTCAGTTACTACACACAGCTGTTGGCAGTAAGTCTTGGCCATCCAAGGATCTATCTGGAACTACTACCTGGAAATGAGGGAAAGCAAGGGAAGTCTCTCAGCTTGACTGGGAAATAGAACTTCATTCTGCACAGCTCTTCTTCACTGACACTACTGCAGGGAGAACATCTGATGAGTTAGTAGATCTGTCTTTTCTCTTAGCTAAGCACAGATTGTTTCCACTAAGAAGCTGTGTCTGCCGTGGATGGCAAACAAGCAGCCAGACCTTCTCAGCATCCAGGCAGTTAGTTGCCTTTTATCTTGAGGACTGAGAGCAGGAGATGTATATGTATATGTAATATTTGCCTTGGATCTAAACAGAGCAAGCTCCAGGAGCAGATGGTTGCAGTGGAGACTCGTGCCTCAGTGCAGAGTGCTTTAGTCTTGGGTGCCAAAGACACTCGTGTGCTTTTCACATGTTGTTTGTGTGTGTGTATCCTCTAGTCCATGCAAGACCTTCTAAAGAGCAAGATAGAGCTTACAGGCTCCTGGCCTCAGTAAAGGGGCATGTTTTGTTTTGGGTACCATAAAAAGATAATGCAGCCCAGGGTGAGGGTGCTAGACAGGACTTTTCTCAAGAGTTAGGAGCTCAGTACCAGCCTGAGGTGTTGAAGGGTTGGTTTCTTAGGTAGCATCTCTCCTGGGCTGCTGATGTCTGTCTTTTCATTGTTTTCTGTGTGCCCTTGTTAGGACCTACCACAATGACCTCACCTAACTTCTGGGCTCCCTGATTGCCCCAGGGGACCCAGATGTCTTTTCTAAATTTTCAGCAGGCAGAGCTTCTGTTCCACAATGCTCTACAAAGAGTTGGGGGGAAAAAATCTCATGATGGCTGTGAGCAAGAGAGATAGGATAGATAGATGGGTGGCTACTTGGTGAATCTGAGTGTGATGTTTCAGAGGTTTTCCTGGGGGTAGGGTGGGGCCCTGGATAAGGGTAGACCTGGGAGCAGCCTATGTATTCATCCTGTATCTCTCTGCATTTGGTCCTCCAAGGCTGCCACTTAAACAGCAAAGCAAGTCCTAGCTTCAGCAGATTTCTTTACGATTAGGGGAATCCATGTGCTTTTTTTAGCTGATTTAACATTAGTTCTCCTCATCAAGTTTCCCCTCCTACTTTTCATGTCCCCTTTTTGTCTGTGACTTCATTAGAGTTGCTTGCATGAGCATAGGTGGGAGGTTGTTTACTGAAGCATGTGATCAAACTTCACTACATGCATGCATGAAATTAAAAAAAAAAAAAGAAATCAAACAGTTCCATGGATCGCCTGTGAGTGTTCAGAGCATAGGATTTGGGCCCCTGAGAATAGAGGGGTACATTCAGGGAACTTTTGCTTCTTAAGGACATAAAAGGGGAGATGGGAAATCCTGTCAGGTATTTAATGACAGACCCTTCTGAGAGATGCATTGTTGGGTATCCTTGTCAGTGTGAACATCACAGGATGTGCTTGAACTGACAGCTGCCGTGTCTCTGGGCAATATAATCTGGCACCACCTTCATGTATCAGGCTATCACACACCTTTACTGCAACTCAAAACTGACTGTGTAGGTGGAACAACAATATGAACTAACCAGTACCCCCTGGAGCTCGTGTCTCTAGCTGCATATGAATCAGAAAATGGCCTAGTCAGCCATCAGTGGAAAGAGAGGCCCATTAGTCGTGCAAACTTTATATGCCCCAGTACAGGGGAACGACAGGGCCAAGAAGTGGGAGTGGGTGGGGAGCGTGTGGGGGACTTTTGGGATAGCATTGGAAATGTAAATGAAATAAATAACCCCCCCCCAAAAAAAAACCCAAATCACATGAAACTCAAGAAGGAAGACCAAAGTGTGGATACTTCACTCTTTCTTAGAAGGGGGAACAAAATACCCATGGAAGGAGTTTCAGAGACAAATTGTGAAACAGAGGCTGAACAAATGACCATCCAGAGACTGCCTCACCTTGGGGTTCCATCCCATATACAATCACCAAACCCAAACACTATTGTGGATGCCAACAATATCTTGCTGACCTGATATAACTGTCTCCTGAGAGGTTCTGCCAGGGCCTGACACATAAAGAAGTGGATGCTCACAGCCACCCATTGGGCTGAGCACAGGATCCCCATAGAAGGAGCTAAAGAAAGTACCTAAGGAGCTGAAGGGGTTTGCAGTCCCATGGGAGGAACAACAATATGAACTAGCCAGTACCCCCTGAACTCCCAGGGACTAAACTACCAACCAAAGAGTACATGTGATGGGACTCATGGCTCCAGTTGCATATGTAGCAGAGGATGGCCTAATTGGTCATTAAAGGAAGAAGAGATCCTTGGTCCTGTGAAGGCTCTATGTCCCAGGGTAGGGGAATGCCAGGGCCAAGAATCAGGATTAGGTGGGTTGGTGAGCAGGTAGAGGGGGGTGGGTAGGTAGGAGGGTTTCGTAGGAGAAACCAGGAAAGGGGATAACATTTGAAATGTAAGTAAAGAAAATATTTAATAAAAAAATAAAAGTATAACATAAAGAAAAAGCTGACTGTGGTGTGTTTCAGTATCCCTTAACCCGTTCAAAGTCTTGAACCCCCATAAGATGCACAAAGCTTGCCGGCCATGGATGTTTCCTTGGCTTATGCAGATAATTAGTTACAGTGCAGCACAGAACTAAGTATATTTCATTTTGCCTACATATCCTCTATGCAGCTATACAATCAAAACAAATTTACAGGTTTAATAAAAAACAGCCTGTAAGAGCCAGCATTTCCAAGTTAATGTTAATATTCATTTAACTTAAAAATGTTTTACTGTTATAAAATAGTGATGTATGTATATAGCATTTCTTTTAATACTATACTTCAAATTAAAGTTTGATAAGTACCCATATTCTACCAAAAACAATCAATCAACTCTGTTTTATAGCTTACTCCACCAGTAGCGTCTACTCTAGCTGCACAGATGGGACCTCGGTGTGCATGTGGCCAGTGTGAATGTGGATCACACCACTCTGAGCAGGCATTTCGGGTTTCAGTGTTCTGATGCCACTCTGTGCCTCATGATGATGGCACAGGCCCCTCTACTCTCTTGTCTTGGGGTATGTCACAAGCCATGGACAGCACTCATGGTCAACTGCTTGATGCACTGTGGGATTTGAATCGTGTCAGCAAAGGAGGACATTCCCTTACAGTAGGCTCACATTCTTGAGCCCATCCTCCATAGCTCTCAAAGCGAGTGACAGCTGTAGGGGCACCATCTGTTGTGACACATTATTTGTGCCTGTGATTGAGCCGCCGTTCCTGTATCATTTAATTCACAGGCAAAGTCTTAGAGCCATAGAATTATGTAAGCATTACCATCATTTTAGGACAGTTTGACATCAACTGTTATTCTCCATTGTCTCCTACATCTTCATCCTTTCTAGTCTAAGACCCCAGAAATCTACTTTCTGGTTCCACAGGTTTGTCTACTGTAGAGATGTCTGTATAATGGAATCATATAGTTGCAGCCTTGTATATCTGGATTCTTTCCTCTTAGTTTAATATTCTCAGAGTGTTTTGTTTGCAACCTATATCAGGACCTTGTGCCTTTTATGGCTGAATACTATTTCCCCCTAAGGACTTCACACTTTATTTAGCCAGTCGCTTGTCGTGGATGTTTGTGTTGTTGCCCGGCTCTTTATGAACCATCACAAGTTAGTGCATGGCTATGTTTCCCTTTCTCATGAGTGTGGAAGTGGAAGCCATGCCAAAGCTCTGGGTTGGACATAGTATTTATTACCTGAGGGCCCAGCTATACCACTCCTGGGCATATACCCAAAAGATGCTCCAACATATAACAAAGACACATGCTCCACTATGTTCATAGCAGCCTTATTTATAATAGCCAGAAGCTAGAAAGAACCCAGATGTCCCTCAACAGAGGAATGGATACAGAAAATGTGGTACATTTATACAGTGGAATACTATCCAGCTATTAAAAAATGACTTTATGAAATTCTTAGGCAAATGGATGGAACTAGAAAATATCATCCTGAATGAGGTAACCCAATCACAAAAGAACATACATGGTATGCACTCAATGATAAGTAGAAATTAGCTCAAAAGCTTGGAATACCCAAGATACAATTCACAGACCACATGAAGCTCAAGAAGTAGGAAGACCAAAGTGTGGATACTTCTTTCCTTCTTAGATGGGGGAACAAAATACCCACTGGAGGAAATACAGAGACAAAGTGTGGAGCAGAGACTGAAGGAAAGGCCATCCAGAGACTCTCCCACCTGGAGATCCATCTAATATACAGTTACTATTTATACTATTATAAACCCAGACACTATTGTGAATGCCAAGAAGTACTTGCTGAAAAGAGCCTGATACAGCTGTCTCCTGATAGGCTCTTCCAGAGCCTGACAAATATAGAAGTGGATGCTCACAGCTATCCATTGGATTGAGCACAGGGTCCCCAATGGAGGAGTTAGAGAAAGGACTCAAGGAGCTGAAGGGGTTTGCAACCCCATAGGAAGAACAACACTATCAACCAACCCGACCCTCCCACCCCCAGAGCTCCAAGAGATTAAACCACCAACCAAAGAGTACATATGAAGGGACCCATGGCTCCAGCCACATATGTAGCAGATGCCTTATCAGGCATCAGTGAGAGTAGAGGCCCTTGGTCCTGTGAAGGCTCGATGCCCCAATGTAGGAGAATGCCAGGATGGAGAAGGGGAAGTATGTGGGTGGGTGGGTGGGAGAGCACCTCATAGAAGCAGGGGGATGGGGATGGGATAGTGGATTTCTGGAGGGGAAACTAGGTAAGGGGATAACATTTGAAATGTAAATAAGGAAAATATCTAATAAAACCATCAAAAAATAAAAGAACCTCTGGGATGGTTCCCACAGCAGTTGAGTCATATTGCTTCCTCCTTAGAAGTGCATGACGGTTCCAATTTCTCTACATTCTTCCAACACTTGCTATTGGGCACCATTTTGAACAATAATAGCATCTTAGTGGGTGTGAAGTGCCATTTCAAAGCCCAGCATTCAGTGACCTGGAGACAGTGAGGAAACTTGCTAGGATTGCTGAAATCTCAGGTCCTCAGACTTGATACACAACCTAGATAAGATTTCTGCATCTTTGAGTTTTAGCTTCCTCATCTTCAACTTGGAATCATTGTCCTTTGGTGCTGAGGTGAAGACCAACTAAAATCATAGGCACAGAGTTTTGGCAGGATATGTGGCACCTCCCAAATACACCGATCTCAACTCCTGGCTTTGAAGCCCCAAAGGCCCCGTCCTATTTTCTAGCTCATTGTCAGCTTTTGATAGATTTGCCATGCTGGAGGTGTTTGGACAAATGGGGGTAGGAATGGGTAGGGTAAGTGCAGGACTCTGTCTGCTGTTGCCTGGAGCCTATTCTGTGTCTGAGTAGAACATTTAGAGTTAAAGTCTCTCCAGAATTCTCTGAAGGAGTTATGAGAGTGTAGGCTGAAAGAAAAGGCTGCCCGGGCCTCAGAAAGTCAGGGCAGAGGGGAGTCTGGATTATTCTTTGTGATCCTTAGATATAACCATTGCTTACTCAGGGTAGTGACCCACAATCAGGGTAAGTTCTACTGTGACTCCTTCACAGATTCAGAGAGCTGTGGCGTTTCACCTGTGCAGTTAGGGTACGGAGCCTTCAACCCTGGCACTGGGCGTGCTTACCCTCTTGGCTCTACTCTCGTTGTTGAATGATGTGCCTCACTCAAAGCTTTGTCCTGCTCCAAGTTCACCCAGGGATGCATTGGGGCACGGGGTGGCGGTGCGGAGGGGCTCTGAGGACTCTCGGGATGTGATTCATGTGTCCTCCAAGCCTGTGCTTTGCAAAAGACAAGCTGACCTCTGTTCCATTATTAGGAATTAGCGGGCACTAATTTATAGTCATTTTGCTTCCCATTAAATGCTGAATGAAAGCAATAAAAGGCTTGGGTAAAGGCCATCCAGGAGCTCCTAGACTGGAAATACATCTGTGGCCAAAAGCCTCCAGACTTCCAAATCCTACTGGGTGACTGGTGCTGCTCCTTTGTCTGGTGTTGGATGCTCTTAAATATTTGTGTTGGGCTTTGAAACGAAAAGAGAAGACATTTGCTAAAAGGTATCTTAGAAAGCTAATGGCTTCAGGAGGCTGCCAGCTCAGTGAACACCCCAAGCACTGCTGGGGCTCCTTTCCTAGGGCACAGTGTGTCCTCTGAAAAGGTTATGCAGTGCTGGCAGCAAGAGCTATCCTTCCAGAGCAATACTACCCCACCCCCACCCCCAATCCTCTTCCACCATCTCACCTTGCTCACAGAGTCCTTGGGCCTTGGAAGCAAGGACAAGAATGTATGAATGAGGAAGAATGTGTTGCAGGAAATGATATTCAGTGAGCCTCCAGGCAATGACCCCAGCTGGCAACCTCAGGTACGACTCAGCAAACATGCCAAGGGCTTGGGAAAGATCACGTACGTGCATGTCCCCTTTCATTCACGGTTTCTCTAGACACTTGTTTCCCACGCTTGTGGAGATAATGGTCACATAAAGGTCTCGTCTTGCTTCTTTTGAATTAAAGATGCAATCAGTGAGAAGGAATTTGAGAATCAGCCTAAGAAGGCGAAGATATAGAGAAGGTGTCCAGGTGAGACCGGGGACTGAAGGTGTTCAAAAGCTATTAAAGAAAAATGGTTTGCTAAGGTAAAGAAAGAATGGTGTATGAGGGTGAGTTAGTCAGCCTAGAGACTCCACTCGAGCCCTGACCAGCTTCAGGGGCACAAGAAACCCAGAGAATTTCCTAAATTATAAATGTGAGAAATCATGTCATATTTTGAATCTCAATCATCTTGTGTAAGATTCATTAATATTAGTGTCCAATACTGATATCCTTATAGGGATTCAGTGAGAATGTCCACAGGGGAGCATTTTGTAAACTGTAGACACTATCTCATGCATACCATTAGACTGTATGGCCTTTTACCAGTCCAGATGCTGGTCAGAGATGACTCAATGAAACAATGGGAGAGCATATTCTAAAAGGAATATGCTCTCCCATTGCTTGCTGGTTCGCAGTTCAGTCAGCTCACCCAGTTCACGGAGACCATGTCCACTGTTAGCTTAGTTGTGGTGTGGTCACAAAAAGGGAGGGCTCTGATTAAGATATGTACATCTTTATGCTCTGAAAACTCTTGCCATGCCTCTTTTCTTACCCTATGGTTTGTACTTGGTAGATAGACACATCAGTTTTTCATAAGTATCCCAGAAGGAGGTCTAAGCTACCTCTCCTCTACCAGTTCACCCTACCCAGAGGGAAATTGGTTTCCCGAGAAGTCAGTCTACCTAGAGGATGGAGACATCAGATCACATATGCTTTGTATTGTGTGGGTTTGCAAGGATAACTGGATGTGACAGCCCCAAGTGGAGGGCCAGTGAACAGTGAAGCACTTGAAGGCCACTCACTGCCACAGCTGTGTGACTACAGTTCTAGTAAAAGCGGTTATCATCATGGTCTCATGGCTGCTCCCTGCATGTTCACCCAGTCACTCATTCATGTATTTATCCATCTAACAGATGGCTACTAACAATGTGGTGTACAGTGTGTTTCAGGGATTTTTCAAGATAATCTGTGGCCAAGCATGAGGAAAAAGGACTTTTCCTTTGTGTTCTCAGAGTTCACAATTTACTGTGAATACATGAATGAAAATTATTCTTACAATGGAGATATCTACCTCTAACAAATGCTATGAGGGACAACAGCTAGGCCTAGAGAGAGAGGCCAATAAAGTTGGAAGGAAACATGGAAGAAAAACAGGAAGAGGTGACAGCTACTCTGACAGCAGCACACTCCATGATGATTTGAAAGAATGGCACAGTTACCATAGGAGAGAGAGTGATATGAGATTGGAAAGGAAGTGAAGAGCCCTACTAGGTCCTGATGAGAGCTTCAGACTTCCAATGTATGAAAAAACAAGGAGACAGGTTTTATGGCAGGGTGTGATGCGTAGGACTAATTTTGATTTTTCTGTTCTACAGGGAAGGGTGTGGAATCTAGAGTTTTGTGCATGCTGGGCAAATGCTCAACCTTTGAGCGGTATCCTCAGCCCAGGATTTACATCTTAAAACTTCCCGTGACTGCTGGCTGAAGTGAAAGTGGAGATGGCCCTGATCCTTGGCCTACAGGGATTCTGAGTAAGCTCCTGTGAGTCTCTGAGAGAAAAGCCCTGGCTTTGGAGTAGGACACTGGCTTTAAGAGGAGTGTGTCAGATCCTGGGAGACATTGATGAGGTAACCCTGAAGATTTGCTTATGAAGTTGCAGAGAGAGGAACAAAGGAGTCCAGAAGGAGTCCTGCAGGGATTAGGAGACAGGGAAGCAAAGGCAGAACATAGGGTTTTAGAAGTAAGAATTGCAAGGTAGCAGCAGGGAGTGGCAAGGGAGCCTCTGTGTAAATGCTTTGTTTCTGCAGCTATGCTTACTGCATTAAGCCTCATTTGTTCAAAGTGGTTTCAACTTTAAGTAAGTTTTGTTTTAGACTTAAAGTACCCTGGGCTGTTTTCCTTCTTGGTCAGTTCTGTTTGGTTTTCTGGTCTCTGTGTGAGCGTGTGGGTAGGCACAGTTGGCCTTCAGCTCTGAGCTTCTAGTCCCGTTGCCTTGGAATGTGGTTCTCACACCACAGGCAGGCAGCCTCTTCAGACTTCCTACTCTCCTCCCTCTATGCACATTAACTTTCACCAGTGACCCGGTAAGTTCACTTAGCCTGAGGTTGCCTAAAACCTTTGGATTCTTTCTTTTTGGTTTATTGGCCACTGTCACCTGAGGCGATTGGTTAAGTTTGATTCTGGCTGAGCATTCTCACCTGTCTTGGAGGTGCTTCCAGAACTCTGAGGGGTTGGAGCCTTCTGTAGGTGGCTTTAATTCTTTGGATGCACAATAGTGAGCCATACCACCCCTGACCACCCATGTCCTTAAGTGTCTTCTAACAACAGTACATTAATTCCATGGAGTGAAAAGAATTAGAGAGTGCATGGCTTTGGGGAATTCCATATGAAGAAGAGATTTTTATTCCACCAACGTGGCTCTTGGTCATTAGCTCATCTACTTGTCTATTCACCAAATGAACACACATGTGTTTATTGAGTCTTTACTATGTGCTAAAGATGAGGAGTGGAAAACTCAGTGAGGAGAAGAAGCTTGCTGACGTGACTGTATTTCCAAAGTGCTTGCCAGACAAGAAGTCGGACTGAGGAGGCTGGGGAGGTCTGCTCTGGGATGCTGCAGCTGGGGGAATCCAAGGCTTGTATCTCTTGCCGTGATCTCCCTTGATGAGTTTTTTTTTTGGAGGGCTTTTGAATGAAAATTTTCCACATGTCTTATACTATATGGCTATATAAGACACCTGTGCTTTCTTAAATATCAAAAATAAGACTGGCATGATAGTGGATGCCTGCAGTCCTAGCATTCAGGAGGCAGAGGTAAGAGGATTAGGAGTTCAAGGTCACTTTTAGCTTCACTTGTGAACTTAAGACCAGCCTAGGGTTCATTAGACCCTGTCTTGAAAGGAATACATAGTAAACAAGATTTATAAAATAAAAATTCAAACTTATGTTTAAAAATGTCTATGAGTGGGCTAGAGAGATGGCTCAGTGGTTAAGAGCACTGATTGCTCTTCCTGAGGTACTGAGTTCAATTCCCAGCAAACACATGGTAGCCCACAACCATCTGTAATGGGTATTCCATGCCCTCTTCTGATGTGTCTGAAGACAGTGACAGTGTACCCACATACATGAAATAAATAAGAAAGAAAGCAAGAAAGCAAGCAAGCAAGCAAGCAAGCAAGCAAGCAAGCAAGCAAGCAAGCAAGAAAGAAAGAAAGAAAGAAAGAAAGAAAGAAAGAAAGAAAGAAAGTAGTTTAAAAAAATGTCTACTAGCCTAAGGATAAAAGTTGCCCCAGTTAAATGCATTGGTTCATCCTGAAACTGTGAGGGTTCCTTAATGCATATCTGACAGCATCTAGAGAGTGTCCATAAGAGCAAGAGAGAGAAGAAAGAGAGAGACAGAGAGAGATAGACACAGAGACACCAGGGAGAAGGAGAGAGAGAGAGAGAGAGAGAGAGAGAGAGAGAGAGAGAGAGAGAGAGAGAGAGAGAGAGAGAGAGAGAGAACATCACACAAATGATATGGAGAAATGGTTCACTTGGTTACATGTAGAGATGGCATTCAAACTTGGTCTGGAGCTGGGTTTGAATCCCTAATACTTGTGTTAAAAGCTGAGAACAGCAATGCATGCTTGTGATCCCAACACCAGAGAGCTGGAGACAGGAGGCGTCTTGGCCCTTACTGGGTAGCCAGTGTAGCAATTTTGGTTCAAGTTTAGTGATAGATATATCCTGTGTCAAAAATTAATTAAATAAACAACAGGGAGCTAAATAAAATCAGGCCTTGAAAGACAAATCAAGAATTTTGAAGAGGCAGGAAAACCAGTTTAAAAGATGAAGATGTCATATGGAAATTTGACATAAAATCTCTTCTCCAGAGCATGGCAAATTATCTTAAATTCTGAGAGCTTAGAGTTGAAAGCTTGTGGGGAGGGAAGGAGCAAGGGGAGAGACTTCATTGAAAAGGGCGTAGGATGTCATAAGAAGTGCCCGAGTCAAAGAGAGCCACTGGTGCCGTAGGTGGAGACAAAGGTTTCCTCAGATAGAGCCACGGACAGGTGTGTGTGCTCTAGCTGTGCCACCGAGTGGGACCTAGATGGAATGGGAGGGCAGTTACCGAGCATCATGCCAGAATCGCCTTCACTGACTCCTGGCGCTCATTAAGCCTTGGGATGGGGTCTAGCATTCTTTCTGCTCAAACACTTCCAGTGCAATGCAGACACTGCAAAGGTTGGGGCTTTGCTCATGTTCTGTGCTCCTTTCACGGTGCTCTCAAGGAAAGGTGGTGGCCTAGAGAGCTGAAGCTGTTCCCCAATGTCACCTGCTAATGATTGGTAGAACTGGAATGCAGCCCTTTTGTTCCTAGTCACGCATTTCCAGCTGACCCAGGCATAGAGGTTTGACCCAGGCATAGAGGTTTGACCCAGCCCTGGGTTTCACATTCACCTTCTGCTCTGCATCTTTCTGCATGGGTGGAGGGAAGGGAGGACAGGGCACTTTTCAGGGTGCTGGAAGTTTTGTGTCCCAGCCAAGGTCAGTTCAGCATTCTTATTAACATATGGTGTGGAATAGATGCCTAAAATCGGAGGACATAAATATTTTAATGTGGCCATACTGTGCTGCAGTTCCTTTCAGACCAGTACTTTAGTTTTTATTTACTTTTATGTGTTGCTGGCTCAGGGCCAGGAGGTTTTCCATCAACAGAAATGGCTGCTGATTGAAGCTATTTGCTTTCTGCTCCTGCAAAGAGGAGAGACCCTTTCTCCAAAGCAGGTGTTTTTAGATCAAGATGGGCTGTTGGATGGCTCAGTGGGGAATATACTTAGCAAAGCAATGCAGTAAATTGAACTGGTGTCGGCTCCTGATTTAATGCTTTCTTCAATTTCATCATGAATTATATATTCTTCTTCAGATTGATCATTTCTTCCGCTGATAAAGGGACAGTGCCATGCCTAGTGGGTTTGGCCCCTGACCTAAGAAATACTTTGATGTGTCAAAATTCCCTGGGATGACAACTTGGAAGAACTCTGGAGTCTGTAAATCTGCAGAGCAAGTGAGGGTCGGGGCAGGCTGGGTGAAGAAGGCCCCTGTCCCTTCCAATGCATCTGCATCTACTGCCATAATGACCTGCAGTTCCTTGTCAGCTCTGCACCCAGGGTAATTTGCAAACTGATTGTTAGTCTTTGGAAGCTGTTCTTAATTAAATAGTAACTGCACTATTACCTTCACACAAAGGAGGTAGATAGATGAGTGTCTCAACAGGACAGAGGATAGGCTGAGTTCCTTGGATAACAACTGTTGGAGTCACTACTGTGGACTATAGTATGCTTAACTCCTGGGCATCTTGTCCCCGTCTAAAGCGGTTTGTCAAGGAATTCGAACCAAGTGAGCCGAGATCATTTTATAAAGAAATCCTAATGGGATGCTTTGCTTTGCTTCTCTGGGCACTTGTTTTCAACAGTACCTCTTCGAAATGTGTCTGACAAACATCTGTTGATCAGATGGGGAAACTGAGGCACAAGATCTGAGGTTTTCCCAAGCTTGTCCAGAGAAGGACTAAATTCACTAGAATAAAGCCTGAGCGACCTTGGGTTCCACGCAGATCCAAAGGGGTTCCTTCAGCACCATTCTGGCCCCTCTGGAGGGGGCTTGAATGGTCACCTTCTTAACAAGGCCAGTAGTTGTGAATCCTTGATAGGTATCAGAAACAGTTGGGAACATGTCTGTGACCAGGGTCACAGATGAGGCTTTTAATACAGTGGATCAAGACATGCATCTTCACAGCTCTTCCAGTGAATGCGATGCTCAACCCAGGTACAGAATGCACATCCAAACTTCTATTTCACACAGGATCATACAAGGATCTGTGAAGCAGAGTCGGGATGCCTGACACTTGAACGAGCCAGTGGGGACACATGGGGACAGGGAGTGGTACAAGGAGCACCCTGGAACCCTGGGAAGGTAGAGCTTAGTAAAGCTTGGTCCTTGCTTCTGGGAAACACTCTGCTCTGGAGGTTTATGACCCTGTCCTTGATAAAACTCTCCTGGCGCAGGGCCGCGCCAGCCTAACAGCTGGTCCGAGGTAACGTGTGCCCCTCATCCACACCGACCCTCTCATACTTTGCAGCTCTCCTCGCTTGCTCCCTTCCTCCATCAGAATTTCTCTGAACTCCCTGAGGCCTGCTTCATAAGCTGTCTTTTCCATGGGTTTCACAATTTCTCCCCCTCCTAATCCTTCTATTTCCTGTTCTTTCTGGGACTTTGTACCTCCATGGCTTCTTCCTTAGATACTATACATAAGAACATTTAACTCTCAACCTGTGGGACAGACTCATTTTTCATCTCTGGATCCCTCAACCTTAACCACCACACACACACACACACACACACACACAGACACCTCTACTAGGGAGGGAATAGTTGATCAGTCTACACTGACAACTGGACTGACCACAGAGATAGTTAAACACTATGTCTATCTGTGTGGATATGCCAGTCCCACACAGCCATCCTGGGACTGCTGAGACCAAGGCACTTTTCCCAGCCAGCCTGCTCATTACCTTCCTATGCCCCAGGGATGACTTTTGTCCAGCCTCTTCCATATTGGGAGCAGGGATCCATTTCTGTTCCATTTGTTTCCCTTATCAGCCCTTTTCCTTTTATAATCAAACCCTGGCCTGTCATGATCAGTTTTATTCTAGTCTTTAGCAATAGGCTCCAATCAAAACAGGAGAGGACTGTATGATGCTGTGTCCGTAGGTGGTACCCGTGGTTGGAGGGATAGAGGTTACAGGCTGGAGTTAGCAGAGAGTTCTACCTTCTCTCTTCACCTGCAGATCCCAAGCTGCGATGGGACCCAGGCTCTCCCTGTATACCGTATCATGTCTCAAAATGGCCTCCGCTGAGGGATTTAGATAAGCAGGATGCAACTGGGACTGGGATAGTACAGAACTTTCTCTTAGAGCAGAACTGAGTGAGGTGAGAAGGTAAAGTCCTCAGGACATTTAAAGGGGGCTCCCAAGGGGAAACTCAACCAGCTCTGGACCACTTCATTAAATCCAACCCCAGACTACCTTCCTGATAGACCCTGGCCATGCTGACAGCCTGCGGCTCTGTGTATAGGTGGTTCCCTTTGCTGAAATATTCTCTCCCCTCCGCCCCCAGCTCTGCATAGGGGATCTTGTCTCAGCTTTGAATACCTAGGCTTACACCTATTCACCAAAGCCTTTCTTGAGAGCTGAGACCTCCTGATCAGAGTTATTCTGTGTCACCACTGCTGTGATGGTGGGCCAGGTTATCTTCCCTTGGGGGGGCGGGGATAACACCACAGACTGCTGAACAGCATTTCCATCTTTTACTCTCTAGAAGCCAGTAGCATCTCTTTTATCATAACAGAGTGTCTGTAGGTGTTGTTAGTGTCCCTTGGGGGGTGAGGATCATCCTTCTCCCACACCTGAGGAGTGCAGGTTTTGATTGTTCTTGCAGCTTTCCCATTGACTCCCTCTTTGTAACATTTACTACGTTCCTCACACTTCCAGATTTCTTTGTGTGCATGTGTGGCATATGTGTGTGGTGTGTGCATATGTGGGTGATGTATGTATATGTGTGTGCACGCACCCGTGTGCCTGTGCAGAGGCTAGGGGAGGAGATCTGTCCCCCTCCTCTGTTACTCTCTGCTTTATTCCCTTCAGCATCTGTCACTGAACCTGGAAGTAGACCGGCAGCAAGCAAGCCCCAGTGACTCCTGTCTTTGTCCCTCACAGTGATGGAGTTACTGGCTTGTCTTGTCATCAGTGATACCCAGCTTTTTCCATGAGAGCCTAGCATTCAGACTCAGGTCCTCACACTTCTGTAGCAAGTGCTCTTGCTCATCGGGCCATCTTCCAACCAAATAGGTTTCTTGATGCTTGTTTCATGGTCACCCTCTTCCCTAACTAACTAATCAGTATCCCGATGTGGAACAGAGTCCCCTGCTCTTCCCTGTGCTTAATCTTTCAAGTCATTGAAATGCCAGCAAAGGAATGGGCAACAAAATACTTCCAGAGCATGTGAGCTTGCCTCTCATGCTAAATGGTCACTTGGGGAAGACAGGAGAGAGGAGATTTTAGCCCTGAATATGATCTTGAAAGTTGCCTTCAGTTATGAGACTATGGAATTTCGGCTCTTAGCCAAGTACCACATGGGTAACTAATTAAACTACAATCGCTCCTTCCATGGTCAGGTGCTAAGTGTTCCTAAGAAGGGGCTGATGTAACTCAGGGAGTGACCTTTAAGTGGATCAAGAATCACATGAATATGGAATGCCTCTTTCCGCTCTCCAGAGAGGTCATTTGACACATATCCCGAGGGGTAGGATCATGCTTGAAAGCTTTAGAAAACAGCCTTTTCTAATTCCCACTGTATGGGGCACAGCCCTCTGGTGTGTGATGTGGGTGGGGGAGGAAGCCTGGCCCTCCGAGGGGGTGCAGGAGTTGCCTGAAGCACCGTTCTTCAGACTTGAAGGTTCCAGCCTGTGTGATTTATTGCTTTATTTTTCTCTCCTTCTATCCCTTTTATGACTGGCCAAAGGACCAGAAGCAGAGACAAATGGAGACCCTTCAGGGTCACATTTGATTTCCAGGGCTGTGAAAGAATCAACTTCAGCCTTTGTGGGCTGAGGCACTTTGTGCCTGGCCCAGTGCTACAAGCTTTCAGATATTGGATCTCAATAAGCTTTGTAGCCCAGTGAAAGTGGACAGTCCCTCTGCTTTCTGGAGGAGTGAATGAAGGGGACAGCCAGCCATCAGGATGCACAGCAGGAAAGGAGCTGTCCATTTTGGAACTTCTCTGTGCCCACCACAAGCCTGATCTGAAGCCCTTCTGGCCTATCCTTCTGTTCCAGGAGCTATAGTGTGTGGGTTGTGGCATGATAAAGCTGTCAACTCAACAATCCCCTGGTGACTGCACTTGACTGTGCCTTTGAAAAATCTCTTTATGCAACTGCAGCCACATTTTCTTCAGCAGGGCACTCTCTCGAAACAAAAGACAAGCTGAGACAAAGCTGTGTGAATCCCGAAGGACAAAGGACAGGGGAAGTATTGTAGCTATAGTCTAGGAGACTGTGGCTGGGAACGTAGAAACAAATGCCCTGGGCCCCTGGGTGGGGTGTGTGTAATCAAGGTGCTCACACCAGAGGTGAAATGGGTGTAGGATGTCGGAGGAGAAACAAAAATATAGAGCAATTCCAACTTGCAGAGTCTCAGAAAGAACAAAGACAAAGGAGGCTGCGAGCATCCCTCCACCTTCCATCTCAGTTGTCCTCAGAAGAACACTCAGACATCTTCTGAAGAAGATGAACCGGGAAAACCCTAGGTCCAGAGAGCCATATACTGTTCAAACCTGGGCAGACATGATGTCCAGGCAAACAGGAGTTCAGATTAAGATCTTCACACTGACTGACACGATCCCAGCAACCCTTTCTTCAGACGGCCCTCTGGTTTCCATCCACTCTATATAGAAGAGGATTCTCCTTGAGAGAAGAGCTAGACCATCTCCCAGAGGGTGGCCCCGCACAACCCACACCCACATACATTAACCCCAGGCTGCTCTGGTGATTTGCTCTGCCATGTTGTCAATTATCATACTGCAAAAGTTGTTACCAGAAAATCCACCCATTTACTTTCCACAGCTTAATAGGTAGCAAGTTATCTTTGATGTCTTGGTTTGATGGCATCTTGGCTGTAAAGGCCTTGAGGATTTCCCCTTTACATGTTTTAGCCTACTTTACAAACTTGGATCTACTTTGTGTGTGTGTGGGGGGGTCACTGGACTTAGTTCACATGCCCTGCTCTTGACACTGGCTTCATCGTTTGCTATTTTATCACGGTGGCTGTGTGTTTCTTGTGTTTTATGCCCTCTTTCCATCTTACTCTGAAGCCTTTAAACACAACACTGGCTTCCTGGGAATAAATAACAAGTGATTTGAAGCTTTTTGTACTCTTGCCAGGTTCCATTATATAGAAATATGTTGGCAATCTTATATAAACATATGTTTAGATTTCTGTAACTAAATGTATCCTTATGTATGAGTTATTATTATAGCTGAATATGCCTATAAAATGTAACTTTATTTACAGGTGTGATCTATTATATGAATCTACATTTTTATTCAATCTAATGTGTACCAAACAAAGAATGTGTCAGGTGTTCCCCTTTGGGAATAAGATTACATTATTTGGAAGACTTAGTAGAGATGAAATTAGTGTGTGCAGCAGTCACTCTACTGAATAAGCATTTCCAAACATATAGAGCAGTCTCATGTTCAAGGATGATGTTCAGACACATTTCAAGGTGACCTTAGCTCCAGAGATAAGACAAGAAAATGTGATAAAGGTTGGCCCAAGTGGATATAAGCCAGGGGTGGGATGGGGTGAGGTGTGAGGCCAGGTGATGGGTTCCAGGTTTTCATTTAGTGGCTCTGTGATCTTGGACTAGATGCTTCACCTTCCTATGGTCCTGGGTAGATGGAGATCACCTTAGCCACTGCATAGTTTGCTTTGCATTGAGTGATTACATAGGCAAGAACATTTGACTATAAATTGTTACACATATTTTAATTGCTGTGGCTCTGATCCAATTGATTTGTTGGTCTGTTTTACCCCATTGCTTCCAGTGCTTTGGGGTAAACACTTGTATGATAAATTAGTAAATTTGTGAGACAGTATTTTGCAATTATTTGCCAGCATCTGAGTCATTTATAGATATTTATAAAAATCAATGACTTACATACAATTTTTCCTGGATAACCAGAGCACTTGATTCTGGAGTAAAAGTTAACTATTTGGGTTTCAAGTCTTCTGATTTGAGACATTTAATCTAACATCATTTATTGTGAGAAATTGTCATCATAGTGTTCATATATGAGATCATAGTTTTTAAAATCTTAGAGTTAAAAGCATTTTTTTTTTTTACATCCAGGTTAACTGAAGCTCACAGGCACTTAGAAACCAGTACATTTGTATCATTTACCCACTCCATAGATCTAGAGTATTTGTGGATACATGCATAGAAAACATACTACTAGTGTATACTTTTGAAGATGTGTTAAGCATCACGGACAATAAACAACAAAAGCATGACCTTAATGATCTCATAATCTAGACTTACTCAAAAAATCATCAATGTACTGATGTCACTACTGCTAAGCTGGGACCATAGGGCCAGCAGGGTGCTTCCATGGGTGGCTTTGAGAAGAGGAGCTGGTCTCATGTCACGGGAGAGCAGCAAATGAGTTTTTAAGAAAGTGCTTCTGGGAGAAATTGGAAAGGGAGTATAGGGAGCAGGGGGAGGATGACTCAGTCGAGGGTAGGATTCTGCTCATATACTGTTCAGGACAGAGTAGCCTGATCCTGTGGGGGAAAATCCTGGGGGATGAGCTACACATCAGTGTGCCTTTGTCTCGCATGCAAAACAACTGGGCTTTTATAGTCTATAGTAGTCTTGTGCTACTTGGCCATGATGGACAGGCTTAGAATGTCTGTTGACCACTGGGCCCTTTAGCCTTTGAGAATATGGCCAAACTAACCCTCAGAGCCAGAGGGGAGGTTCCTGAAGAGTCACAGGGACAGAGATATACAGAGTCTCAGGAGTCCTTGGGGAAAACCCTAGCAGCAGTTATAGCACTTCACTGATGACAGGCTTGAGGTAGGAAGGACAATCTAGGCATTATGCCACGGATAAAAGAAGCAATATGCTTATATTCATTCATTCATTCATTCATTCATTCATTTATTCATTCATTCTCTCCCCTTCCTCCCTCTCCCTCCCTCTCTCCCTCCATCCCTCTCTCCCTCCCTCCTGCCCTCCCTGTCTTCCTTCTAATCTTTCTGTTTTGTTTTTCTTCCTGTAATTTGGTTGTAAAGAAAAGGAGCCAGCAGAGGGTGACATACTGTAGGGATAGTTACCCTGAGACATGCAGGAAGGGCCTGAGCCCGGGCAAAGCAGAGCAGAAAGCAGCAGGCCTTACAGAGCTAGAACTCCACTCAGAACCAACAGGGCTCATGGATCCTCCTGCATGAAGCTACTATTGTGGCTTGCATATCTGCTCTAACCTACTGTATCCCCACCATAAAGTAGCCCCCCTACCCTCTCTATGTACCTTTGCCTATCCTGTAATCAAGTGGCTTGCTAGTGGGCTCTTCTGGACCTGAAGATTTTCCTCTGTCTCAACTTGAGCTTCTGTTTCTCCCCATCACCTTCCCTCATCATGTCTGACCTGATTGGGCCAGGAGGTGTTTAGTGACAGCATGATCAGAAACTGCTGCCCACTCTGAATTAAACGTTTATCCCGAACCCAGATGCTCCAAACTGGTCCGACTAACTTTACCAGAGGTAAAAAGCAGGGTTATATAGTACCTAACCTTAGGCTATGCTTTGGTATCTCTGTTGCTCTAAATCCCAACCAAAGTCAACTTAGGGGAATAAATGCTTTATTTGGCTTCTACATAGTGATCAGGGACTGAAGCATAGACCATGGCAAATGCCGCTCTCTTGGCTTGCTCAGCTGTCTTTCTTATACAATCCAGGATAGTATTACCCACAGTAAGAAAGGTCCTCTCACATCATGCAGAAAGTGCCCCATGAAAGTGGCTCAAGTCCTGATGAAAGCAATGCTTCAACTAGGACTCCCTCTTTCCAGGTATGTGTAGGTCTATGTGTGGGGGTGGGAAAAATAACTATGCAGTTTTATTTGGCACTATGGTGAGTACTTACATTAATTAACTTATTTAATATTTTACATATATTAATTCATTTAATCATTTCGTTCATTCTATCAACACACGTTTAATTTCATCCATATTTATTTAATTATCCTGTAAGGCTGTTCTAAATTTACCTGCGGCTTGCTGATGAAACTAAGTCTCAGAGTTTTCATAACTTGTAAGTAGTGAGTTTCTTACATCAAGGGGGTTGCGAGTCAGTATCTTACAAGGAAGTTATGGAGAGAAAGACCCCAGGCCTGGTCTTTAGTCAACAGTGTTGCTTGCACATGAGAAGGTAAGCACAGCAGGTCTAATCCTTAAGCCATGGGTTGATAGAAGTAGAATGTTGTGTCGGGCTTATGGTAAAGAGTTGATTCAATACTCTAGAGATAGAATGAACAAGCAAAACAAACAAACAACAACAATTGCCTTTGCTGCGAGGGTTTCCCGACCTGCTTCCGTTTTGACATATTAAGTTGATTGGGTGCTAGCCAAGGTCTCTAGTAATTGAGTAGAAAACTTGGGAAGTCTGCAACAGTGGGACTGAGCACCTTGGACAAAGGCAGTGTTTTCAGAGATCACTCTGTGTTCACTGCTCCAGGAACAGGTCTTCCCCATCATGAGGAGCCTGCCAGGCCAGATGCATAGAGATGAGGTACCACGGCTCGTTCTCTCTCTTAAGTGGCTCTGTAGGAATGGCAAACCTGACATCTCTTGGCAACATGAGAACTCAAACCTGGAAGACTTTTTCCTGTTTAGTAATTTTCTTAAAGGGATAGAAGTAAGTGCATTTCTTTTCCTTACTGAAGAGAGCCACCACCAAGAGAGGAGACTGCTTTGGCCGTGGTCCATAGGTAGTGCTTGATCAGGCACACAGCTTTAAAAGGCCTGAAGGAAGATGGTTGGGGATGAGGAGAGAAAGTGGTTGTGACTCTTACACATGGCTTCTCACTGCACGGACAAGGCGGCTCAGCTTCAGTAGAGGCTGTAAAAACTTGCCAGCACACAGAATCCGGGTCCTGAGTCTTGTAAAAAATCTGAAATGGGATGGATCCAGTTACCCACCACTAGGTTTGTCAATTCCCTCACAGAAGGGAAGGATGAATGCACCACCGAATGGGAGAACACTTTAGGGGAACCCATTAGCATGCCATAGCTAGTATTTTCTGCCCCACAGACCTACAGTCCCCTGATGACTGGGTGGCAATGCACTGCATTAACGGAAAAGAGCTCTCAGATGCAGCTGCTCTTGTCTCAGCTCCTGACCATGGTTGTATGCCACAGTTCCTTGTCTGTAAATGGAAGTTATCAGTCACCATGGTCCTTTTCAGCCTCAATGGAAACAGATTTCTCTGAGTATGGAGGGCTTGGGTCACCCAGGCTCCCCAGAAAGAAAATTAGGGATGGACCAAGGAGGGGTGAAAGCACTGTATGTAGCATTAGTTATATTCAATTTAGATGTTGAGTGGTATCTCAGGTCCACAATGCTGTATAAACAGCAATGCATGTCAAATCTGCATCAAGGAGGAAAGGGTGACTTTGGCTCAGAGTTCAGAGGTTTCAATCCTTGGTTACTTGACTCCATGGCTTTTGTCCTGTGTGCGCACAGCCTATCATAACACGTGGCAGAGAAGTTGCTCATCTCCTGGTGGCTGGAAAGTACAGTAGGGAAATGGGAAGGGGCAGGGTTCTAATATGCCAATCAAGGCAAATCTTCAGTAACCTAACTAGTCTCCATCCACTGGCGTCAGACTAGAAACGAGCCTTCAACACATGTGCCTTCAGAAAGCATGCCAGCCCCAAGGGGCTTCTGAAATCTACTATGTAATACACATGTGGTACATAGTTAGGTTTTCTGTTGCTGTTATGTAACATAACCAGAAGTAAATGGGGGAGGGAAGGCTATATTTCTACTTACTGTTAACATCACAGTCCATCACTGTGTGAAGTCAGGGCAGGAACTCAAACAGGATAAGAACCTAGAGGCAGGATCTGATGCAGAGATCATGAAAACGTGGTTCCTAATGGCATGATGGATTGCTCAGTCTGCTTTCTTATAGCATCCTGGGACCACCGTCTCGAGGGTGGTACTACCCATAATGTTCTGGGCCCTTCCATGTCAATCAGCCAAGAAAATGTACCACAGGCATTAATGGTAGGGGTTTTCTCTCTATTGATGCTCTTTCTTTCAAAATGACTCTGGCTTGTGCCAAGTTCACATAAAAAGAATCAGTCCGCTGTTCTGTCAGTCTGCCTGCCCGTCTGTAACTCCTATATAGCCGCCTTTGAGCCTGACTTAAGGTTTTTCCTGGAGCTCCTTTCTAGGCCGACTACGGTTCCCAGAATCCTCCTTTCCCCAGAGCAGTTTCTGATGACACACACACCAACCAGAATGAGGGGTGGGATAACATTTCTCCACGGGAGAAAAGAAGTTTGCTGGTCAGAAGCTCATGGTACTCACTGAAATCCTTTCAAGGTTCTGTTGTGGTCACTGTTCGAGAGCCTCTGGCTTCCTCCAGAGATGTAATTGGAAACACAGTAGGCCCCATTTTATGCTCACTAATTTCTTCCTTCCAACTTCTGCTTAGCCAAAGGGCACGTGGTCCCTCCTTCCAGGAGAAGAGAAAAAACAAAACAGGCACATAGAAGCCTTTCATAAACTCTGTCTTTCCCAAGGTAGAGGTTTTTCATATCCCTCTGCTCATTATTGTATCAACCCTTGTCACAATTTCTTTCTACTTTTCAAAAAATTGTATTTTATTGTTTGAGATAGTATCTCACCATGTTGCCCAGGCTATCTTTGAACTCCTTGGCTCAAATGAGCCTCCTTCCTCAGCTTCCCAAGTAGCTGACCCTATAGGTGTAGGCCAGTGTACCCAGCTCTATTTTATTATAGAATCAGTGCTGTACGTTATTCAGGCAAGTGGGAGAGAAGGGAAAAAAGTGATGGATTTCCCTACTTCATCATTAGTCAGGGAGTAGGAAAACTACAAACCAAAGAGTGGAGAAGAGCAAAGGCTAAGCCCCAGCTTCCATGAAAGGACATAGAGGAGAGAGCCCAGGGTTGGAAGATCCACATAACATGGCTCCTTATTATGAACATGCCCCAGGAAGAAGCCTACCTTTAGTTAAGTTTCTTTGTATAAACATACAAAGAAAGATATTGTTCTAGATTTTTGAGACACCTCCAGATTAATTTATGAAAATTTCAGGGAATTGGATGGATCTGGAAATAATCATTCTGAATGTGGTAACTCAGACCCAGAAAGAAATACCACATATTCTGTCTTATATGTGGATACTAGCTTTAAATCTTTAGGGTGTGTGTGTGTGTGTGTGCTTGCGCGTGTGTGCATACACACATGCACTGATTCTATAAGAAAATAGAGCTGGATACACTGGCCTATACCTATAGGGTCAGCTACTTGGGAAGCTGAGGAAGGAGGCTCATTTGAGCTAAGGAGTTCAAAGCCAGCCTGGGCAACATGGTGAGATACTATCTCAAACAATAAAATAAAATTTTTTGAAAAGTAGAAAGAAATTGTAACAAGGGTTGATACAATAATGAGCAGAGGGATATGAAAAATCTCTACCTTGGGAAAGACAGAGTTTATGAAAGGCTTCTATGTGCCTGTTTTGTTTTTTTCTCTTCTCCTGGAAGGAGGGACCACGTGCCCTTTGGCTAAGCAGAAGTTGGAAGGAAGAAATTAGTGAGCATAAAATGGGGCCTACTGTGTTTCCAATTACATCTCTGGAGGAAGCCAGAGGCTCTCGAACAGTGACCACAACAAGAACCTTGAAAGGATTTCAGTGAGCACCATGAGCTTACACTGGAATGTCCATTGAAGTCAGGTAACTGATGATGAGGCCATGGAGATTTTCAAGAGAGAAGATAAAACGCAAAGGGGTAATGGAGCCAGAAGGGTTAACTGGGGTGGGCAATAGGAGGACAGGGTAGAGAAGTGTGTGGAGAGGGATGACTGACATGAAAAGCCTTTGGAAAGGCCACATGGAAACCCATCACTGTTCAACTTCCCTACAGTGCGTACACATAGAAAAGAAGTGTAAAGGGAGTTGTCCTATAAAGAAGAAACAATGCCTCTCCCAGATATCATTGGCTATCAAATAAAAGGCAAAGTGCAGGTATGGATTGCCTCTTCTCAAGTTGTTTGTCAGTGGAGTCCCATAGACCCTCAAACATTACAGACTATTGCCATTAATCTTGCTTCTTCTTCAGAACTTAGTAGGAAGACCCTGCTCATCAAGACACTATTTACTTGAGTCAGAAGAGGTAGGAAAATCAAGTTACTCTGATCTGGAAGCTTCATTACTACTTGCTAGCTTTCATAGTGCAGAAAGGGCTATGAATGCTACCAGGGGAGTTGCTAACAGTCTTAGCCAGCTGTGGAATCCTTCAAGCTACAGTAACAGTTGTTCTGGCAATATATGCTCACTAATGTAGTAGCGGTATAAATGTTATGAGAATTACTGATTGCTTTCCGCTTGGATTCTGAAGTCCATTCTACAAGACAGAACTCAGGCTTGGAACAGTTAATGGGACTAAGAACTCACGGCTTGCTAGGTCATAAGCCCTATCGGAGAATCTATCAAATTTATCTGCTAAATGGACATAGGATTAAAGCATCTTCTAAATTCTTATCTTTATACTCATAGATTAGTATATCTCTCAACCAAGAAAAGATACCAGCAAAGACGGGGAAAAGAGTCACAAGGCTCCACTCTGGAGAGTTAGTGGCCACTGATGGTTGAGAGAGAGGGAGAGAAAGTTTTCTTCAGGGATTCATCCCCTGGGAGGCTTAGTGTCTAGCTTGCCTGAGCTAGACGACTTGTCATCACTCCCACCTCTGGTTCTCCTCCTTACTTCTCGAGTTCCTCTGTAAACAAGTTTTCTTCTGACATGGACCCTCAGACATTAAAACTTGAGGTGTTTATAATTTAGCCTGTCCATGGCATCCTTTTACGGCAGCAGAAAACAAGCACGGAAAGCATTCAAGGATGTGGTTCCTTCCTTCCTTCCTTCCTTCCTTCCTTCCTTCCTTCCTTCCTTCCTTCCTTCCTTCCTTCCTTCCTTCCTTCCTTCCTTCCTTCCCTCCCTCTCTCTCTCTCTCTCTCTCTCTCTCTCTCTCTTCCCTTGAAGTCATTGTTGAAAAGACTTATTTATTTATTTTATGAATGTGAGTACACTGTAGCTGTCTTCAGACACACCAGAGAGGGTAACAGATCCCATTACAGATGGTTGTGAGCCACCATGTGGTTGCTGGGATTTGAACTCAGGACCTCTGGAAGATCAGCCAGTGCTCTTAACCGCTGAGCCATCTCTCTCCAGTTCTTTTTTTTTTTTTTTTTTTTTTTTTTTTGGTTTTTTCGAGACAGGGTTTCTCTGTGTATCCCTGGCTGTCCTGGCACTCACTTTGTAGACCAGGCTGGCCTCGAACTCAGAAATCCGCCTGCCTCTGCCTCTCGAGTGCTGGGTTTTTTTTTTTTTTTAAATAAATCTTTAAAATCCAAAAAGAAACATCATTCAGTTTCAGGATCGGTGACGTTTTAATAAAAACCAAACAACTATGGGTTTTCTTTTTCATGCCAGAAATCTCTGTCTGTCCCATCATGGGGACCAGTAGTGAGCTGATCTGTGCAGATGCTGAATCATGGCAGTTCAAAGCTCTCTGACGAGAAGGGCTGTGTGAACTGTAAATCCGGAAGTGCTGTGGGAGTTCAGGGAAGGGAGAGATTTCAATTTTCTTTGAATATTGACTTGCTGCTGCATAATAACTGTAATATCTCCTAATAATGACAGCCAGACATTTCTCACAAGGGCTAATGAATCACTCCATTTAGCTGTGACAACAGCGAGGCAAAGACATATCTTCAAGAGCCCAGACATTATTTTCCCAGCCTTGTCCTAGGGATATAATGTGCTTAAAAGTTATGACAAATTAACTGCTTGTGGCAAATCTACAGAAACCCTTTCAGGAAGCTGGAGGTCCGGGTTTGAGTTAGTGGGTTATTATTGGCCAGGGGAATAACATTTGGGTAGGGAGGATATAGCCAGACAAGGAGGGACTTTGAAAAGCTGTAGAGTTCAGGCTTGGCCTGGTCAGGATGCCAGGGCCCGGCAACTGTTCAAAAGGCATGGGCAAGCCTTCCTTTAACCACAGGCTTTTGAGTATTTAATGTGCAATATTCATTTCACAGGCTGAGGGCAAATTCACTACACAGTCGCACAGACCAATGTTAAGGAAGTTTTAAAAGTGATTTAAAAACAAAATGAAATCATAGGAGAATATGGATTGTTTTAGCTCTGCCAATTTTTGTCTTATTGATATTATTTTCCTAGAAAGGAACAACTATTAATTTCACATTGCCACAGTTATGCTTTCATGTACCCAAGTCTCATTTGGAATAATTGACCAATGGCTCTTTCTGTGCCTTTGGGAGGGGGAACACATCCCTGTATTTGTAGTACCTAGGAAATACAATCTTGTCTTGGTAGAAAAATGTGTCCCTATGTCTACATCATCTTGTTTAATAAACGACCACCATTGTCATTGCTGCCACCACCACTGCCACAGCCACCATCACCACCACCATCATCACCATCACTACCATTGCTACCATCATCACCATTACCATCATCAGTCACCACCACCATCAACATCATCATTGCTCTTCAGTAGCCTCAAGTCCTGGGTGCCCTGTGGTCAAAAGAAATACAGATGGAGAACTGCAAGGTCAATCAGCTGGCAGAGAAGGAGAAGGTCCAGGTAGCCTTTCAGAACCAAAGTGGCTACAGCTTCATCTTAATTTCTTGAGTTCTTACATACATTTCTACTGTTGATGGGACTCAGCCATCCTGTAAGAGCCAGGTCTTTTCTAATCTGTCAAGGTGTCTCTCTCACATGTCTTACATCTTTTTGATCTGGGAATCCATGGTTACAACCTCCTCCTAACCTGGCTTCTTCATGGCTCAACTGGCCCCAAGTCTTATCTTAGAAACATGACCGTTACTTTCTGCTTATATCTGACCCCACCCTAACTGAAAAATGCATTTGGACCAGTTCTATTTTGTAGCAGCTTAATTTTACGGGTGTGGGTATTTGGTGAGTGTACAAATCAGCTCCCCATAGGTTACATGGTGTTGACCTGTGGGAGAAGAGGAGGCTCAACCGGGCATGGCTGGCCCTGGCCTGTCTTATAGCAACGTGGTGGTGGTTTGAATGAGAATGATTCCCTTAGGCTCATGTTTGAATACTTGGTTCTCAGTTGGTGGAACTGGAACTGTTTGGGAGGGACAGGAGGCATGACCTTATTGAAGAGGGTATGTCACTTGGAGTGATCTTTGAGGTTTCAAAAGCTCAGTGGTATTTCCACAATGTTCTTTCAGTCTCTGCTTCCTGGATCATATGTGAGCTCTCAGCTGTTCCTGCTGCCATGCTTTTGTTCCACCAGCATGGACTCTAACCCTCTGAGATTTTAAGCCAGAATAAATGCTTTATTTTCTAAGTTGCTTTGGTTATGGTGCTTTATCACAGCAGTCGAAAGGTAACTAAGACAAGCAGGGATTGTAGGCAGATACATGAAATATTAATGGCACATCATCCAAGGATCTTTTATTTGTTCCCATAGCCTCTCTGCCAGTTAGTAGAACCAAAGTCCACACCTCTGAATACTAGAAGTGGTGGGTTCAGGAAGCTCTTGTGTAATTTCTACTGTCAGTAGCCATAGCAGGTCAATACTCTCAGCTGATGTCCTTGCAAGACTTGTCATAACCCTTCAATACTGGGCAAAGCAGAGCAAATTTATTTAAATGAATGTCACTGAAAAGGATCAATGACAGAACAGAATAACAAAGTCGTCTCTTGCAGGATCCTTCTGATTCTTTAGTCAGTTCCCTTGGGAGAAATGAGTGCTACACATATCAGTCTTGGTGGTGATGAGGTAAGGGTTTTACAGCAGCCACCAACCTTGACAGTAAACCTGGCACTGGCTGGCTTGATTCAGAGTAGGTGTGTGTCATGCACAGTGTGGTATCCTGGGAGTCTCCCCAAAGCTTCAGAAACCATGTCTCTCCTTTATATATAACACAATAACCTCTCTGTCACTGTCACTGGGTCCCCCCACTTCAGTTTGCCCTACAGCATATTAGAGTTTCTATAGTAAACCTGGAGAGGAAAGGGGTGATCTGAGCTTACAACTCTCAAGATGACACTCTCTTACTAAGAAAAGTGAGGAGCTCAAGTCAGGAAGCTGGAGGCAGGAACTGAAGCAGATGCCATGGAGGAGTGCTGCTTACTGGCTTGCTCCTCAGGGCTTGCTCAGCCTGCTTTTATATACAACCCCAGGACCACCTGCTCAGGGTTAGCACCACTTGTAGAAATCTAGACCCTCCCTCCACTTATATCATTAATCAAGAAAATGCCTGACAGACCTATTGACTGGCTAATCTTACAGAGGCATTTTTCTCAGTTGAATTGCTTTTCCCAGATGACTTAGTTTGTGTCAAATTGACAAAAACCCTAGCCGGGACAGTACCAGTCCAGGACTCTTGCTGCTAAACCTGGACCACACTTGCTTCTAGAAAACAGATATAGCCCCTATCACTTTTTATCCTATTGGGATTTCAAAAAGCCCAGGTCTTTTCCAATTTAAAATGGAGGAAGTGTCGTCTGCTGATAGGTTCTGGGTTATCTGCCCACATCCTTATTGTAAAAGAATCAGTAATGCAGGGGTTTAATACTTTCAGCAGGGATATGCAGAATGAAGCCATTTTCTCTTACAGTTTTTTTAAAAAAAGATTTATTTATTTTATGTGTATGAGTACACTGTAGTTGTCTTTAGACACACCAGAAGAGGACATCGGATTCCATTACAGATGGTTGTGAGTCACCATGTGGTTGTTGGGAATTGAGCTCAGGACTTCTGGAAGAGTAGCCAGTGCTCTTAACCACTAGGCCCTGATACCATTTTCTTATACGTGGATATACGTCTCTGTTACTGGGGGTAAATTAAAGAGGGGTTCTCCACTGAAGCATCATGTGAGGAAAAGTGAGTTATGAAGATATCCAAGCCAATATATGCAGGATAGATTATTTATTGTTTGTTTGTGTACGTGTGTGTTCATGTACATGTGTGTGTATGAGTATGAAGAGGTGCTTGTCTCTGCATGCTCATGTCAAGGCCAGAGGATGGCTTTTGTGTATATTACTCTATAGCTGGCTTATTTTATTTTATTTTATTTTTTGGAGACAAGGTCTCTTACTGAACCCAAAGCTTGCTGTTTCTGGTAGAACAAGGACCTGCTTGTCTTCATATTCTAACGCACTTCTAGACCCAGCTTTTATGTGGGTTCTGGACATGTCCTGGTGCTTCCACAGTAATCGCTTTACCTACTGATCCATCTCCCAGCCCTGCAAGATATTTTGCAAGAGTTATAGCAGAGAGCTTACCTAAGGATAGTTATGCAGGGTTTACACACCTACAGTAGGAGACTGATTACCTTATCATATCTCAGTGGGGAAGGGAACTGTAGCTCTAATATGTATAATACATTTTAAAAAAAGATTTGTATATTTATTTTAAGTATATGAGTACACTGTCACTGTCTTCAGACACACCAGAAGAGGGCATCGGACCCCATTACAGATGGTTGTGAGCCACCATGTGGTTGCTGAGAATTAAACTCGGGCCTTCTGGAAGAGCAGTCAGTGAGTGCTCTTAACCTCTCAGTCATCTCTCCAGCCAGAGAGGAAATACCTTTTAAAAATGTATTTCCTAAGTAGTTCCACCTTTTAATTCTTGTTGAGAATAAGCTGAGGCAGACCAATGGCTTCATGGACAGGTGTACAAATAGAAAGATGAAAAGGGTTATACCAAATGGGAAGCTTCAGCCAGGGCTCTGAGCTTAGCTCCATGACCATGGTTCCTTGATGCTCATGGAGAGTTAGGTAGGGCGATTCCCCCATGGACCTTAAATTTACCATCTATATTACAAGGTTAGCAGTACCTACTGTGTGGCATCACACTGAGTGTTAAAAAGCTAATGTATAAAGAACTTAGCAGAAGGGCTGGTCCAAAATGGTTGCTAATAATTTCTAGCATTAGTAATGCTGTGCAGGGTCACTAAGGCTAGGCTATTTGGTTACCATGGAAGTGAGGGAGGGAGAGGGAATCTGAAAGTGAGGGGAAAGTTGGAACAGACAGGAATTGGTGAGAGACAGGATGATGGATGGATGCCTGAGAAGATGACTCATCAAAGAACTATCTATGATTTATTGATGAATCATCTTCTGGTTGATTCTTAGCATTAAATTATTTTGATTTTGGCTGACACATTTCAGATAAAATAAAAGAGCAGTTGAGAATCTGTCCTGATACAATGGGATTGCTGAGACCCAGAGGACTAGTTTAGCGGCTATATCAGAAAGAAACTGGAAAAGGGGCAGTTCTCCTCCATGTTCTTTATAACGAAAATATGACTAAAAATAGAGAGAAAAAACTCTACATTTGGCTTTACTGGTCAGTGCCCCTATCCAGAACCAGTCCCACCACCTAAATTCACATTTTAAAGGCAATAGGGTATGCAAACTGCAAACAAACCACAAACTCACCTTAGGGATTGAGCATCTAACAGGTAAAGGAGTCCTACAAGGCCAATGGTCAGAACCAGCCTAATGCTCAAATCTCACCTCCAAGACCCTGAACCAGTGCCCTGTGGTGTCACTCCAGAACAGGGGTATCAAACATTTTTGCCTGTCATTACTAGAGGTGGATAGTGGATAGTTGACTTGAAAAGGGACATTGGGAATGAATTTATGAAATTCCTAGCCAAATGGATGGACCTGGAGGGCATCATCTTGAGTGAGGTAACACAATCACAAAAGAACTCACACAATATGTATTCACTGATAAGTGGATATTAGCCCAAAACTTAGGATACCCAAGATATAAGATACAATTTGCTAAACGCATGAAACTCAAGAAGAATGAAGACCAAAGTGTGGACACTGTGCCCCTTCTTAGAATTGGGAACAAAACACCCAGGGAAGTAGTTACAGAGACAAAGTTCGGAGCTGTGATGAAAGGATGGACCATTTAGAGACTGCCGTATCCAGGGATCCATCCCATAATCAGCTTCTAAACGCTGACACCATTGCATACACTAGCAAGATTTTGCTGAAAGGACCCAAATATAGCTGTCTCTTGTGAGACAATGCCGGGGCCTAGCAAACACAGGAGTGGATGCTCACAGTCAGCTATTGGATGTATCACAGGGCTCCCAATGGAGAAGCTAGAGAAAGTACCCAAGGAGCTAAAGGGATCTGCAACCCTATTGTTGGAACAACATGATGTACTAACCAGTACCCCGGAGCTCTTGTCTCTAGCTGCATATGTATCGAAAGATGGCCTAGTCGGCCATCACTGGAAAGAGAGGCCCATTGGACTTGCAAACTTTATATGCCCCAATATAGGGGAATGCCAGGGCCAAAAGAATGGGAATGGGTGGGTAGGGAAGTGGGGGGCGCTATGGGGGACTTTTGGGATAGCATTGGAAATGTAATTGAGGAAAATATGTAATAAAAATATTAAAAATTAAAAAAAAAAAAGAAAAGGGACATTGGCCTTGCACATAAGGACCTTCACAAAGTTGCCTGGGACCTGCAGGTAGCATCATGGCCGCAGCTCCAGGTGCAAGGCCGCCTGCTGAAGCCCGGCGTATTGAGCTCAGCAGGAGTTGTGAACTTGCTTTCCTTCTCTAAATTAGAAACAGATTGCAGGCTGCAGGCTATGCCATGGAGACAGTGGCAACCACCTGCTCTGTCCCCAAAGTCACCCGGAATCTTGCTGGATTCTGCCAACCCCAGGCCACTCAGCCTAGGATTTCAGACTTTCCTGTAGCAACTTTCCCAGCATTGCCCTTCCTCCAGCACTGACCCTGGGGTGGGGGTGGGGGTTGGGAGGTGGGGGGTGTGGCCAGAGTGTAAAAGCCCCAGGTTCTCCCCAGCCCCTCAGAGTCAATATGCTGTAGTAAACCCTGGAAGTCTGTGTCAATTCACACAAGGAACTTCCAAGACCAGCCCAAGTCCAAACTTGAGAAGCAAGTAAAGTAATTGTACTTTGGCCTGACTTTGGGGCTGCTAATGTAGATTTTCTTCTGTGATGGCTGGCTGTTACATTTCTGACTATTGGCAAGAAGGAAAAAAAAATAGCTGAGTTCTCTCCGTTTGAATGAATGCCTTTGCAAGTAAGGTATCTTTCCTAACACACATTACACATGTTCCTTTTCTGTCTCTCTGTCTGTCTCTGTCTCTGTCTCTGTCTCTGCCCCTCTCTCTCTCTCTCTCTCTCTCTCTCTCTCTCTCTCTCTCTCTCTCTCTCTCTCTCATGGTTTTGTGAGGTGTGCCAATAAGGTATTCAATCCCTGTTCTCCATCTAAATGAATAAAAGTCTATCTCGAAATGATTCAGTAACTTTTACATTACCTGGGAGTCAGGGTGATTTGGGTTTTGCCTTGTTAAATTAAGTTGGATGCATGGTTCTATGAGGTTACTCAAGAAGAAGAGACATTTCCCTGCAAATGAGGCCATTTTTTCTTAGCATGGCAAAGCTATGTAGTATTTTGGTGGAGCCTGTTGGACAAACTGCATATGCCTCAAGTATTTTCGGCCTTATTTGTGAATTTCCTTTCCTTTTTTTTTTTTTTTCTTTTAAAAAACCCCAAACAAACCTATAGCTCAATGGTGCTGATCTGCCTCCAGTCATCTCCAAAGAAGGGCTTAAGCTGCCTGTGTTTGCTTTCTGGTTCCCCTTTCTAGAAATTTGCAAGGCTCTCTGGGGCCTGGATGCTGGGAGCTGTGCTTTAAGGGTCAGGAGCTGGTCTTTGAGGGTATTAGTGATTCCCTGCTCTGCATCCTGCAGCCACATATAGCTCTGTATCTCCATAGCCACAGGGTACTCTGATGGCTGTGCAAGTGTGTATTTGACCTGTGATGGAACGCAGATGGAAGCAGCCAAGAGGAGAGCTGGTGGAAAGGCTGTCCCCAGCCATGTAGCTCCTGGGCCTAGGCATGCTGAGTAGCTGTGGAGCGTTGGAGCAAATGTGTTTAACCAGGATGAAAAATTGTGGGTTCTGGTCATCAACCTCCATCTTCACTTCCAGAAGAAGTCTGAGCATTAGTCCGTTGTGTCCCATTGATGGAAATATTAAAAACTGCTCTGCCTATTCCACAGAGACGGTCTAAGTCATAGGTGTAGTCTGTCAGTGAATGTAACCTGTCACCTGGGAATGGGGAATGGATAAATGACTCTTCCAGCTGTGTGGTCCTCAGCCCCCTGGGGGAAGGACCCTAACTCCCCAGTGTTGGTGAACAAAAACTCCTTTCAGAGTGGCCTCACAAGCTTTTTGAAACAAAGCTGGGTTCTTTAGTAAAGCCTTTGTTTGTCTGGACTCAGCCATTGAGAGGAACCACAAAAGAGGATCTCTCACCCCTCAGCACCCATGAGACTCTGTTGCCAGTGTCCCCTTCCACCCCAGCACGATGCCCAGTCCCATGAAGACAGTCTCTGTTCTCAGGAACATTTCTGCCCTCCATGAAGCTGAATAGTGTCCATTTTCTGCCTCTTGCACCTTTATTTCAAAGGATCCCAAGCACACGATCCACTCTGTAGCCTGCTTCGTACTGTTAGACAATAAGGGGTCTTTCACTGACTGGCCCAGTTGAAATGCCACCACCTCCGTCTGCCAAGCAGCTTCCAGACAGCTGTTCTAGGCTGTGCAGAAAGCATCTCTCCACTAGAGATCATGTAGAAAGCCATATGCTGACAAGGGCTCAGTAAGACAACATGTAATTTGTAAAGTGTGAATTTCTACAAAACCCAGTGTATACTCAAACCACCTCCCCAAGAACCCTAAAACAGTGGAACAATACTATTAAATGAGGATGTAAACTTTGACCCTGTTCATTTTTGGTCGACTGCAAATGGCCCTTTTTGTAAACAAGCAGACCTCTTAAAATGCCATCTGTATAAAGACAGATAGAATAAACTTTATTCAATTGGGTTCCCGAATGGCTGTGAGCATTAATGTGCTTATCCTGAAGTGGTTCTGCAAAGGGCTCACTGTGTGTCAGAACTGGGCTAGGAGCTTGGGAAGCCTCACATAAAGGAATGGTTCCTTGGCCTCAGAGTCCTGCACACCTATTGGGTATGGAGTTGCCAAACCACTTTTAGATGATCACACTTCCTATGTGAAAGGAGGAAATTTGGGGTAACTTCACACCTCTGACTGACTCTTTGGCCTCTTGGAAAACAACTCTAATCCTCAATGTCACTCCTTGTTGTGACAGCATTTAACATCACAGTTCTGAGCGTGGCTTCCCATATTGGAGTTTCTTTTCTAGCATCAACTACATTGAAAACCTAACTTCTTTTCTTGTTTTTTTTTCAAAAAGAATATTTAAAATTTTGGTTCAATGGGGTTTATATATTCATACACTTTAGAGTTCCTAAGCAAATGCTCTGAAGATGAAGGAAATTTGAAGAGTGATTAATCTACCAATCCACATGTAGTGGTCTAGCCGAGTACCTGGGAAACCCTCACCACCTCAGCTCTTTAGTTTGTTCCTGTCTCTCTGCACCCTTGCCCCTGTGTATGTGTATAAAGCTGGTAACTACTTGTAAAATTATTATGATGCTTTCATAGAATCCGTTCGGCCTTCAGTCTGTTGTGGTAGAAGCATAAGGAAAATAGAGATTGCTTGAATGTTTTTCAAAAACTCAGAGTCATAATCGGAGAATTCTCTAAAACCAACCATCAATAATTCATTAAAAATCAGTTTCTGCCTGATTGTACCTGTAACTCATCAGACTCACAGGTTGAACATTTGAGCCGAGAGCAGAAACTCACAGAGTCTCTCTCTCTCTCTCTCTCTCTCTCTCTCTCTCTCTCTCTCTCTCTCTCTCTCTCTGTGTTAGATGAGCTCTTAATATCAGGAGCTGTTAGAGAATTTTGAGGGATTTAGGCAGGAAGAGAAATGTGGATTAGTGACATTGGCAAAATTCTGTGGAAGAGGAGGAAAACCTGGCTTTAAAGGATGACATTTTGCAGTTGGGGCATCACCAAGAAACCCAACTTAGCTTGGACAGAAGAAGTTGGTAGAGTGGTGGCCTTCCTTGACAGGCTTGGGTGAAGGCTTCATTTTCAGACATTTACTTGACCATACAGATGGTGATTAGTGGAGAATAGAGGGACCCCTGGTCTTCTTGAAGCTCAGCCATCCCCTTCTCTTCCTCCCCACCAAACTCCACCTTCCCAGGAGACAGTTGATTGGACTACAGATGACATCATCTTAGAGGCAAGGAATTGCATATTAAATATTTATAAGTCATATGGCTGAGCACTCCTCACACCTGAAGGTCTGCCTTCTGCAGTTTCTGGCTCTAAAGCCTGGGATAGAACCAGATGCAATTAATATTAACAATTCCCGGTCTCACCACCAATGCTGGCACAGCATTCACAGTTTGGAAAACACCGACTTAATCTTATCTAATCGCCTTAGTTTACAATGAAAGGAACTGAGGCTCAAAGTATGCTTAGGGTTTAAAGAGAACATCAGCAGACAATTACTTACCACTTTCCCAGTGTCACCTGTGCAAGGTCCAGGCTAGTTCTCAGTCCCCACGGAACATCGCCAACATTGGTTACCTTTAACTTAGAACTAGCTTCTCCACTAGTAGCTACAGTTCTTGACTACTGTGGAACAGGGTTGCTCAAAGGTACAGGGGTGAGTGAGCCAACTTTGAGACTTTAAAGGTTTATGAAAATGTTACTTTAGGAAAACAATTTTCCAAGCAAATGGTAGGAAGAAACAAGTTGGAGTAGCCATTCTAATATCTGATAAGATTGACTTCCAACCCAAAGTCATTAAAAAAGACAGGGAGGGACACTTCATACTCATCAAAGGTAAAATCCTCCAAGAGGAACTATCAATTCTGAATATCTATGCTCCAAATACAAAGGCAGCCACATTCATTAAAGAAACTTTAGTAAATCTCAAAGCACACATTGCACCTCATACAATAATAGTGGGAGACTTCAACACACCACTTTCACCAATGGACAGATCATGGAAACAAAAACTAAACAGGGACACAGTGAAACTAACAGAAGTTATGAATCAAATGGATCTGGCAGATATCTACAGAACATTCTATCCTAAAACAAAAGGATATACCTTCTTCTCAGCACCTCATGGTACCTTCTCCAAAACTGACCACATAATTGGTCACAAAACAGGCCTCAACAGATACAAAAATATTGAAATTGTCCCATGCATCCTATCAGATCACCATGGACTAAGGCTGATCATCAATAACAAAATGAATAATAGAAAGCCAACATTCACGTGGAAACTGAACAACACTCTTCTCAATGATACCTTGGTCAAGGAAGGAATAAAGAAAGAAATTAAGGACTTTTTAGAGTTCAATGAAAATGAAGCCACAACATACCCAAACTTATGGGACGCAATGAAAGCATTTCTAAGAGGAAAACTCATAGCTCTGAGTGCCTCCAAAAGGAAACTAGAGAGAGCACACATTAGCAGCTTGACAACACACCTAAAAGCACTATAACAAAAGGAAGCAAATTCACCCAAGAGGAGTAGATGGCAGGAAATAATCAAACTCAGGGGCGAAATCAACCAAGTGGAAACAAGAAGAACTATTCAAAGAATCAACCAATCAAGGAGCTGGTTCTTTGAGAAAATCAACAAGATAGATAAACCCTTAGCCAGACTCACTAGAGGGCACAGGGAAAGCATCCTAATTAACAAAATCAGAAATGAAAAAGGAGACATAACAACAGATCCTGAAGACATCCAAAACACCATCAGATCCTTCTACCAAAGGCTATACTCAACAAAACTGGAGAACCTGGATGAAATGGAGAAGTTCTTAGACAGATACCAGGTACCAAAGGTGAATCAAGATCAGGTTAATGATCTAAACAGCCCTATATCCCCCAAAGAAATAGAAGCAGTCATTAATAGTCTCCCAACTAAAAAAAGCCCAGGACCAGATGGGTTTAGTGCAGAGTTCTATCAGACCTTCAAAGAAGATCTAATCCCAGTTCTTCACAAACTATTCCACAAAATAGAAACAGAAGGTACTCTACCCAACTCATTCTATGAAGCCACAATTACTCTGATACCTAAACCACAAAAAGACCCAACAAAGATAGAAAACTTCAGACCAATATCCCTTATGAATATTGATGCAAAAATCCTCAATAAAGTTCTTGCTAACCGAATCCAAGAACACATCAAAACAATCATCCATCCTGACCAAGTAGGTTTCATCCCAGGGATGCAGGGATGGTTCAATATATGGAAATCCATCAACGTAATCCAGTATATAAACAAACTCAAAGACAAAAACCACATGGTCATCTTGTTAGATGCGGAAAAAGCATTTGACAAGATCCAACACCCATTCATGATAAAAGTCTTGGAAAGATCAGGAATTCAAGACCCATACCTAACCATGATAAAAGCAATATACAGCAAACCAGTAGCCAACATCAAAGTAAATGGTGAGAAGCTTGAAGCAATCCCTCTAAAATCAGGGACTAGACAAGGCTGTCCACTTTCTCCATACCTATTCAACATTGTACTTGAAGTCCTAGCCAGAGCAATTCGACAACAAAAGGAGATCAAAGGGATACAAATTGGAAAAGATGAAGTCAAAATATCACTTTTTGCAGATGATATGATAGTATATATAAGTGACCCTAAAAATTCCACCAGAGAACTCCTAAGCCTGATAAACAGCTTCGGTGAAATAGCTGGATATAAAATTAACTCAAACAAATCAATGGCCTTTCTCTACACAAAGAATAAACAGGCTGAGAAAGAAATTAGGGAAACAATACCCTTCTCAATAGTCACAAATAATATAAAATATCTTGACGTGACTCTAACTAAGGAAGTGAAAGATCTGTATAATAAAAACTTCAAGTCTCTGAAGAAAGAAATTATAGAAGATCTCAGAAGATGGAAAGATCTCCCATGCTCATGGATTGACAGGATCAACATTGTAAAAATGGCTATCTTGCCAAAAGCAATCTACAGATTCAATGCAATCCCCATCAAAATTCCAACTCAATTCTTCAACGAATTAGAAAGTGCAATCTGCAAATTCATCTGGAATAACAAAAAACCTAGGATAGCAAAAACTCTTCTCAAGGATAAAAGAACCTCTGGTGGAATCACCATGCCGGACCTAAAGCTTTACTACAGAGCAATTGTGATAAAAACTGCATGGTACTGGTATAGTGACAGACAAATAGACCAATGGAATAGAATTGAAGACCCAGAAATGAACCCACACACCTACAGTCACCTGATCTTCGACAAGGGAGCTAAAAACATCCAGTGGAAGAAAGACAGCATTTTCAACAAATGGTGCTGGCACAACTGGTTGTTAACATGTAGAAGAATGCGAATCGATCCATTCCTATCTCCTTGTACTAAGGTCAAGTCTAAGTGGATCAAGAACTTCACATAAAACCAGAGACACTGAAACTTATAGAGGAGAAAGTGGGGAAAAGCCTTGAAGATATGGGCACAGGGGAAAAATTCTTGAATAGAACAGCAATGGCTTGTGCTGTAAGATTGAGAATTGACAAGTGGGACCTCATGAAACTGCAAAGCTTCTGCAAGGCTAAAGACACCATCAATAAGACAAAAAAACCACCAACAGATTGGGAAAGGATCTTCACCTATCCTAAATCAGATAAGGGACTAATATCCAATATATATAAAGAACTCAAGAAGGTGGACTCCAGAAAGTCAAATAACCCCATTAAAAAATGGGGCTCAGAACTGAACAAAGAATTCTCACCTGAGGAATACCGAATGGCAGAGAAGCACCTGAAAAAATGTTCAACATCCTTAATCATCAGGGAAATGCAAATCAAAACAACCCTGAGATTCCACCTCACACCAGTCAGAATGGCTAAGATCAAAAATTCAGGTGACAGCAGATGCTGGCAAGGATGTGGAGAAAGAGGAACACTCCTCCATTGTTGGTGGGATTGCAAGCTTGTACAACCACTCTGGAAATCAGTCTGGCGGCTCCTCAGAAAATTGGACATAGTACTACCGGAGGATCCAGCAATACCTCTCCTGGGCATATATCCAGAAGATGTCCCAACCGGTAAAAAGGACACATGCTCCACTATGTTCACAGCAGCCTTATTTATAATAGCCAGAAGCTGGAAAGAACCCAGATGTCCCTCAACAGAGGAATGGATACAGAAATTATGGTACATTTACACAATGGAGTACTACTCAGCTATTAAAAAGAATGAATTTATGAAATTCCTAGCCAAATGGATGGACCTGGAGGGCATCATCTTGAGTGAGGTAACACAATCACAAAAGAACTCACACAATATGTATTCACTGATAAGTGGATATTAGCCCAAAACTTAGGATACCCAAGATATAAGATACAATTTGCTAAACGCATGAAACTCAAGAAGAATGAAGACCAAAGTGTGGACACTGTGCCCCTTCTTAGAATTGGGAACAAAACACCCAGGGAAGTAGTTACAGAGACAAAGTTCGGAGCTGTGATGAAAGGATGGACCATTTAGAGACTGCCGTATCCAGGGATCCATCCCATAATCAGCTTCTAAACGCTGACACCATTGCATACACTAGCAAGATTTTGCTGAAAGGACCCAAATATAGCTGTCTCTTGTGAGACAATGCCGGGGCCTAGCAAACACAGGAGTGGATGCTCACAGTCAGCTATTGGATGTATCACAGGGCTCCCAATGGAGAAGCTAGAGAAAGTACCCAAGGAGCTAAAGGGATCTGCAACCCTATTGTTGGAACAACATGATGTACTAACCAGTACCCCGGAGCTCTTGTCTCTAGCTGCATATGTATCGAAAGATGGCCTAGTCGGCCATCACTGGAAAGAGAGGCCCATTGGACTTGCAAACTTTATATGCCCCAATATAGGGGAATGCCAGGGCCAAAAGAATGGGAATGGGTGGGTAGGGAAGTGGGGGGCGCTATGGAGGACTTTTGGGATAGCATTGGAAATGTAATTGAGGAAAATATGTAATAAAAATATTAAAAATTAAAAAAAAAGAAAATGTTACTTTAATAAAACAAATCTCCCATAAATTAAACGTTTACTATCTCCCTAAGCTTAGAGCCTGCAGGTGGCAGTGTCTTCCTTCTCTATGCACAGTCAACCCTGGCTCATTTCCCCTGAATGCATAGCAGACTTCCAGATCATACCACCCACCACAGCCTGGGATGGGTGGGACTGGGCAATGGCATCTAGAATTCTGAGAACTGTATCATTGCAGATTAATGCATGAGGTTTTGGAACTTTTGAAAATGTTTTATTTTTCTAGTTAGTTTTTATCCATTACACAAGGCCCTCATACTGTGAGTAGCTGGGAACTAGACACAGAGGAACATACCACGCTAGCTTTAGTTCAGTCTGAGTGAATGTTCTTCACAGCGGAGGCTTCAGGCTTCCAAAGCATCCTTTGATGCAGAAAAGTTGGGGGTGAGAAGAAACATCCAGGGAAAAATATTCTAGGAACGGCATCACAGAAATGCCAAAGGGAGAGACAAACAAGTCTGTGATTGTCGCCGAAGAACCCCCAGAGATTACGCACAAATTCACTATTTCTGTATGACCCAGGTCTTGCAGATGGCCTGTGGTCACAAGGTCTCCATTTTGTCAGCAGTCAGTGACACACAGAGAGAAACTTCCCTCTGCTTTCAACCCTGTGATGCAATCATCGCTGCAGTATGACACACTCAGGACTCCCTTCTTCCTCCCAAGAGCCCACACTGGTATCTATTACTTATGGCTTCTCTGTCTTCACCCTCTGAAGCCAAGCGAAGGTCAGTGAATTGCATCTTGATTTGTCCTCCTGACTTTATCCCTCTCTTACAAACTTAAACTGTTGTCTACAAGTTTTCAACAGAAAGAGACGGAACTCCCTGGCGATGCTCCAGCTCCAGGATGGAGAACTCCTTTCATACATGGTTTCTCAGCCTCCTCATCATATTCTTCTTTCTGCATCTGCTGGAAACCTAATCAAACCTTAACCAAAACAATGGTAGAAATTTGCCTTTGTACATTTTGTTCCTTTTGAAAAAATATTACTTGTTTCCCAAGATTAAATGTCCACGGCGGAATAGTTTCCTCATTCTCCTACACGGTCGAGCTATCATTCCGTAGAGCCTACATCGCTCTGCAGTGTGATGTGCTTTCTCACACTAGAGGGAAGTGCCTGCAGCACACTGTAGGTGGAAGTGACTTCAACACACTGTGGTGTGATGTGTGTGTTTACCAGTTGCTTCTGACTCTTAGCTTGGTTTTACTTCCTTCCTTTGCCCACTGATAAAACGACTAGTTTTTTCTTAACATTTTCACTTATATTACAATTGGAGAATTAATAGAGACTTAGTTCTTTGACAAATTTTATCTTAAGAATATTTTAGTGAATTAAATTTGTTCCGTGACACTTCATACCTGTATACAATGTGTTCTAATTACCCCCACCTCCCACTCCTGTCAACCTGCCGGCCTCCCTTTTCCAGGTGTCCTTTTGTTTTATTTTGTGACCCACTGAGTCTTTAATCACAGTCTTGGAACTCTCCACTGGAGCCTGGTGGGCTCACCAGTGGGTATCCAACTAAAGGCAATGACTCTCCCTCCACCTGCTTCTGTTTGGAGCCAGGTTTCAACAGGGAGGAGCAGGGTCCCACAGGGCCCTCCCTACCATGACTGACTGCTGACAGGGCAAGTCTTGTGCAGGAAATTGCAGAAAATAAAGAGAAGGGAGACTGTTTTATTCTTCTTCATACCCCTAAGGCCCAGCAGAGAGGTAGGCAGTGGATGATAAACAAGTGTGCCTGTGCTTCTAATCAATTAATCCTCCTTGAGATAGCACTTTCTTCGGTTTCCCTAGTGAAACCTCCTTTTCCTACCTTAGACTTTCCCCTTCTGGGCATTATTTGACTTGGCAAGTCAATAAAATGGCTTGACTTTTATAAGAGAGGTGTTGGTGTGAAGAGAAAGGCAGAAATGTTGATGCAAAGATTCATGGGAAGTGAACCGCTAGTTTCCACGGGTCCTGAGGGTCACCAACATCCTTTGCAGCCTCATCACTGTCACCTGTTGTTCCAGACATATTTTTTGCCTTCTTAGATAAATTGACCTTTCTTTAATAATCACACTTCAAATAATGTCTTTTTTATTTTTTTACTTCATCCCCTGTTCTATGTTCTATTGCATTAGTATTACAGCACAGCCAGTGTGCACTTTGCCCGCTGTCTTCAGCAGCTGACCTAAAGGGAGGTTTTGAACATGGCCCTGTTTTAATGTGAAGGTCTGGCTCAGTGGGCATTTAAATTCACCTGTGCTATTGGCTCCTTCTTCCTCCAGGCTGAAGGTCTGTGTCTCTTGGAACATGTCATAGGCTCTCCTGATCTCTGAGTACACAATGCTGTCCAGTGGTACATGTTAGCACTACTCCTTATGATCCCTGAGCACACACCACTGTCCATTGGTGAGTGCTAGCACTACTCCCCGTGATGATGAGGGAGGAATACAGAGAAACCCAGAGGCAGGCATTTGTGGGAAGGCCCCATGCCAAGAATGGTAAACAGTCTTCATAAGGTGACATTTGGTCACCTAACCTGGGTCATCAATGTCAATGATGATGGTGAAGCATAGCTCTCATTGTAGCTGTGGGAGACGAAGAAAAGACAGTGTAGTGTCATATCCTTTCATCCTAACATTTGGGTAGTGGGGGCCAGAGGAATCCAAGTTCAACGCCAGCCTGAGATAGCAGTGACTGTCAGGAAGGCTCTGCAGAATGGGGTTGTCTGGGATGATGGGTGTTCAGTCTAGAGTGGCCGAGCAGATTGAGGAGGAAAGCCAAGAAAGACTAGACATGTCCATTTTGTAGAGATGTGTCCATGCTGGAGTGAGATAGACTGGAGGGTTTCAGCTTTGTGTGATTTAGAAGGTAGTAAATGCTTACCAAATGTCTGAAGCAAGAGAAATGTCCTAAACAAAATCTCTACATCCCAAGAAGGCTGATGTCTAACCATTGCTAATCACACTGAAAGATATTTGAGATTTCCATACACTATATTTATAATGACCAATAAAATATACTTGCACTTCCATTTTTACAAAATAAGATATATTGTGTGTATGTATTTAAAGCATGATGGTCATGCAAAGACTAAAGAATCCACTCCTAGGCTTAGCGACATCTGAACCACATGTACATCCTTGCTGTGATCCATCTTTTTGACCTACAATCTGGAATTTTATTATTCCTATAATTTTTCTTTACAGTTTTTACATTTATGTTTTTAAATAGCCCAGTTTGGAATGTTATACAATACTATCTGAGTCAGTGTAAGTGTGTGTTTGTGTGTATGTGTACATACGTATCACATCTAGAAATATTTTCCATCTTTCCCTTTTGCTTTGAGAATTCTTCCTATTTATTGATTTCTGGTATTTTATAAGAACAAAAGAAACAGCCAGGCGTGGTGGCACACACCTTTAATCCCAGTACTGGGGAGGCAGAGGCAGGCAGATTTCTGAGTTCGAGGCCAGCCTGGTCTACAAAGTGAGTTCCAGGACAGCCAGGGCTACACAGAGAAACCCTGTCTCGAAAAAAAAAAAAAAAAAAAAAAAAGAACAAAAGAAAATATTATTTAAACTCTTATCAATGGACAGTTAACCAAAGATTCCTCAAAGCCTGTTAGGTACATTCACATCATGTTCTAGGGGATAGGCACAAATACCTCCTGAGATCAAAATATCATCTTCACTTTGTCTAGGTAAATTTATTTAGCACACATGCAGAGACTCTGGCAATTTGGATGGTTAGGAACATTAATTTTCCCTAAAATATCCAAGTAGTCAGCCCAAGAGAGCACTGATCACTATGAGGCAGACTGCAGGACCTGGTTGGTGAGAAGATGAGTGTTCAGACTAGAGAGGTGTGGGAGACCCAGAGCATACGGTAAGGACAGCTGTTTCCCGGAGAGGTCCTATCATTGTACACTCCTCATGTCAGAGGCCTTTGACTGCTCTACACTGGTCTACGTTGACTGTTGCAAGACTTCTACACTTAAGACAATAGAGTAAGAACAAAGTAGTTGAGGTTTCAATTTGCATCCTCCTCTTGATTAAGCTTAAAAAAATATATATATTTTTTTAATATTTATTGACCATCAGAATTTTTCTTCCATAAATGCCTTTATACATATCTCCAATTTTAATGGAATTAATAATTTTTGTTATTACTTATATGTACAATATATTAATCCTTTGATAGTTATAATATCCAGCAAATAGTTTCTTTTAGCTATGAGTCAAGTTTTAGTTTCTTTATAAAATTATGGTAATATTTGACTATGTACTACATACATGTACACTGAGAAAGTAAATTTTGAGCTATTTTATATCCTGGTGACTGGCATGTAGCAGTGTTTATTTTCAGGATGTTACAGTAGAACTGAACAGCTGAGGCCTTGTCCTCACTATTTCATCCTACACAAAGGGAACACTTGGTTGGTGCTGAGTGGTTGTTTATAAAGAGAAGAAAATGGAGGCAAGCTGTGGTCATTCTCTATTTGCTATTAAGAGTATAGTTCAACTCACCCTTTCTGCTTCTACTTTGAATGGAAACAGAAGTGCCCACCCTAAAAGAGAGACAGTGGAAGACTTTAGGGGCAGGGGCAACAGCTGTAAGGTTGGAAAGAATTGGGGTGACTGTGGTTTCCCCAGCTGCCCTCTCCACTGGCTTACCAGCCACAGCTCTTTATGTCATTGCTTCCAGCACATCCCTTACCATTTCCCTCTAACCTGTCCAGTGCTTAGTCTCTGGGCTTCCCCCACTCTCTCACAGATCATAAACCTCCATGAGGTGCTAGTCTCCTGGAGATCATGGTGTCCCGGTGATTCTCGAAACAGAACATTGAGCAAATACAAAACTCCTGCTCATTGCTCATTATGCAAATGAACAGGACTTGTGTTTATTCAGCCTGCTCTTTCCTGTCCCCCCACCTCCACCCCCTCCAGGCTGTTATCTCAGTTTGCTGTTTCAAGGGTGTATTGCTCTGTCCTATTTCAGACAATCTCCTCCATTTCTTCAATGTAAAAGAAGATTTATCATAATTTATGGTTGAGATAAATTTACTTTGATTTTCTGTCCTGCTCAACTTGCTTTAAAAAAAAATCAATGGTTTGGACAATGCCATTGATATCTTCTGGATCGAGTAAGCACCTGTGTGAATCAGGGAGGGATGGAGCGAATGGCTGAGTCCATAGGTAAAGGATCTGTAACCACTAGCATGTACCTCTCAGTGGGGGGGAGTGTGTGTGTGTGTGTGTGTGGAAGAAACAGCCATGCTAATTGTAGAGGAAATGTCCTCCCCAGGGGTAGACTGACCTACTTTGACCCTTCAGGGTTCTTTGACTCTTCTTCAGTGAGAGTGCCACAACTTTCCTCACCTTCAGGCTGCTTTGCAATTATGTAAATTGTAGATAACTCATTGCAGAGCAAAATAATTTTTTTCTGTCCTGTGGAAACTCAAGTAATGCTGTTGATTGATGAGTTTTGAATGAGTATAAATATCTGCCTGGTTCTTTCACTAAATGGATTGAATAAAAATTTCACAGCATGGTTAAATGACAATCACAAGTTTATCTCATTTGGAGAATTCATTTTTAACAAAATAGAAGGGAGGAAAACCTAAATAATGGCTCAGTTGGAACACATGTGTGGTCTTAGCACGGTGTGGACTACCAGAGGCTGGCACTGAGTGAGCACTGCTTCTGTGGTATTAAATACATCACTTGGAATTATTATTCTAAATCACTGGCTAATTCTTTTTAGTTGTAACCCAACAAATGATCATTTCAATAGTTGTTATTATAAATAATTTTAAAATCTGGTGAAGAAAATCATTATAGTTAACTCTTTTAACAGAATACTTCAATGTTTTTAATAACTTTCTATTCTAGGAAATATGGGTTTGTCAGAGAGTGTCTAAGACATTCATTTGGGATCTTAGTTTTGCAAGAAGTTTCCTTAGGAATTATTTTCCAAGTATACATGTTTTTTAAATAAGAATGTGTGTCTCTCTGTGTGTGTGTGTGTGGCATGCACACATGAACATGTGTACATGTTTATGTGTATATATATATGTATACATATATATATTTATGTATCCATATCTGCAATTATTCTTCTCTTCTTTCTCTTCCATCAGTTTTAAATTTTATTTGAATAGTTAAATTACTATGTCTTGAATTAAGTAGTAATGTATTTAATGACTTTAATTTTAATAGAAAATTTAATTAAGTGTCTAACTATTTATTGTAAGTGTAAAAGAATAAAATTGTTATGTCTATGTTTTCTAAAAATCAGTGCTTGGGTAAATTTATTGTATTTTTATCAAATTAATACTCCAGCATTTCTCTGATGTTATTTTAAGTGAGAAGAAATGAACTAGGCTAGGCATTCCTGCTTTGAAAATGGCTTGTATATATCTGAAAAATAAAAAATAACTGAGAAAATTTGGATTCACCTTTTCTATCTTAAAATATAGCCTGAGTAAAGGATGCTTCTAGGCATAGTTATTTTGGGACAAAACAGTTACAAACGCTGACTAAAATTACACGTTTCTCTCATTCATACTTGACTGAAGGATAATTTAAGATACTGCTCTCGTTCTGTCACTGCCAGCATCTGGAGGTCAGCACCAGGAGTGACCAACCCAGGGCACTGCCTGGAGTGAGCAGCATGCAAGACAGTCAACATCTTAAAACAATATGCAAGGATGAGGCAGCAGAGCCTCTTTCCTAAGCATGAGCACGTTTTCTAGTTTCTTTTCCAAAATATCGGGAGCCACTATCTGTCTTTAAGGGTATCACCATGTTCATTTGATCATTGTCAGTTTTGTCTAAACTTCACTGGTTTGACCTTAGAAATTAGGAAGGCTTTCAGTCCCTTGTCACCTCGTTTGTAAAACAATGTTACAAAGGGATTTTCTTGTCTCTTTATGGTTGTTTGATTCATATAACACCTAAGCATGATTGGTCAAAAGGACTTTCTAACTAAAGTCAATAAAATATGTCCTACTTACTCTGTGGTTGCTATGGTTCCATGTAATTATAAAAGGACGTGTAGACGAGCAGAGAAAGGTGCCTGCCACCAAGACTGATTGATGACTTGATTGATAACAACCCAACTCTGTGCTACTTACAGGTGCTGATTGGAGAAGTCTGGGACAGAGCCGGCGATTCCGCTTTTTAACCCAGATTGGTGTTTATGTCTCAAACTCTAGATGGGGCAACCAAAAGCAGAGACTAGGAAAAGCTAGATACCTCTATCTACCCGAACATATGAAAAGCTGGAAAGATCAGCGTTGGCCAAAGCACAGGAAAAGAGTCTTGGCCATAAATTAGGGGAAGGAATCACTTTTGCTGCCTGAACTCAATCAAGATGAAGCTAGAGATTGCATTCATTGTTGCTAAGGAGCGAATCCCAGCACCACCGATGCCAGCCACATGTTGGGCTATGGGTGCTTACCTGAAGCATTCCAAGTCAGGATGCTTGACAGTGCTTCTGAAACAGTATATGAAGCTATTTAGCTAAAACGAATGATGCTTATTTGCCACTTGGAGTCCATTTCACATGTGTACAAACATGGTAAAGCTCTGTTAACTCTTGTGTTCCTGTGTGCACATGCCTGATTACCTGTGAAGTCAGGGCATTTTCTATTTTTCCCTGTAGGCAAACCATATGCTTTATGTTTGTAATAATAGTAAAGCCAGTGTTTAGCTTCCATTAAGCATCAGTTAGGCTGCTGACATAGTGAGAACAATTCCTTCCTATGTGCCAATTAGCTTGCACTGGAATGACCCTGATACTGGCTTCTCATTCCATGAGGTGTCTGCAGCAAAGGACCACACTTGGATAAGGTCATCCTTATAGTCCATTGCTTCATTAAATGTCCCCTCTCTTGGTGACGGAGACACTGCTCTTCTACTCAGGGTCATGATGACCTTGTGACAATTTCCTTGCTCAAGCCCATCCCACTCTCTAAAATGCCCCTTCCCTATCTCCTTAAGTTGGAGTTACTGTTAACAACTCCTCCCGGGAAGGCTGGACTTTATCTCTGACTTCAGCTGGAGAATATGTTCCTTGTTGCCTGGAAAGAGCTGCTGGATTCTTGGCCGGGAGCCTTGATGTAAAACCAGTCTTACATTGCCAGCTGGTTTCCTCTGTTCTGCCCTCCTCTGCTTCTTCCATTCTTCCCAGGAATCAGCTGGATCCAGCTTATCTTGAGCCCTGCTCCATTTCTGCCTATTCTTAAGCCTTCAAGCTTTCCCCAGTGCAAGCCCTCGATACATCATTGTTTAAATACCCAAGGACAGTTAATTCTTTGCTGCCTTTTCTGTCTCTGGTTTTCATCCACTATTTTCTCTTGCCACTCAGAGCTTACATCCTGCTCTTTAAACCTTGATATCTTGGCTCCCTGTGCAGAAGTTCTGGATCATTTATGTCTTTGATACTAGAGTCTTAGATAAGAAAATGTTTATTGAAACATTGATGATAAACTAATTTCAGAAATTCCAAGGGTCAATTCAGTTCAAATGTTAATTGGGTCTTCTTCTGGTATCTCTGAGGACAAAGATAATTTTAGAAATCTGGATGAGGCTAACAGAGTTCCTTCTAAACACATTCCAGAGCTGACCACTGTCTGGAGCCTGCCTGTTTTCCCGGGTCATCCTGGTGCCATGGTAACTGTGCCCTCAGTTACAGTGCATCCTCTGAGCTGCTGAATGAGACAGGATGGAGGGGGAGAATGCTGCTCAGGACTCTTTATCCGGCCTCATTGCATCTCCCTTTTCCTACAAGTGAGAAGAATGGTACCTTCTGAGGGAGCACATAGACTGAAGCTGAGAAATGAAGTTCATCTTAGGGAAGGCATGAGAAAGCGATGTGTGTAACGCAGTCACTGATTACCCCCTTACCCCAGCCACCCTATCCTCAGGGTCCTTGGGCTTGTTCAGGACATGGTTGTCTGGCGTTATCTTTCCCTCTTTGGCTACCTTCTTATGCTAGACTGGAGAGCAGCCCTAATCAGCCTGGTTCTCTGTTTCCTGTTCCCTGAGAAAGTAAGTCCCCATCACTCCTGCAGGTAAGGCAGGGCAGGATTTCCACCTCTGGGAGGTAGCTGAGCCTCTGTATCCTATCTCACTATCTTCCAGCCAAAAGCTTAAGACCTTGCCCCATGCGGTCAGCACTAATTTCAGAGCACTCTTCTTTTCTCCTACCCCAAACCTATCTAAGAACTGCAAATGTAGTTGCATCACTAAGAAAGGCTGTGCTTTAAATAGCTCCCTTGATTGTTAAGATCTGGCATACTTGAGCTTTCCTAACTACCACCCAGGAAACTGACTGGGCAGAATTCAGCTTTCTTACCTATGTTCTTCCCTGCTGGCAGCTGTGAGATCAACAGCCGCCATGTTTGCCCTGAGGAGGCCGAGTTCTCTGGCCTTCTGCCCCTACCCTGCTGGCATAGGCTTGTCTTGTTTTTCTTCTGTCTAGGCCTTCCTCTGAGCCCCAGAGGCTGTTCCTGGAAAGCTAAATCCTCACAAATGGCACTCTATTTTCTGGGTGGTGGAAGGGCAGAAGGGCGTGATGAAAAGAAATAAAGGAACAAAGAAAAACTAAGAGGTTGAGAGGAGAAATTAAGTCAAGCCGAAGGGCAGTGTGTACTCTCAATCCCACCTTGCCACTTACTACATAAATAAATCTCTCTTTTCCTCCGAATTATTCTCCATTGCTATGGAGTTTTCTGTTATGGAATCAACTAAACATTTACCTATATTCTTGCTTGTATTTTAAACATTTAAAAAATATTCAAGTATTATAATGGCCCGGATTTATTTTGGTTTATGATGCTGGTCTAGGGCAGCCTTAGGGACCATGGAAGATCATATGGGAGGAGTGGAGATACACACAGGAAAGTGTCTGCTTCCCATGCTCATAGGTACTCTACAGAACTACATAAGTGTGATTTGGACCTCTGACGGGTCCTGCTTTGGATAATTCTCCCTGTGTGATAGTTGATCCTTGATGCAAGAATCTTATTGACAGAACTTACTTTGAGTATTCTTGAAATGAACTGGAGATGCTGAGAAATTCTTTCTCACTCCTCACCAAAGAATAAAATAAGACAAGGAAGGGAACTAATTCACTCACTGCTTATCACAGAGCCTGAAAATTGTATGTTAGAATCTTCAGAGGAGGAAGATATTTTATGTAGTTTTTTAAAAAAAATTATTCATTTTGTATATATGAGTACACTGTAGCTGTCTTCAGACACACCAGAAGAGGGCATCAGATCCCATTACAGATGGTTGTGAGCCACCAAGTGGTTGTTGGGAACTGAACTCAGGACCTCTGGAAGAGCAGTCAGTGCTCTTAACCTCTGAGCCATCTCTCCAGCCCTATTCTATGTAGTTTTAAAAACAAGGAAATTACTCAGAAATTTTGGAAATTTGGAGAATGAAGAAGATGCAACTCTTCCTTAAACATCATAAGTCAAAATAAATTCAGACCATTATAATATTTGAATATTAAAAGAAAAAATCTTTAAAATATAAAAATATAATACAGGTAAATTTTTAGTTGATTCCATTCCAGAAAAACTTCTCCATGGCATTGGAGGAGAGTAAGGAGGGGAATATTGACTTGCTTATGTTGTAAGACAAGAATATGGCGTGTCTTCTGGAAATCAGTCTAGCAATCAGAACATTGGACATAGTACTACCAGAAGATCCAGCAATACCTCTCCTGGACATATACCCAGAAGATGTTCCAACTTGTAATAAGGACACATGCTCCACTAGCATGCCTTCTTTATAATAGCCAGAAGCTGGAAAGAACCAAGATGTCCCACAACAGAGAAATGGATACAGAAAATATGGTACAGTTACACAATGGAGTAGTACTCAGCAATTAAAAACAATGAATTTATGAAATTCTTAGGCAAATGGATACATCTGGAGGATATCATCCTGAGTGAGGTAACCCAATCACAAAAGAACACACATGATATGCACTCACTGATAAGCAGATATTAGCCCAGAAACTTAGAATATCCAAGATACAACTTGCAAAACACATGAAACTCAAGAAGAAGGAAGACCAAAGTGTGGATACTTCGTTCCTTCTTAGAATGGAGAACAAAATACCCCTGGAAGGAGTTACAGAGACAAAACTGAGACAGAAGGAAGGGCCATCCAGAGACTGTCTCACCCAGGGATCCATCCCATATACAACCACCAAACCCAGACACTATTGCATATGCCAGAAAGCTTTTGTTGACAGCACCCTGATATAGCTCTCTCTTGTGAGGCTATGCCAGTGCCTGGAAAACACAGAAGTGGATGCTTACAGTCATCTATTGGATGGAACACAAGGCCCCTAGAGAAAGTACCCAAGGAGCTAAAGGGGTCTGCAACCCTATAGGTGAAACAACAATATGAACTAACCAGTACCCCCCAGAGCTGTGTCTCTAGTTGCATATGTATCAGAGGAGGCCTAGTCGGCCATCAATGGGAGGAGAGGCCCTTGGTCTTGTGAAGATCATATGCCCCAGTACAGGAGAACACCAGGGCCAGGAAGCAGAGTGATTGGGTGGGGAGCAGGGTTGGGGGAGGGTATAGGGGACTTTTGGGTTAGCATTTGAAATGTAAATGAAGAAAATATCTAATTAAAAAAAAGAATTTGGTCTGTCAATCTGGCTTCCAAATATCATTAGACATATGTCAGATTGATAGAACTTACATTAAATAATATAAATGTTTGAGGAGCTTTTTCAAAGCAATGTAAAAAACTCTTAAGACTTTCATTGACAAATCAGGTTTTTTTTTTTTTTTTTTAAAGTATGAGGAATCCATATGTGAATAAATAATAAATGTTCAGTTTCATGAACAGTCAAGGAAATACAAAATAAAATGCTAAGGGACTACTGTTCATGTAAGAAGCTGACACTGAAACTTAATCAAGTGGAACTCATGTGATGGTGGAATGAAATAGAAATAGAATAGATCTGATGGTTTCTACTTTAGAATTAAGCACCAAAACCTTGAAATGTGTACAACACATAAACACATATGGCACACACACATGCACACACATATTTGAGACAAGGTTTTACATAGTCAAGGTTAACACGCAATTCACTACTTTGCCAAGGATGGTCTTGAACTTCTAATCTTTCTGATGCTACCTCTTGAGTGTTTGAGTTATAGGTGTGATTCATCAGGTCTGGCTTTGTGAGTTTGTGTGATTCAGGGAATAAAACCTAGGGCTTACACTACTCTAGGCAAGCACTCTACCAATCAAGTCATAGCTTCTTCACCCACTGTCCCATGTGTATAAAAGGGGTAAAATTTCAACCAAATTAGAAAAAGTTGTGAATAGCTGAATAAATCACAAAAATCTCTATGCTGTACTAATAGAGCGCAGTATACAATTACAATATGTGAAATGAGAACATACTATTGATATAATTTCATATTAAATAAAAGTGGTTGACTGCAACAGCATGCATGCATTAGCTTTCTACTGCTGCTATGACAATTGCCACAGCCTTCGTGGCTTATTACCATACAGTTGAGCATCTTAAAGTCTTGGCATATGTCTCAAGCCCTCACACCAGTATCTGCAGACCTGTGCTCCCTTGCAAAGGCTCTGTGGTAGAATCCATTTTCTTATTCTCTAAGGTTTGGTAGAGTACATTCCCTGAGGTTGCTGGATTGAGTCTGGGTTGTTGCTATTTTCTTTCTGGTCACACAGCTTTTTCGTTTTGAGAGGTGGCTCACTTTCGTCGGTTCAAAGGCTCTTTCCTTCACACTCAAAGCTAGCAGTTATGTCAAGTTTCTTCTCTACTTCAAGAATCTCCTCTTAAAAATCTTACCTTGCTTTGCTAGGTGGTGGTGGCAGCACACACCTTTAATCCCAGCCCTCAGGAGGCAAAGGCTGATGGATTTCTGTGTGAGGCCAGTCTGGTCTACAAAGGGAATTCCCTACAAAGGGAATTCCAGGACAGCTAGAGCTGCATAGTGAAATTCTGTCTCAACAAACAAGAACGAACAAAATCCAAAACAAAGCAAAACAACAATAAAAACAATAAACTAAAAATAACAACGTGCCTTGCTGGCTAAGCAGAGGAAGGCTCCTTTAATAACTTATACTGTTAAATTGGGTGAACCTGGGAAACCTAGACCGCAGCCCCTTCTCCCATCTTAGGATTTGTAACCTTAATCATGTTTACAAATATCATGCCATGTCTCTTTTTGTCACATACACATGTTCATGGGTGCCAGAGATAAGACATGGACATTTTTGAAGAATGGTATTTTGTTACCACTTTAGATTAAAGATGTTACAAAGACATATGCATGAATCCGGCTTAATGGCCAAACATGTATCAGGAAGATGGTATGATTATTTAAAAGCTGTAAAATTAAGACTAACTTTTATTAAAGAAAAAAAAACAAAACAACTTCCAGGTTGGAAAGGGGTGGTTGTGGGGAGGTGAGAGGTTCCAAGGATTAATGAAAATGGAAGGTACATAAAAAAGCTATATGGAAATTTAAGATCTTTCCACACAAGGAGAAACTAGTGGGGAATAGTAGAACCTAAGCATAAAGAAAGGAGGGAAGTGGCTACTTTAGGAGTTAAAGGTTCAAGTGGGGACAGGAGTAGAGGAGAAGGGAGGTTAGCCAAAGCTAAGAATCTGTGAAAAAGGCCTATGGGAAATCCACTAGTTTATGAGCTAATAAAATATGTACTATATTTCAATAAGGAGTTGAATATAAGTACTTTGCATGGATGGATGATGCTGCCTCCACAAGATGTATTTTAAATACAAATCTTATTGTCAGACATGGAATAACTCTTCATGAGCTATTCACTGGTCAGGGAGACCTCAGAGGAAGCCAAAACAACACACACTTTTGCCATAGATCTTGGTTGCCTAGGATAACTAGGTAGTAAGATGTTATTGGTGAGGACACTCACTTAGGGACAAGTGTGGCAGGATGTGGCCACTAGTGCAGTGTGGCATGACAGCCATGGGATCAACAAACCACTTTCAGATTGGATATGAGGTCTGCTTCACAGGAGGGAATTTATGGCTATACTGTAAACTGGATCAAAAGCCCATGACACCGAAGAGCCCTAGGAGGAAAGCTACTACTGTTTTTATGTTAAGTGACTGTGCAGTCAAACTGCCTTCTAAATATTTATGGCTATGCTCATTGATTTCTGTTACACTCAGCTTTGGTCAGGGAAGCTTCTTTCCAGAGTGCATAGTGATTAACTCAGAGATTCATCACTGGTCAAACTACTGAATATGAGTCCGGGTGCTCAGCTACCGATGGAACAGCCATGTTTTCCCATCCAAGGCCGAGGAAACATCATGGCAGAGAAAGCAGAAATAGTGTAGGAGCTGGCTAATAGAGGGGGGAGCTCTGGCATGCCAACATTAGAACATGACATGGCTGTGGCCCATATCACTCATAGCAGTTGCAATTATCTGCACAAGATCATGACAATCAAAATCCCTCCTAGATGGGTAAGGAGCCCCTGAGGGCAATCCTTGATAGAAGAGCTATTGTCAGTTGATGGCTACTACAGGAAGGAAAGTCATTTCTTTTGGGGACATGGCCACTGGTAGGTTGCTCATAGGATGGTGAGCAATAGAAGGTATTGGAAGGAGGTAGTAGTGGATAGATATGATTAAAATATATTGTATAAATGTATGAGATTTTTCAGAAAATAAGTAAAATATTATAAGCTCTCTAGTATTCTTTTACTTTTCCTAAGATCAGGAAAAATATTACCACAGTGATTTGGGCTGGGATAACAGTCTAAGAAGGGATCAGTTAACATACTGTTAGGGTCTAGTCTGTGGGCTTCCTCTTCAAAGTGAACTTTGAATGGAGGAGAAACCCCAAGAGATAATACCCTATGGAAGGTGAATGCCTCTTTCTTTCCACTGGATACTTAGGAGTAATAAATATTTTACTTTCTCTGTAACCTAGGCCTTTCTTGGAAGGTACTTGTTTATGGCATGAACAGTGTCCTGAAGGTCAGTGAGTCAACAAACACTTCTTGGGGATCTTTTGTATCACAGTTATGGATATTGATGGAACACAATGGGTGAGATCAGAAGGCTGTGTATTGGTATGTGAAGGGAGAAGGAAAGAGGGAAGAGAGAAGGAAGGAAGAGGGAGGAGGGAGGAGGGAAGGAGAGAAGAAGGAGGAGGGAAGGAGAGTAAATTTTGCTGAGTCAAATGGATTAGATTCTCTGATCAAAACTATGAGCTTCTGCTTCATACTGAATATATTGTGTATTTTTATTCTCCTCTGACACTAGGTCCATATTAGATCGTAATGCAATTATCTCTTTTCTTTCTCTATAGTCATCATTTATTAATAAAATCCTGTCCTAATCGTGGAAGGTATTTTCCCATAATCAGCATTGTCCACTCTACCCCTCTATTTTGCCATCCTCAGGTCTGTCAGTACTTAGTTTCCCAAGCGTACCCTCCTTTACTTTGGAGGCCCATGCTGCCAGAGTGAGTGACTTACTGTCAACAGTTTACTAATGGCTCTTTCCCAACAGAGATTTCCCAAGACATACTTTCTTTATCTTTCTTGGTACCACCATGTCTCCACCCCCTTGACTGGTCTTGTGTTGCTTTGGGGCTTTGTGTGATTACAGTGGTGGAAAGATAGAAAGAGGGCAGGCAGGAGAGAAGGCTCCGGTGGCATGCCTTCCATCTCAGAGCTGTTCCTTTGCTGAGATGTTCACGCTTATTCCAAGCCAAACAATTTGGTCCTCACTGCCAACTTTAATAGACACTTCCAGTAGAGAGTGGCTGTCCTAAGCTTAAGGGCCATTAACTCTAGCTTCAATAAAAGGATGGGCATTGCTCCCTGGGCCTATAATCAGTCCATTAGCCCACACTTGGGTTCCTTGACTCTTTGCCTGGTTATTTCATTGTCTTCATTTGCTACTCTACAGTCACGTCCCTTAGCTCTGTGTTCTCGCTACACTGTTCTACCCAAACTCCCAGGGGTGAATTATCACTTTCTCTGCCCTCTGTCTCTGATCACTGTTTGTTGAGAAAAGACAGCCCACACTGGCTGTGCCCACTGTGCATTCCTGTGTTGTATAGTATCAGGTTTTTGATTTCCAGTTTATTTCCCATAATGAGCAGTTCAAATATGTCAGAATCTACATAGGCCCACCAATAACAACAATAGCACCATTCTGATTGTTATGATTTTATAATTATTGTATAATGATTGCTAATAATTATATAATGTTATTGTTGCATGATAATAGTATCAGCAAACATTGCTATGGTAATTAATCATATTCTAAACTATCCTCAGTGTTTAGCAATGATTCAATCACTGACTCCTCCTACTAACCTTAGATGGAAGGGTATTGTTAATCTTTCCATTTATAGAGTCACAAAGTATTTAAGGAGCCCTTGGTGGTTGGGTGCTGGGACTTCATGCTGGGTGACATTGTATGCTTTGGGTGCCTCTATGGGATCATTTAAGTTCATTTAAGTGTATACCCACTCCCATTCTCTCAGTGGAAAGTTTTTTTTTTTCCTGATATCACTGAAAAAAATCAAGGCCATGTGAACAAGGTTTTCTCCTTCCTTCCTTCCTTCTTTCCTTCCTTCCTTCCTTCCTTCCTTCCTTCCTTCCTTCCTTTCTTCCTTCCTTCCTTCCTTCCTTCCTTCCTTCCTTCCTTCCTTCCTTCCTTCCTTCCTTCCTTCCTTTTGTTTTTGGTTTTAGACATTGACATTATGATTCATAACAGCAGCAAAATTACAGTTAAGAAGTATCAGGGAAGAATTTTGTGGTTGGGGGTCACCACAGCACGTGGAATCACATCAAACGGTCACAACATTAGGAAGGTTTGTTTTGTTTTGTTTCCAGACAGAGTTTTGCTTTCTCTGTGAACAGAATCCTGGCAGTCATGCACTCCATTTGTAGAGCAGGCTGGCCTCAAACTCACAGAGATCTATCTGCCTCTACCCCTGGAGTGCTGGGATTAAAGGTGTGTGCCACCACACCCAGTCTGAACACTGGTTTTTAAACATATTCTCTTTCTGTATTTATCTTTTGGCCCCTAAGATCACTCTGGCTCTTTTACTTCACTCTCAGAAAATGGTGTTTTCCTGCCTCATTAGGCAGCCCTGATGAGTTCTTGTCCCCCGTCTCTCTAAGGAGTTACATTTGTACCAAATTGTTCCTGTTTCTTCCTAGGATCTTTAGCTTTTCCTCCCTTGAGAGTCTTTCTTCCCAAGGCCTTTGCTATGCATCAGTTCCCCTCATCCTCACAAAGGTCTGAGCCTTGAATGTAGACCCAGGAAGGATTTGCTGTTCACTTCTTACCAGGCCAAGTCCTTGCATCCAGAGGACTGCTTTGAGCTCCAGGCCTTACCTTGCTTTCACAACTTTGGGCTCCAACTTGTGTTCAGGGAACTATTGTCCCAGAGGGTTGGTTAGCTTATCCCTGCTTGTCTCCTAGAGGTGATTACATCCCCCTTAAAACAGAAATTATTCCTGTCTCCCTCAACTAATTAGCTACTCAGAGGTTTCATTAAAGCATTTTATCACGCGCCTACTGTACATTAGAGACCCCAACAAGAATTAAGAACCCAAAATTAATGTGGCTGCCCTTGAATTTGGCCCTGATAAAAGGTACCTAGCCACTATCTGCAGTAACAAAATGAAAGTTTTGGTGGAAAATCTGGACATAATAGGCACTGAGCAAATAGAAGTAAAGCCATCCTTACATCATTGACACTTTACTAAGACAGGCATTCTCCACAGTTTAATGACAAGACAACTGGCATATGCAAAATACTTAAGATACCCAGGGCTGTGCAACTAAATGTAAGGTCAGGGGTTCCAAGCACATGCACTGTCTAAATTCTGTCATGTATATATGATATATACAGGATGAACAACCCGAGAGTCTAGGGGACAGCCATCTGGCAACGAAAGCCATGCCACAAAGTGTTCATCAGCATCTAATTTGCATCTTGGAGGAGGAATAGTGTTTGTCTGGTGGACTGGAACATGATCCAGACAACATCTCCCTGGCATAAATACAAGAGAATAGTGCTGTGAAGAAAATGGAGTGGGAGTAAGGCACTTCGACAACATTCTGAATATGAAGTTTAGGATATAAATAAGCCTGAATGGATGCCTTAGATCGGTGGCTCTCAACCTGCGGGTCATGACCCCTTTGAGAGTACAGTGACCATTTCACAGTGGTCACCTAAGACCATTAGAAAACACAGGCACTTACATTACAATTTTTAACAGTATAACAAAATTACAGTTATGAGACATAAAGGAAAATAATCTTATAGTTGAACTTGCCACAGCATGAAGAACTACATTTAAAGGGTTGCCCCATCAGGAAGGTTGAGAAGCGCTGCCTTAGAGGACAGCTGTGTAACAAAAAGCCTTAGAGCACCGAAATTTTTATGTTCTGTTTTAGCAAAGAGATGCTACACACGGACTGTTTAACCAAGCTTCCTCATGCTGAAGTGACACCTAAATGCTTCTCACAGGGTCTGAACCAGAACCTGTAGCATTCCAATGAGCTAGACCAGTGATCTTCTTGATCCATTGTTATGCTGCTTTTTGCACCTTCATTTTTTTTTCTTGTGTAGTTTGCACATTTTTTTTTTTTTATCTCCTTGAGAATGGGGAAGAAGAAATAAGTTAAGTTACTTCTTGGTCTGTTGGGAACTAATCCTAAAGACATCATAATATGAAACCACTCTTTATTCTTGTCCATTCAAATGGGTGGTGGGCTGTGCTTGTTTTGGAATATCCAGTCCAAAAGCTATGGTTCTCATTGAGGAGAGGGCAACATCCAGATAAGTGATCCGGAGCTCAAATCTTTGTGTCTTTGCAATATGGGCCTCAACATTACCCACAATCCTCACAAAATGTGGGCCTGACAGCTTTGGCAGGTCTAGATTCAGGCAACAAAACCATCCCTGATGCCCTAAACCCAGGGATTGTTTCTTGGTCTGTCTTAAGGTGTTAACTGACACCTTCAAATCTCTGTATTTGGCTTATGGCACAGCCAACTTGCTTTTCTGCTTTATGACTTGGTCTTCCTAACCTGTGTCCCCAATTTCATCAGTTCCATGGGAAGGTAATTAAACCAGGTCTCATATGGCAGACCATGTTTGGACAGTTAAAAGTCATTAACTTACTAAGATGAATTCTTAAGCCTCTAAGAAAGGTGGAATTTCCAAAATTGTGTTGATCTTAGAAGCAGTTTCTTTCTGGACCAGGATTAGAGTGCTAAGTGTCATATACAGCAGGTTTGGGGACATGCTGCACGATGCTCTTCTAGGCATGCAATAACACAGTTCTTACTCACTTGAGATGAGAGTAAGCTGTGGCAGAGTTAGGCCTTTTTCAGATAATTAGAAAATTACATATGAATTGTGCAGCTACTCTTTCTCAAACTATTCTTCTTAAATATCTTATGCTGTTCCTAGAATATGTGTGGGATAAAGTTTGAGATACTCCTTTCTGTCTCTGTCTCTCTCCTCCAAGCAGAATTAGCCTTCATTAGCCTAGTGTCTCAAAAAGAGGGATAAATCAGAGAATCCAAGTAGCCTAAGTATGTCTATGACACCGGGCTCCAAAGGCCTAAGTCCTTCGAGTAAATTAGAAGGTCCAGATTTCCTTAAAAAGGGGGATCAGATCGGGTACAGACACATGAAAGAGATGATGATAAAGGAAAATAGCAAAGGAGGTGGAGGGAGGAGGTAAAAAGGAGGAAGGAGTTCACAGAGCTGAAGACTGAGGCAGATGAACATGGTAAGGCTTGGAAGAAGATGACTGGGTGACTCACGCAGGCCCGAAGCTAAGCGTGGCAGTGCAGAAGGTCCTTTATCTAGCAATGTTAGACAAGAAGCAGTGGCAAGTCTGGCTGGAGTTGAGCTGACTTATAACCCATGTGTGCAGGAGTAACTCAGGGACCCAGAGAGAAGCAGACTCATTGCCCTGGAGTTTGGATGTCACTGACATTACTGAGGGTCTTTGTGAGAACTGTGGAGTGTTCTAAAGTGTATTGTGAAGTCTTGGGATTTGAGTTCCTAATCAACTTGATGGAATACACTGTTACAAAGGACCAGGAGGATTTAAATTCTTACAGTTCTTGGGTCAGGCTGTCCGCATCCAGTAGAGCATCTACCTCCATGCCAGTATTTCCAGCTTTGGGTATCCCTCCATTCTCATGCCTATCTTTTATAGAATTTACCCACCACCAGCCCAGCTTTCATTTCTCCTTATTTATTATAGCTAACACGAAATGCTCTTCTACAAATCTATTCCTCTAATTGCCAGGAAACCAGATAATGAAGCTCCACAGACTTAAGAATACAAGGAAAGGACAGTGCTGCTGAGAATCTGATTGTTTTCCCCATCTGCAAAACGACCCAGCTCTAACTGGCCGTGCCATGCTTTCTCTGAATAGAGCAGGGGAGCGTTCACGCACCGTTTCTGAAACACTTATTTTTTTCCCCCCATTTTCGTAGTCAAGGCCATATTCTCATGGGACAAAGTGGCTTAGTTTGTGCCTTCTTGGAAAATGACATTATCTAACTTATTTGTTACTCAACTTACAATTCAATCATTCATTTGCATATTATTGAGCCTTTACCATATCACCAGATTGCAAAAACTAATAAATGATCTCTCTCTACAAAAGTTTAAGGGTGAAGGCATTGATTCTCAATCTTTCCTGCAGCCAAGAAACCCTGCAGGACACTGATAAAATCCTATTATATTAGAAGTCAATATTTATTGAGCCCTAACTGCATGCCAGGTTCTATGCTTCTTTCAAACGCAGTTTTTATTCCTCATTTCTTTGAGGTAGTTATCTTCTACTTAAACGTGAAGGGATGAAAACTTAAACCTGAATACGTGTGGTTAATGAACATTTAGAAGCAGGACTGGCTTTGAAGCAGCTCACAGTTAGAGTCTACGTTCTCTCTATTCCTGAGCAATACACAATGCCTCTAAAGCCAGCATCAAGAACCATACTATAGAGCAGCAGGTTTTGAAATTCAGTGTCACATGCTAGTCATTTGCTACAGTCATTGTCTCATTTAATACTAATGATAGCTCATAAGTGGGTTGTTTCATGATCTGCAGATTGCAGAGAAGTTCTTTGCTTAAAAGGTTTAAATAACTTGCCTCAGGGTTCTCATCTGATATCAAAGGGAGGCGAGGTTCAAAGTGCACTGCTGGATACAGCTCTAGAATGGTTCCAAAACTGCTTATTCTTCGACCAGGGGGAAGAGACCCAAAGGAACTGTATTTTTTATTTGCAGCAAGTGCAGTGTAAAGTCTAAGGGAACCAGAGGAATTGGTTTGCGGATTGGGGAAAAGCTCACCTGTGAGCTGAGGCTTGAAAAGTTGTGTGTGTGTGTGGGGGGGGGGTGGGGGTGGGGCATGACTGAGAACCCTAGGAAGAAGGCATCATAAATAGAGAGAGTGAACATAGGAAGGCAGGATCAAGACAAGAATGTAAGGCCAAGATGGTGAGAGCCAGAGCATCCAAGGCCAGGAATTAAGCAAAGGAATTTGTTCTTTGAAGGCGGCTGTAGGGGCTGTAGGGGGGATCCACTGGGTTTCAGATGTGGGAGTGGTTTCTGGGGTGTCCTGCTAGAGGGATTCTTCTGAGAGAGGGTTCAGGAGAGATCAGAGGTGCATGATAGGTGTGGGATGACAGGCCCCACAGCATGTGTATTGGTGAGGAGTGAGTGAGGTGACCAGGAGGAAGAAGATGTAGACTATCATAACCAAGGTTCAGTGTGATGAGAGGCCAGGTTAGGTGGAGATATTAAAAAGAGGAAGAGTGAAAGAAAGACATGGCTGCAGTCTAGGGAACTCCCAAGCCTGTGACTCAATGGATTTCTCTGGTTCAAGCTGCCAGGTTGGTGGTATTCTGATCTAGCAGCCCTGGCTGGCCAAAGCACCAAACAACCACAGATGGTCCCTGTGATACCTCCGGAAGGGAAGTGGGAACCAACTGACTTAGTCTGTTTTGGAATAAGGCCTATCCTGGAATGAGGTTTTGAGTGGCAACATCAGTGGGTTAATGGGGACATTAGATAGAGAAGGCTAAATGGAGAAGACCTAGCAGGGAGATGGTGTCTGCTGTAAGGTGTATTGAGCTTAAAGTGGCGATGGTAAAACCAGGGTAGAGCTTTGATCATCAGAGCAAGGTAGAACCAAAAAGAACCAAAAAAGAAAGAAAAAAAAAGAAAGAAAAGAAAAAAACGTAAGAAAATATTCCTGCAAAGGATGAGGAGCTGCTGAGATTAAGAGGAAGGATGGTTAGGACCTCCAGCCCTAACCTAATTGATGTAAGCCATTGCTCATGAAGATAAAGGTACTGAGGATGAAGGGAGGAGCAAGGAAGTAGTAGCCTGCTGCATTCAATAACGTGAAAATGCTGCACGTATGGAGGACTTGTGCACATAAGGCAAACATATGAACTTATTGTGTTGTCTGTTATGAATGGCATCCTTTCTTAATGCCTCCTTTAGCTGTGAAATCAGCCCTGATCATAGTAATGGGACCCACATGGCTCTTCTTGCAGTTCAGGAAGTGGGCTGTGCCATGTGATGCCACCATTGAGTTTCCAGATTGACTCTTTCCTATTTTATGGTTCATGGGAGAATTAGTTTATTAACTGTTTCAAGAAAGAATGAATGCCAAAGCCCCCTTTGTATGAGCTGACTTTGAGGGGTAGTTGCGGGGCTTGACTGCTACTTCTTGTTGATCTTGTGTTCACTTCTGGTAGACGTGAGTATGCCTACATCATCACAGCAATAGGGTAATATCTTCCATTTCTTGAGACCTTTGTTTTATCAAACATGTTTACCTGAATTGATCTCATATAATCCTTGCAAGCCATCCGTGTGAAATTCTGGCATGAATTTAGACAATCCATCATGGCTGTCGGTAAGAATTCACTTATTTGCTCTGTAATAATTGTCAGATACCTACTTTTTCAGACCCAGAGGGAGTTACATTCTCATGCAATAGGAAAATAAGACTTTCCGTGAATTAAGAGATCTTTATTTAGCCTATAATATGAGCAGAACTCTGGGTTGGGCACATTACGTAAAGATTCAAGCAGATATCAGGCAGGGGGGGCCTCTTAAAGTGCTCTCACTGTGGAGACAAAATGTACAAACTCGAAGTGATGATCAAGTAAGAGGCTCTTACCAGGGTAAATGTGTGAAGGAGCAGCACTTTGGATAGCCTTGGTGATTACTTTGGAATGTTCCTTGAAGAGTTCACTGAGAAGGTGGGGCAGAAAGGAATTCACCCTGCTGGAGGGTCAGGGAGGCTCCCAGCAGAGGGTGCTCTGCTCACCTCTCCACATGGCAACTTGCTAAACTTTGGCTTGCTTGTTGGAAAGTGCCCAGCCCAAGGATTGCTGCTGGCTGACTCAGTGCGCCTGAGGATAAGAGTGGTGTTTCCTTGTGGGGCTTTGGAAATCTCCTACCCATACCAGTGCAGACTTTAGATAGGACCCCAGGGAAATGGGCATATTAGGTATAAACAATTTCCATACAGAGGCCTAGAACTATCTTAAAAATAGCTTCACTTGTGAAGAAGAAGGGAGGGTGGGAAGGAGGGAAGGAAGTAAGGATGGATCAAAAGTTACTCCAACTTATGGGTTAGACTGTGTACCCATTTTTTCATTGGATGGCCTTGCTATTCAAAGTGGTCCATGAACCAGCAGGATCAGAGATACTAGGGTCTTGTGGAAATGAAGATTTTTGTCTTCACTGCAAACCTACTGAACTCTGCTCTGTCTAAAGGCATCTCCAGTAGGCACATTAAAAAGACATCAATCATTAGATGCTCAGAGCATATTTTAACAAAAACACAACACAGTTATTTATTTAACATATCATAAACCTAGTCATAATGATTGAGGCCTAACCCTCATTTATTTATTGTTAGGTCTGTATGTGAATGTGCTGTAGGTATAGTGGCAGCTCTCAGAATAACCATTTCACTCCTTACCACCTTCCGCATGGCAATGGGAGCATAGTGCTTTGCCTCAAGCTAGTTTGGGTGAAGGTATCCTCAAATGTGCTGAGCTCTTAAGGGTGCTGGGTGCATGGAGGAAAAACCATGGGCTTTTCTTTTCTTTTTTAAAAATATTTTTTATTACATATTTTCCTCAATTACATTTCCAATGCTATCCCAAAAGTCCCCCATAACCCCCCCCCCACTCCCCTACCCACCCATTCCCATTTTTTTGGCCCTGGCGTTCCCCTGTACTGGGGCATATAAAGTTTGCATGTCCAATGGGCCTCTCTTTCCAGTGATGGCCGACAAGGCCATGTTTTGATACATATGCAGCTAGAGTCCAAGAGCTCCGGGGTACTGGTTAGTTCATAATGTTGTTCCACCTATAGGGTTGCAGATCCCTTTAGCTTCTTGGGTACTTTCTCTAGCTCCTCCATTGGGAGCCCTGTGATCCACTAGCTGACTGTGAGCATCCACTTCTGTGTTTGCTAGGCCCCGGCATAGTCTCACAAGAGACAGCTATATCTGGATCCTTTCAGCAAACACTTGCTAGTGTATTCAATGGTGTCAGCGTTTGGAAGCTGATTATGGGGTGGATCCCTGGATATGGCAGTCTCTAGATGGTCCATCCTTTCATCACAGCTCCAAACTTTGTCTCTGTAACTCCTTCCCTGGGTGTTTTGTTCCCAATTCTAAGAAGGTGCACAGTGTCCACACTTTGGTCTTCATTCTTCTTGAGTTTCATGCGTTTAGCAAATTGTATCTTATATCTTGGGTATCCTAAGTTTTGGGCTAATATCCACTTATCAGTGAATACATATTGTGTGAGTTCTTTTGTGATTGTGTTACTTCACTCAAGATGATGCCCTCCAGGTCCATCCATTTGCCTAGGAATTTCATAAATTCATTCTTTTTAATAGCTGAGTAGTACACTCTTCCATTGTTGGTGGGATTGCAAGCTTGTACAACCACTCTGGAAATCAGTCTGGCGGTTCCTTAGAAAATTGGACATAGTACTACTGGAGGATCCAGCAATACCTCTCCTGGGCATATATCCAGAAGATGTCCCAACCGGTAAGAAGGACACATGCTCCACTATGTTCATAGCAGCCTTATTTATAATAGCCATAAGCTGGAAAGAACCCAGATGCCCCTCAACAGAGGAATGGATACAAAAAATGTGGTACATTTACACAATGGAGAACCATGGGCTTTTCAATTGGATATGATTTCAAATCTAACTTACCTCTCAGAGCTCATATCCTTAAATCCATGAAAATAGAGATCTTATTTGTCCTATAGTATTTTTTTGCTTATTATTTGTATAATTTCTAGGATAATCTATTTAGACAATTGCTGGCACACTGTATTTGTTTGATTGTTTGTTTCAAAAATCAAAAGCAGCACTAATTCCTACCAGCTCTACCACAAGTCACGTGGTGTCCAAAGAGAGTAAATCATCTGTCCTCTTCACGAGATGGCTTCCTCATGTGCATTCAGCTGGCCCTGAAGATGGGACTGGAGAACACTTCTTGTGGATGCCAAGTGCACACAGGGATGTGTTTCTATTCTGTCTATCCCTGATTCACCCTTACGTCCGAGGCTACCACTAAAAGTTCCAGACAACCGTGTCTCTGAGACCAAGCCTGGTAGCTTAGAGTAATTCCTCTGGGGTTCCAGTTCTTGCCCTGCAGGTTGGCATCCCAGGTGAATTCCACAAGGTGAGAAGTACTAACTCACCCCAGAAGACTGCTGTGAGGCCATGGCTCCACTGAGCACCCTTGGCTGCTAATGTAGAGAGCAGGGCTGGGCTGCACCCTCTTCTTGAGACATTGTAATCCTACTTAGAGACAACTTAGAGATCCCAAGACTTAAAAGATACCCAACAATGACTCATCCTTCTTACCACGAATGTAAGGAAGCCTTGTAGTCATGGACTCAGTCTTGGTGGGAATGTTACAGTAACTTACACATTATCAAATTAATTTTTTAAAAGCGGTTGTGAAATTCCATCTCAACTTGGCAACAGTGGTTAAGCAATTTTGGCTTTCGCTGGGGGGGGTTATTGAAGCTAGAGAGGGTGTTTGTTTTGTGGCTGGATCTGCTGAAGGGCACACAGCCAAGATGGTTAATCTGGGTTTTATTTTTTTGCTGACATAAGGGTTTTACCTGAGCCACTGTGTTTTTCCCCCCCTGGTCCTTTCCGAGGCACAAAGGCAAAACAAAAACAAAGCCCAAGGAAAACACGGACTTACTGCTTGTTTCGGGTTTAGTGGCAAGGAATCAAGGTTTTCCATTTCCTTTGCTGGAGTGTAATTGCTGTTTCTAAAACTTGTCTCTGGTCGCTCGATTCTTTTCTTTTCTCTCCCTTGTGCTTCACAGCTGTGCCTGTGCCACCCAGAAGCCCCCTCCTCCCTGGAGTCATGTTCTTATTCTCATCACCACTGCCACTTCATGTGTCTGCTATGTGTCTGCCATCTTTGTTGGAAACGAGAGTCCTTCGTTAGGAGGCAGCTAGCCACTCCTGAGCTAGGGTGTCCACTCTTCCCACCTTTCCATCTCTTCCTCAAAAAACTTTTAACTTTGTAGTTGTTGTTCTGAAGTTTTGAAGAAACAAATCATCAATATGTCCATAAATATTCATCAAGCGCTTAGCTACCTTTGCCCTTTGAGAGGTGTGGAGGAGCAGGGATCACAAACATGACCCTAGGATATTAAATAGAGAAATGCCTGGGCTTTGGCCTCCAGAAAGATCCTGGCACAGTTCTAAGAGGAACAGCTGGGTGGTGACTGGAGCTGAAGAGGCTTGCTGCAGAATGCAAATTTCATCCAAGTTTTGACTTAGAAAATATCTCACTCTTTAAAACATTTACTAACTATCATGTACGATTAGCATGTCAATTATTCTCATGAAATAAAGGCGATACTCCTTCTGGAAAATACTCCTTAGCTGCTTTTCATCTCTCCAGTAGTTGGTGTGGACTGCAACATATTCTGACTTCACTGAGAGGGTAGCAGCCCAGGAATCCAGAGAGGTTTGCCTCTCTGATGCCCCATTCCCTGCTACCCCAGCCATGCCCTTGTCTGTATAGGCATGTGTGACCCATATTTCCACCCAATAAGAATCCAATTAGATTTCAAAGAAATAGGTGTGCTTTGCCATCAACAAGTTCCTAATGCGCTGTAGCAAGATGTCAATGTATCAAACAACTAGTGTCCTGGCTGCTTCACAGAAGGGGTCCTTGATGACCCATTTGGCCAATGGAGCTGTTTATTAGTGAGTGGTAGAGTGTAGGTGCTGAAAGGGATTCAGGGATAAGAAATATCAAGGCAAAGAGGAGCAGGGTGAACACATGTTAGAGTTGAGCTGGTGGGAGGTTTCCTATCAGCTAGACTGGGTACAGTTGTGGTTGCTGCCAGCAAAGACGACAACAGACAAGAGCTTATCAGCCCTTCTGTGAAGTCTTGGCCCAGAGGAGAAAAGGCCTCAAGCCCAGCTGGGAGGCTGCGGATTCTAGGCTTGAATGCGCCCTCATACTTCACTCTACAGCAGAGGAGGCCTTTGTAGGCTGTGGCTTCCAACTCATGCAACCTAATCTTTATGTTGCAAAAGTTCCTTCTTGCATGTAGCTTCTCGGCCTTCTTTCTTGGCCACTCAGGCCCACTCAGTCAGCCATCATTTATTTTATGAGTCAATTCTCTGTGGTATGTCTGACACTCGGCACCAGTCATTGCCTCTAGAAGAAAAAACAGACCCATTATTTTTGCTAAGTAAAAGGCATTGGTGGCAGGACTCTCCTTTCTTAAATCGTCATCTACTCCAGGAATGAAGTAAAGGCTGGCTGTGTGGATTATTTCAATCCAAGACTAAATATGAAGATAAAAAGGCAAGCCTGGTCCAGCACAAAATAACATGTCTGGAGTAATCTGGAAGAAAATAATGAGATCGCCAATTTGTCTGGGTCTTCAAGTAGAAAGCTGTTTCTAAGGAGAGTTACGGAGTGGTGCCAAATATTTCTAGGGTCTTGTTCCATTGCTTCCCTCTACCCACAAGAATCACCCTTCTGGGGCAGTTGTATTTTTTTTTTTTAATATTTTTATTACATATTTTCCTCAATTACGTTTCCAATGCTATCCCAAAAGTCCCCCATAGCGCCCCCCACTTCCCTACCCACCCATTCCCATTCTTTTGGCCCTGGCATTCCCCTATATTGGGGCATATAAAGTTTGCGAGTCCAATGGGCCTCTCTTTCCATTGATGGCTGACTAGGCCATCTTTCGATACATATGCAGCTAGAGACAAGAGCTCCGGGGTTCTGGTTAGTACATCATGTTGTTCCAACAATAGGGTTGCAGATCCCTTTAGCTCCTTGGGTACTTTCTCTAGCTTCTCCATTGGGAGCCCTGTGATACATCCAATAGCTGACTGTGAACATCCACTCCTGTGTTTGCTAGGCCCCAGCATCGTCTCACAAGAGACAGTTATATTTGGGTCCTTTCAGCAAAATCTTGCTAGTGTATGCAATGGTGTCAGCGTTTAGAAGTTGATTATGGGATGGATCCCTGGATACGGCAGTCTCTAAATGGTCCATCCTTTCATCACCGCTACGAACTTTGTCTCTGTAACTCCTTCCCTGGGTGTTTTGTTCCCAATTCTAAGAAGGTGCACAGTGTCCACACTTTGGTCTTCATTCTTCTTGAGTTTCATGCGTTTAGCAAATTGTATCTTAAATCTTGGGTATCCTAAGTTTTGGGCTAATATCCACTTATCAGTGAATACATATTGTGTGAGTTCTTTTGTGATTGTGTTACTTCACTCAAGATGAGGGCAGTTGTATTTTAACAGACACAAAAATCCATGGAAAGGAGAGAAGATGGGCTCTTGTTTTCATGTGTTCAGCCTGGCCATGAGTGGGAGGGAAAGGTTCCACTAGCTTCTTCCAACCCTTCCCAGATTCGTCACCCATTCTTACTTGGACAGCACTGCAAAGGGATAGCTAGTCTTTTTCAGCCCCTCCGTATAGCTACCTACACATTCAGCTGAGGGTGCCATGCTTTAGTGCCCAAGAAATGGAATGAGTCCAAGTTGGTTGCAAGTGGGAAAGGCATTCCCCATAACAAGACTGGATACCCATGCACGAGATCACTGGTCACTGTCCTCAGCCAACAGATAAAGCTTTGTCCAGTGTTGGGTGGTTATGAGCCTTGAAGTGACAGTAAAGCCTACATCAAGCATGTATCAAGTCTCAAGTATACTCTGATAAAATCTAGATGAATGTGGTTACCTACGGACCCAGAGAACTGGTATACTGAAAAGATGATCTTAGGGGATTCCTCACAAGCTCTCACATGTATCAGGTTGCAAGGCTGTAGTCTTGCTCTGTGTGCTAGTTTCCTCTCCTCTGTGTTGTGGTTGATAGGGCAGGGGCAATGCACTCTCTGCGTTACCTGTATGCTGAGTACCTTGTCTTATACATAGAGAAGATCATAAATACCTGTGAGTTGGATGGACAAATACATAGAGAAAATTATTTAAGAACCACTATACAACCATGTGTAGCAGCACAGCCCTTTAATTCCAGCACTCATCCCTGTGAGTTCAAGGCCAGCCTGGTCTATGGAGAGAGTTCCAGGACAGCCAGAGCTATATAGGAAGACCTTGTCTCAAAATAAAAAAAAGAAAAAAGAAAAGAAAAGAAAGAAAATTTTAAAAAGGAAAGAAAGGAGAGAAGAAAGAGAAGAAGAAAAAAGAACCATTATAATTTTGTGAAGAAATATTTATAAAAAAAACAAAGACTATATGTATTTCTCAGTGGTAGAGTACATATTTAACATATATAAGGGTCTGAGCTCAGTACCAAGCACCAGAAAGCAAAAATGAAAACAAAGAACAGTGTAATCTACTAAGAAATAATAGACTCCTGCATGGGCCAGGAGCGTACACTACTGAAGCTTGTGAGTGGAAAGTCTGGTTAGAATCATGTGAAGTTTGTTCCACCTTTTGAGCTACTCGAGAGAAGAAAAATGTTCCACATCACTTAGATCTTGTCAGGATGGAAAGTTTCAATTCTGCGATGCTGCTGCTGCTGAGATCACTAGCATAGGTTACTGTCCTAAGTGTTACTAACTAGAGTCCCAGGCCCAGTTCTGAAAACTTGCTGTGGAGCAAAGAGAGGAGGCACGGGGAGGGGGGGGGGGAGGCTTCAACCACGTAGGCAAAGAACCTCTAAGAAGTTATGGACCACAATTCTTGTCACTTGGCCTGACTTGCTGCTTTTTAAGGCTTGATAGAAAGGCACACAGTGGCTGAAACAAGGAATGAAGAGGGATTAGGACATGGAGAACACATGGGTACAAATGCAGTGAGCCCCTAACGAAACCTTGCTAAAGAAGTATGAGTTAGAACATGAAGTGGGAACCATCAGGACCTTGGTCAGGCAAGCTGGCATGTGAGGAGATACATGAGAGGGTCACAGAGTGGGTGCTGTAGGGACAGAGAGGTGGGAAGCAGGGAGGAGCTAGCAAGGAGAAGACAGTGCCTAGGAAGATTATGCGGGGCCACTCAGAAAAGGCTGCTTCCATCCAGGAGACGTAGGGCCACCTGAAATGTATGAGGGAGCCCTTGCTCTCAGTAGTGATGGTGTGGGCTCCATCAGGTCTGAGAAAAGTGGGGCACCCAGCTGAAGGCAAGTTCTCCTAAGAATTTCCATGGCATGTCCTCACAGCCAAAGACCATAGAAAATGCAAAGAACTGCAAAGACTTGTCCAAAGGACACTTAAAAAATAGCAGCTAGAATTTTTATCCCATAAATAAGTTTTTGCTGTTCATTTTGGAAAAAAAAAAACACCAACTGTCACCTTCTGTAAAATTTGAGAGTAGTAAATGCATCTTATTATTATTTTTTTTATTTATTTATTATATGTAAGTACACTGTAGCTGTCTTCAGACACTCCAGAAGAGGGCGCCAGATCTTGTTACAGATGGTTGTGAGCCACCATGTGGTTGCTGGGAATTGAACTCTGGACCTTCGGAAGAGCAGTCGGGTGCTCTTACCCACTGAGCCATCTCACCAGCCCAGTAAATGCATCTTAAGCCTGGGAAAGGAAGTTATGATTTTAGTTTCACACTCTGTCACCTTTTAGTGGTTTAGCTTCGGGTAAATTGCTCAGTATCTCTGAACTCCAGATTCCTTATCTACAATGGAGGAACCATAAGATGTCCTTTCTGCAACTGGGGGACTTCTGCAGAGCTCCTGCAAGTCCTGGAACATGGCTGCTGAGAACGTGGCTGCTGAGAATGTGGCTGCTGAGAGCATCAGGCTTAGCCCACCACGCTCCTCTTACCCACATTCTGTCTCATTGTTTGGAGTGGGGGGAGAGTTGGTGAAGGCTGATAAACTAATTTTTTTTTTATGAGACAGCTGATGGGAAAATTGAAAAAAAAAAAAAAACGATGTAGCTTCCAATTGACTTTGTCACTGATTGTTGGCTAACTCTGGGCCAAATGCTGCTCTTTAATGAATGGGAGTGTGAAATTTATTAAGATTAATGACTGTCACAGCTGGTAGCCAGATGTTTACATGATTCCCCCTGTTTCATTGCAAACATATCAGTGGAAAGGGTTGGAAGACAGAATTAGGCAAATAAGTGCAATATTTTAAGAATAAATAAATGTTGTTTTGGAGGGTTGGATATTAAGAGCCTAATGTATCTTGATTAGGCTAATATTAAAAAATTAACATTCATAAACCAGCAATGTAAATGAGATAGTTTTCAACACAAGTGACTTGTGGAGGGGACTGGTATGGGCATGCAGTTCATGGGGAGACAGGCAGCAGTCACATAGCCCTTGTCTCTCAGAACTAAGGGAGTTAAATGTGTCTTTACTGACCTCAGATACGAAAGGGCTAATCGCTGGGTTTAATCAAGGGAGGATAAAATGACTTTTCTTTGCACATATATTTATGTTCTATTTTAGCATCATAATTATTTTCACAGCTGCCAGAATTTTACAAAACTTAATAGGGAAATAGATTAGAATCTAGACTAGCTTGGCACTTTGCAGAGGAGTCGAGTAAATGAAAACTCCGTGGTGACTGACTGACCGTATTTGTGTCTTTGCTCCTAAGCTTCAACCCTGGAGTGAATGGGAAAAGGTTAATTAGTTGGAATAAATCGTGGGAATTCTTTTTTTAAAGAAGCATCCTGCAAGTAAGTGATTACAGACACAAAAATGCATAAAGAGGAGAATCATGGGAAGCCAGGTTTGGCATAACTGATCATCTTGACCATGTGAAGAAGATGAGAAAGAGGCTCTGTCCATTCTGGTCTTGAATAGTCAAGGGGCAGAGTCAGAAGTGAGTTCAGGAGTGCACAGGAGGAGAGCATGCAGGGGTGGGTGGGGTGGGGTGGGGGCGTGGAGAGAAGCTCCAGTAATTATATTTATTTTTCTGACTTAGGGAATCAAATCACAAATTTACATATTAATTCCTCACTTCTTTCTCCAGTAATATCAAACCAGGAACTGCACACAGGACAGCTGAAATCAGCATTTAAAACTAGTAACCCATAAGTGCTCACTTAACAGGTATATTTATAGAAACATTTTGGTGCTATACATGCCCTGTACAATGAGCTGCTAACCCAAAGCTGCAAAGAGCAGTTCAGAGACATGACCTGTGGGCAGAGTCCTTGACCTCCCCAAAGGTATCTAAGCCTGAGTCTTGGAGGTTTTGCATACATTATGCTCTTCCTGGAGGGATGAGCGAATTGAGCAGAATTGAGCAGAATTGAGGTCACTAATCAGTCGACCTTAAAATGGAAAGATTTCCTTAAATTTTCTAGGTGGGCCCAATCTAATTGCAATGCTATTTAAGTGATGGAAGAGGAGCCAATGTCAAAGTGAAAGGATGTGACATTGTGACATTCTGAGATAGGGTCCTGTACCAGGGGCAGGGGTAGTGGGGACGCAACATGGGACATTGTTGACGGAGCTATCTTTCCAGTCCCAATAGTAATATCTGAAAGGAACATTCGCTGGCCACTTCCATTTGACTTTTTTTTTTTTTTTTTCCCGACAGGGTTTCTCTGTGTAGCCCTGGCTGTCCTGGAACTCACTCTGTAGACCAGGCTGTCCTGGAACTCAGAAATCTACCTGCCTCTGCCTCCCAAGTGCTGGGATTAAAGGCGTGCGCCACCACCGCCCGACTCCATTTGACTTTTTAATGAAGCATATATTCCGGGGTGGTGAGATGGCTCAGCCTGAGACATTGAGTTCCACCCCTAGGCACCTTGGTGGAAGGAGAGAACCAGCTCCTACAAGCCGTCCTTTAACTTCTACAAATTTACAACTCCTCCAACAACAGGATGCTATTCTACTTAAAAAGTCTACTCTCAGGAATAGTCCAGCAAGCTTTGGAAGAAGCTAGGGTCACTTTCTGGACACTCCCACAAGTAAGCTTGGTGAGGAGGTAATGGTGTTAGTAGGCAAGTGACTTTCACCAATGGCATGCCATTGCCTTTCAACTTCTCCACAGCTCTCCGTAAACCTGAGCTCCGGAGCTTTCTTGCTAACTGACATCTGGAGGTGTGGCTAGGCCGCGACCTCGTCTTCTCATTTGCTCCCTGCTGACTCCTCCTACTTTTACCCACAGGACCGCCCACAGGTAGATACTGTAGACCCATCAGGAAATCCCCAGTGCCCAGAGAGGTAGTGGTATCTAGCCAATCTTGGTTGTTTGTGGAATGCCATTCCAAAGTGTCCTTTCAGTACACTCACTGTGCTTGTCTTGTGATCATGGCCGATCTGTAGAAAATAACTGGATGGATTTTTGTGAAAGACTAAATTTGCATAGCTTTGTCTCCTGTTGCTTATTGGGAACAGGGGAAGATTCTGCTTTTGCAGACAATTTGTGTGGCTTTATTGGACATTATTGGGTTAGGTTCACCCTGCTCACTCCCCGGCCTGGAATTACTATGCGAGTGTTGTCTGCTGAGGCTCAGCATCAAACCATCTTCTTTTGTTTAGATTTGCATTGCTGTTTCTGCCTGAAAATTACTTTACACAATGCCCATCCCCAGTACACACAGAAGGCTGGGACTAGATATATTTAAATCTATTTTCTCATTGCCAAGTTCAGGACCTACTAATGCCATCTCTCCTGAACTCAGGGCTGGGTAAGTCATCTTCACCTTGGTCCCTCATTATCACACGGGTCATTGTGTTCAGTTAAAGAGACAAATCTAAAGGAAGACTTGGAGCTATGGGGCCATGCCTGCGCTTCCTTAGACTGGGTCCATTGGCATCTTTAGTCACATGGGTGTTCTGAGAGGCTCTTTTGAGCCCTGTCTGGGTTTTAGCTGCACCTTTTGCCACTGGCCTCCAAATATGTAGCAATGGCATATTCCTTAACTCTTCACATTAAAAATATTCTCCATATATAGCCAAAAGTTCCTGAAGTGCAAAAGTTCCACAGCTGAGAGCCAATGCATTCACCCAGTGGTTCTCAACCTTCCTAGTGCTGCAACCCTTGAATACAGATCCTCATGTTATGGTGACCCACAACCAGAAATTATTCCATTGCTATTTTGTAACTAATTTTGCTACTGTTATGAATCATAATGGAAATATTGGCTATATAACCCCAATGAGGGTCTCGACCTACAGGTTGAGAACCACTGTATTAGAGCTGTCAAAAGAACCTCTCAGAACACCCATGTGACTAAAGATGCCAATGGACCCAGTCTAAGGAAGCACAGGCATGGCCCCATAGCTCCAAGTCTTCCTTTAGATTTGTCTCTTTAACTGAACACAACTACCTACTTTCAATCTACTTAAGACCACTTCAGGAATGATGCGCAGGCTCAGCTGTCATTCAGCTGTGTAAAACACCCGTGGTCAAGCAGTTGACAAGATGACTGAGTTACCAGGCTTGGGTGTGCAGTCTTAGCTCCAGGCAAAAGTGTATACACTCAGTAGGTGGCTGGACTAGAGAGCTGGGATCCCACACTCTGCTTGGCTCTGATCTACAGCAGCTGGAAGGCAGCTTCTTTTACTTCCTGGCTGAGAGTGGTGACAGCTCAGACCAACAGCTTGACCCCAGTGTATCTGAATGTGCTAAATAGAAACGGCAATAATCATAACTTTCCTTAAATTATTCTTGCTGTTGTTTAAATAGAGAAGGTCCTCGAGGTTGGGAAATGATGCGATATTTTTTTTTCGAGAATGATGCGATATTGTATTGACTTTTCCTTTAGCAGATATGGATCTGGCCTGACACTGGCTACATGTCCTGATGGTATCCTAAATAGAACCTAAAGCCAAGTTCATTACCATTTGCCTTTGAATAATAGCATTTTAAAATATCTCATATTCTCTTACCTAACCTTGAGTCAAGAGATGCCCAATTCTGTTACTCCCCCTCAGCCCTTCCATATACAAGCACCATCTAATCTCTCAATGTACAGTTAGTATATTAACTTTCCTAAGTCAAAAGATGGACCAAACTCAATTAAAAATGTAATATAGTTCTTAGTAACCAAGAGACCAAATTTTGTATCTTAAAAGTCAGGATTTGTATTCTGTCTGTTTAGCCTGTCTTTTTTCTTCTTCCCTCTCTCCTTCCTTTTTCCCTTCCCTCATCCTTCCCTCCCTGTGTCCCTCCCTTCCTCATTTTCCTGATCTCCTCGTTTTCTTCCTTCTTCTTACTCTTCCATTATCTTTTAATCAAGGGCTTCTGAAAAATGTGACCCAAGGTTCACCCACAGAATCTACAAGGAAGCTGGTTATCATGCAGGTGTTTCTTTCCAATCCCAAATTTCTGGGATTAAGAGCTGATTATCCCTACAAATTAGTTCCCTTATCATTCTCCCGGGAATGTTCAGCCTTTTGACACTGCAGCAGAACATCACCACCTGCAAAGTTCCTGCATGAGAAAGGCACAGTCCAGTTATCTAGAATTTTAACTAAGCTAACAATTTTGTGTTAGACTCATGCACATCTCTCCTGTGGTGCATGTGGCCTGTGAGTGGCAGGTTAGACTCACCTGTAAGCCCATAGTATTTTGTTCCTGGTACTTGCTGCATTCTAACTTAGCATAGCAGGAAGTGGGAGGAGAGAAAGAGGAGATGGGGGTAGTGGCTACACAATTCATGTGTCAGAAAATGTGGAGGTGCTTTCCACTGCATATTTCATAAAATATCTGCAACGCTGCCATGCAGTTTATGGAAATGTACACCGAGGCCTGGCAAGGCTGATGACTTATACTTTGTAAGCAGGTGATGCTCTCATCACAAGCCCAGGAAGTCACTACTCAGCTATGACCCCGTATTTCACTGGTCTCTTGGTACAACTGTGTTACATCTTTTATGGAGGAAACCTTTTGGGTATAAGACTTTAACAAAATGGCACAGTGGAATGAATATTGATCATAACATCAAATCAACCTTTGCTTGAATTCTGGTTTTGGAATTTATTGATACCTTCCAGACTGACCTAGGGCATGGCCCTGTACCTGTGGCTAGAAAGAGACCGGGTGATGAGAGGGAGGAGGGTGAAGCGTAGACCTGCAGAGGATAGGCAGTCACTGTTGATAGCAAGGATGCCTGGACATTTCCACCTGACTGCTCTTTACATCCCAGAACTTAGTGCTACAGCTAACTAAGCAGGGAGGGAAGTTATACTATGCTTTTCATTGTTGTTATTTATTAATTTTATGTGGCATTGAGTCCAACTAAAACTCAAGGATGAATGGGCATAGGGGGAACTCTCTCTGATGTCCCAACATAGGAAACATCTGTTGTTTTTCTCTGCATTTGCTACATCACTTTTACCATAAAGACAAAACACCCAAATAAACAACTGGAGGGAGAAAGGCTATCCCAGCTCAGTTTTGGAAGTGCTGGTCCATGGTTAACTTGCTCCTTTGCCATCATCAAGGGCCCGAGGAGATGCAGAACATCTTGGCATCAGGAAGGTGCATCAGAAAGGAGCTGCTTGCCTCTCACCTTATAAGAGGCAGGAAGCAGAAAGATCAAGGGAAGACTATGAACATATTAATATGCACCATTCAAAAGCATGGCTTATATCATTCTGGGTCTCAGACCTTGATTTTACTCTATGCATTAACCTTCTCCATGAGGCAGAGCTCTGGGTCCAGCGAGTCAGAAGGATATGTGATTGACCCAAGCCAAACCCATCAAATAGCAACAAATCTGAAGTGTTGCCTTTGTCCAGCGTATCTGCCAACAAGTGCACAGACTATAAAGAGGTAAACTGGAGGTCATTAGAGATTGTAGTTGTATTGGAGGGGCAGAGGCATGGTCAGGAGATGGGTTGTGGTGAGACTCCTGAGTCCTTACTCATTTTCCTGTTTGAAATTAGGAACTATCCTGCAAGTTTTATAAACAAATGTCAATAATTTTCTTATTTTGCTCAAGTTAGTTTGAGTAGGACTTTTTGTTTATCTTTTTTTTAAAGAAATGTAATTCAATAAATGGTCATTATTTAAATGAACACACAAGATACTTTCAATCTGTCCCTCCCTATGGCATGCATCTTTGTACATAATAGATTCTCCGAATTGATGATTGAAAGAATGAAAGTAAATAGAAAAGAGAGAAAAAAAGGGGAAGAAAGGAAGGAAGGGAGAGAAGAGAGAGAGAGAGAGAGAGAGAGAGAGAGAGAGAAAGAAAAGGAGGAAAAAAGAAAGGAAAATGATAGACTCAGGGCAACCCTATTAGGCTACAAGAATTTTGCTACTTTCTTTTGTTTTAAATGTTCTTTTGGACCACATTCGCAGCTATGAAAACTATTCTAGAAGGTCAGAGATGTTTCCTAAAATGTGTCTAAAGATCTCCAGTTGCAGTAAGGCTATGAAGGAAGAGTCACACTCAAAAAGTTTTATAAGCATCTTCATGACTTCCTGGTGACAGTATGTGGTGGGGACAGCATTTGATGCTTTCAGTGGGCGTCCTCATGTGGCTGACTGTGCAGCCCTGATGGAAGTGGACAGAGTAAATGATTCTACACCAAGTCTTTTCAAGGGGGATGGGGCATATGAAATTTACTCAAGTCCTTATTATGTAAACCCCCATTTTGCTTTAGAAACCAGTGGAGTCTCAATAAAAGACACAGGGACTAAAATGGGTAAAAGAGAGAAAGAACCAGGAGCCACATAGTTATAGCTTATTACATTTATTAATGCAGATCTTGGTTCTGTGGTACTTTTTTGTTTGTTTGTTTGTTTTTTTGTTTTTTTTTGTTTTTGTTTTTGGCTTTTGAGACAGAGTATTATTACCCTTGGCCCTGACATCCGTCCTCCTGCCTCAGTCTCCCCAGTGCTGGGATTATAGATGTGAGCTACCATGGCAAGGAGCAAGCTTTGCTAGTAACAGTGACACTTCTGGAGCCTTGTCATGCAGTATTAAGCACACTGTTCTGAGCACTTAGCTGATTCATTTCATTGAATTCTCGCAGCAGCTCCTTGAAGGTTGTTCCTATTATTAGGGTTTATGAAAAGGAAGCTTAGAAAAGAGGGGCTACTTGTCAGTTATGGAAGCCAGCAATACATGCAACAGCATAGCTTTTCCTTTAAATCACCTGTGGGACTGCCAAACACTGGCCACACCTCTTATCCAATCCACTAGGTGGGTTCTAGGGCTTTCAGAGCAACCTTGCAGAAGGCCTCTGGGCTTGTTTTGAGACAGAGTCTCACCAAGTTACTCTGGCAGTCCTGAAACTTCCTATAGAGACTAGGCCGGTCAGTCTAACGCAGAGGGTGGGGTTGGCAGAGGTAAGGGTTCCTGCTTCAGACCCTGTCAGCCAGGGTTTCAACTGAATCCCTACTCTTCCACTGACTCGCTGATGACTTTAGTTAATCACTGTTTATGTTTCTCCAGCATCTGCAAAATAAAATGGGTTTTGTAATGAAGAGTAAAGAAATATCAACTGGCAAAACGTAAGGAGTCCTAGTCTGCAGCTCTGAGCAGAGCCCATTATCCACCAAAATCACCATTTAATCATGTTTTAATAATTTGCTGGCAAGTAGCTTAATGTCAGGCAAACACTACATTACTAGCTGTAGAAACATGGAGTCATTCCCCTCCCTTCCAATGTCCTTTGTGAACAGCATCACTTATCATTTATTCTGATGTTGGTGGTTCTTAGAGCTCATTACATATAACAAAACCTTAAAAATAAAGAGGACCAGTTTGGATCCGGTCAGACTGGATAACAGACAAGCAGAGGTAGTGTGTCAAATGAAACCATGGGACATGCCCCTCAGTATCTCTCACTGACTTTACCAATCTGCAATAAAACTTGTCAAACCCAAAAGTGAATTTGGCAGGTGGGGTGACCAGCTAGGTCCCTGTCTTTGCGATTTAGAAATGAACTCTTGTTTGTTGTTAAGCAAATAAAGAGGACAAAGGAGTGCTTTTGCCATTCAGTGCTTGTGACTCAGGAGGAGATGGGGCACCAGCAGGTGACTGTGAAGGGGGCAGTACTGTTAGAGTTCTGTTACATTATCACAAATATACCTGAAAAGGATATCACTCTATGGAAAGGTGCAGTGATATACAACATGATTAATTAATCTAAGTAGTGTGTGTTTGTGCATACACACATGCACATGTATGCATATACAGGTATATCTGCATATATAAGCTAGATGACCTAATCCAATAGGGATCAATTACATCCTTTCTGCTTACCCAGCATCTGAAGGCTGTGGCTGTAAGCAGCTTGTGTTGTACCATTCTGAACTTTCCTGACAAGGTTAAGGGCTAAACAGACGCTTGGTGCCTGGGACAAAGTTCCATGCCCTTTCTAGCTGGAATCGACATTTTAATCAGAGTGGCGCATGTGGTCCCACACTCAAATTACTTCCCTAATTTGTTTTCCATAGGGAAAAGAATGCAAAAACAATATCAGGGAAAGCCCTTGACCTGGTGCTTGTATTCAAGGGAGGAGGCAGTGCCCCGAGCCTCCTCTTCTAGGCGCTGGCTTAGTTCTGTGGTTAGAGCATCTGGGCTTCTGTCCTCTGTTCTCGGCTTTGTTGCTTTGCTTTTTCTCATCTTTGTTCCCCTCCTCCATTTGCTTCTCTCTCTCTCTCTCTCTCTCTCTCTCTCTCTCTCTCTCTCTCTCTCTCCCTTCCTCCCCCCCTTCCTTGCCCACTGCCCCCACTGTCTTAATTGCCATATTGACCGTCTCTCCTTGTAAACATATCCCCTGGTGATGTGTGCCGTGTACCCAGGCCACAGTGCCATTCCCCATCCTGCTCAAGCTAATTCTATTACTTCTGCTGAACATGTGTTGTGTGGTGCTCCTTGAGGTCAGCATTCATTGTGATGAAACACAGCCTGCAAAGAACGGTGCTAGGTGCTATTATGTCTGCTGATACACATGCAGGATTTTCGAAAACCAAAGAGTGTTTGTTTCCAGGAGCTTCATGGTTCCTAGTACTAACACATTACTGTATCTGATAGGCAGGATACTGGCTTTTCAGTTCCTCTAATGCAAAACATCGAAAGTTAAGTCTATGTAGTCATAGAGGTATAGTAACTGTGAACCAACGGCAGACACAGAAAATCAAATAGTGTTCTTATTTATTTACTTTTATTTTCACTTGTTTGTGAAGGGCTGGGATGTAACTTGTGTAGTCTTAATTCTAAAAGAGAGAAAAATCAAAAACAAGTAGAAAGGGGTGATTTCCTAGATGAAATCAATCTTTAGAGACACTCAGGTCTCACCATCAGGTTGTAGAGAGTAACCAAGAGCCTTGGCAACAGCCTGTGATGTTTGGGGGTTTCCAGTGGGCCATTTTGCCAAATGAGCTCAGCAAAATGTAACCCCTTTCTGGCACTGGAGGTTTTCCTAGGTAGCATAAGATTTCTAGTTGGGCACTGTCTCAGCCAGATCCACCCAGATCTCTTTGATTTCTATTCAGGAATGAGGGAGTCCTTGGGTATTTTTCCTGTGTGGTATGTTTCTCCCTCCAGCCACCCCATGGTGAGTTACTGGAAGCCCTGAATAGCCTTTGTGAAGGCTCAGAGCTAGCTGGGGGTGAAAGGCAGAGTCTCAATGGCTGGGCTATCCCTTTCAGCTCTCTTGGCGGCCAGATGCAAGTCCTTTTCTTCTTAAAAATAATATTTTGATCCCATACTGTTTCTGGCTAAATGTTACCTTTGACAAGCTTTGCACAAATTACCATTCACAGTCACACTCCCTTTGTGGCTGATTCCGTTTTTAGCAGTGTGGAGGGAAGGCGTGCTCTCTGAAGGATGTGTGTGCATTTGATATGCCTGTTCCTGCTCTCTCTGAAGGTCAACTCTAGCATGCATTCCTGGCAGGCTGACATTCCCCAGGCTCTTCAGACATCTCCTTCTAGGCTCTGGAAGTTTCCTAGCCCTCCCATCTTAGACCAAGAAGTAAACAGAGGATGCTTCTTGTTCAGGCTAGCTTTGAGCCTCGTGCTGTCCTTCCCTGCTGAAACAGGGAAAGGAAAGGTGGAATGTCTGGCTGTCCCTCTCCCTGTGTGTCTGAGGATCTATTTAAGCATGTATGTTCCCAGACGCAGAATTTTGGGAGGATGTTTTGTTGAAGGCAAATGACAGGGTGAATTCTAAGCTGGAGAAAGATATAGGAGGTCTGAACATCAATATTTAGACAAAACTTTTTTTTTTTTTTTGTAACTCTCTTGAGCAGCTTTTTTTTTTAAAAGAAAGATTTATTTATTTTTATGTGCATTGGTGTTTTGACTGCATGTATGTCTGTGTGAGGGTGTCAGATACCCCTGGAACTGGAGTAAACAGTTAAGAGCTGTCATGTGGATGCTGGAATTGAACCCCGGGTCCTCTGGAAGAAGAGCCAGTGCTCTGAGCCATCTCTTTAGCCCTGTCAAACCTTTTATTAGGCATTTTATATGCCTATTTGAAGTTCACTTCATTTTTTTTTACTTTGTTTTTAGATTTGCATGTATCACATACATGAAAAAAAATGAATGAGGCACAAGTACATAACTTCACATACATTCTTATGTTTATATGTATGCATATTTTACAATATATAGCATAAAGAAAGCAATGAATGCTCATGTAATGCAACATGCTGCTTTAGAAAGATGAAGACAGGATACCAAGAGTTTGTACCAACAGTACCACAGCTCTGTGTCTATAATTGGATTTTCTTTTCTTCTCCTGTCTCCTGTTCCTTTCCATTATATTATTTTTGCAACATTTGTGCGAACTTATAAATAAGCATTGGCATGTTTACATGTTTTAAAATACAACATAGAGTAATGTTATGATTGAATCTTACCTTTTCTTTCAATATGATTCGAGCTTTGTCCTTACTAACATGTAACATAGCTACAGTTCATCTTCACCGCTGTACAGCATATTCTAGACTGCTTCTCAGCTTACGATCTACTGTATTGTTTATGGACACTGATAATATGGCCTGTGCACATGCCTACCTTATCTTGGGTGTACATAAGCAATAGTTTCTCTAGTACACAAGTTATGTATGAGACAGCAGAGTCTCCGGAGAGATCCATCATCTATTTAACTGACTTCAGCTAAATCACATTCCCAAGTGGCTACAGCTATGCCCACTGCTAAGAGTCCTGTGTAAAGGCTCAGCCGGGCCAGGTTTTTGGGTAGGCGACCCAAGTGTCTGCAGTGTGGAAGGGCAGGTCACTGAGCTGTTTGTGTCCCTCTGCACACTGTTAGGCCCTAACAGCTTTGCAAGCCTTTGTTTACCATCTCTATTTGTTTGGGAGTTGGAATTTTTTTATTTTTCTATTTTCTTTTGCTTCTTTCTTCTGGGATTATTTTTCTCTTTTACTTGTCAGTAGATAAAACAATTTTAAAACTATATTCAGAGACTAACCTTTCCTAGTGTTTCCCTGTGATACATTTTTTTCTTACTTTGTTTATGATGCCTTATGATGATTTAATATTTATTTTATACACTTCATATATTTACTTACTGTTTTATTCATTTGAGACAGGGCCCAGTAGGTTGTTTGGAGGAGGCCTGGAACTCAGTCAATAACCTACACTAGCCTTGGACATCTTGTCTCAGCCTTCTGAGTTCTGAAACTACAGGTGTATACTACCACAGTAAGTGTTTAGTTTTAACGCAGTTCAAATAACAATATTTTCTCCTATAATTATGTTTTTTTTCATGATGTTTAAGGAATCAGTTCTGATATTAAGACCTTCAAACTATTTTATGTCCTATATTAAAAATTTTCAACTTTTATTTGTATGCTACTCTCTGTAATGTGATAACAGTTTTTATGTGAGGTGTAGGAAACCAAGGTTTCGTTTGCTTTCTTTTTCAAATAGATGACCCATAATATGTGAATCTGTTCAGACTGAGCACAACAAGGTCCTCAGGATAAACAGAAATGTGTTCACTCACAGTTGGGGGCCTAGAAAATTGAAGGTGCTGTTGGCCTTCCAGGGGAGACTCTCTCCCTGCACTGTGGTCAGCCCCTTGTGCAGGCTGATGTCGAGAACTCCCTGATGTCACTTCCTCCTCAGGTCCCATTCAATCAAGAGTGACTTCATTAACTTTTGTTACCTCTTCATAGGCTGGAAGTCAAAAGTGGGGATTAGGGCTGTGAAGGATGAATTTGGGGGAAGAGGAGAAGAAGGCTATCCTTAACAGGTGTGTCATCAAATTACTCATTACTACACAAGCTAAGCTTCCACTCTGCCGTGCATCAGGCTTCTGAACCTGGGGGTGTCAGCCTTAAACTTCAGTCTGTGCTCTGTATTCTAGTCTAGTGGGCCTATTTGCTACACTGTATCAAGCCCAAGTATGCTACACTGTATCAAGCCCAAGTATGCTACACTGTATCAAGACCAAGTACTTAAGTGTTAAAGCCTTGCATGCAGCTATGGTTTCTCTAGTCTTTACACATTATTATTCCGCCTTAGGAATATAGAAATTTAACCTTCTGTTGTTCTATATAAGTTTGAAAAGCAACACTGTTAATTTCTACTAACAAATTTTTAAAGATTTATGGGAGAAATCATTGAATCTGTAAGTCATCTGGGGAGAATGGATGCATTTGGAGCACTGACTGAATTCTTGAGCATATGTTCTCTCTGTGTCTGACTCTGGTTTTCTATCTGTCTCTGTCTCTGTCTCTGTCTCTGTCTCCCTGTCTCCCTCCTTCCTTTCCACTCTCTGCCCTCTGACCTCTTTTCATTTATTTATTTTTTTTCCACAGGAAATATTCTGCTCTATTTGATATAAATTCCTTGTACATGTCCTGGTTAGCTTTAACTGTCAACTTGACCTTACAACCTAGAGGCACCTGATCCTCAACAAGGGAACTGCTTAGATCAAATTGGCCTGTGAGCATGTCTGTGATGGGGGAGAAAGGAGAGAGTGTTGATGGTTGCAATTCTTGATTCTTAATTGCTGTAGAACACAGCCCACTGTGGGCAACACCATTCCTAGGCAGGTGGTCCTGAACTGTATAAGAAAGATAGTAGCAATGTTTTCAAAAGCCAGCTAGCAAACAGCATCCTCCATAGGTCCTGCTGTACTTTGATTGCATAGTGAATTTCTTGACCAGAGGTAACTTTGTGTAGAGTAACAAGCTGGTCTGATTTAAGATCCTACCTTGAGTTTCTGCCCCAATTTTCCCTCAATTATGGACTGTAACTTGTAACTGTAATAAACCTGCTCTTTTCCTGTTGTGTTTGTTAATGATATTTTCATGGGAAACAATGAAACCAGAGCAATATGTATTATTGCAACATAAGCAGCAAGTTTGAGTGTATTTGTGTTCTCGTAACTGATATTATATAATGTGCTTTCTTCTTTTCTTATCAGGCTTGTTGCTTAGCTGTGTTTGGGCACTAATCTGTGCATCTGAACTTACTGTTGCTACCTGGAGACCAAAACAGATAACCTCTTAAACCTATCAGCTTCCTTCCTCCTCAGTTACCATTGCAGAAGATATTCTCATTTTCTGTTTCATTTCAAGTTTGATAAGTTGCAATATTTTATTCAGAAATGTATATCTTTTATTTACATGACTGATTCTTGACATTACATGTTCTCAATATTCTCTTATTTAATGCAATCTGCTTTGTAACTGTAGGTATAGCCTCTCTCACTCCTGATTTCTTGCGTGTTCATCCTTGAATATTTTCTTGGCTGATTTCCCCATAGATTTTAGATTTTTGTTTGGTTTGTTTTTTGTTTTTGTTTTTGTTTTTGCTTTTTTTTTTTAACCTTTTCCCCAAAACAGCCTTTTGGATCTGTTGATTCTCTGTCTCTGTTTTCTATTTTATCAGTGACACCCACTGTTATGGATATTTAAAAATACCTAAAACATTATCAATTGGCACAGGCCAAGTTTCCTTATACGCATAACAGCATACTTTATACATGATCTTGTTTTGACCTCATAACTTTTAAGAGGGAAATATTAGCATTCTCGCTGTAGGGAGAATTAGGAAATATGACATTCATAGGGCCACTAGAATGAAAAGTGGAGACTCAAACCCAAGCCACATGTACTGGGTTCCTCCTCCATGTTCTTAAAGCAAAGCTGAAGGAGAGACAATGTGTATTGTAACTCCAGGGAATAAATTAGAGGGCTTAGGCATTCGGGTGTGCTATGAAGTTACAGAAGAATTTTGCTGAACTTGGACTTGAAGCTACATCCAGTCCCTGGGTCTACCTCCAGCAATACTTTGATGCTAAAGGCAGGCAGACTGAGAGAACTCAATTACCGTATGAGTCCCCTACAGCCTTTCCATTTCCAGATATATCTGAGCCAAAAGATAATGGAGTGCTTCCTGCAAATTATCAAATTATCTTGCTATGAATTGCAATTTTTGAAAAAAAAAGTATGCAATTTTTGAATGAACTTGCAAACAGCTTTCAAGGCATTTTCAAAGCTGTTTCCAGCCCTCACTGCAGCAGCTGTTAAACAGATAGGCTGTTTATTCTAACCAGCCGCAGATGAAAATATCACAAGTTAAGTGACTCGCTCAAGGTCGCAGACGCAGATGTAGCCGGCAGCAGGGTGGGTCCAGAATGCAGACGGAGCCTTGTCTCATAGCTCACCTACTGCTTTCCCCTACACTTTCCCGATCCATTGACTTAAGTCTCTCTGTAAGGCAGTCTTGGGTAAAACAGAGCAATAAGAACTTCTGTGAGTTGCAGGTATGAGATAGTTGTGAAAAATAATCGAACTATTGTGAGATGTGGGTAGAGGATTATGGGAAATTGTGTGTGTGTACCCAGCAAGTGTGTGCATACCCTGGTGTATTTGTAGGTACATGTGTGTAAAATATGATGGGAGATTTAGGTATAGGCTTATGGGAAGTATGTGTATGTGTGTGCATGTGCATGCATATACAGATGCATACATGTGCTTGAGTGGGTATAGATGTGTTAGAATGCACATGGAAGCCAAGGAATACTTCAGGGACCATCCACCCTTGTTTCTAAGACAGCGTTTCTCAGTAAACCTGGAACTTAGCATTTGGGCTGGGCTGGCTGACTGGTAAGTCCCATGCTCCATCTGTCTCTGCCTCCTGAGTGTGCTAGAATAGTTGTTTATTTTATGGATGGTATTACTGAGCTATCTCACCAGGCCTGGAAATTTAAAAGAGGTATAAGATTTGCTTCTGAATGGGAAGATGAGGATTCTAATATTTTTCTACTTTGCTCCAGTTAATCTTAAGAATTCAACAACACTGAAAGCTTGGAGGTTATATAATGTTTTGGCAACACAGTATGTTACATCTATTATACTCAGCAAGGGAGAATACCAGAGAGGTTCTATTAAAATGAGTAAAGGATAGCTCGGTATACTGGAAGAACATTCTAGATTTCTATAGAATATGCTAAGTACTCGTGCTGTAGGAACTGCCTATTTTCCTTCTATCTAAACCTCAGGAAGTCACAAATGGTTTCGATCCTGTACTTTGCTCTCTGTGGCTTCCCTGCTTTGGATAAACCTTCTATATCCTCAGTCGTTTTTCAGAACATCCATCCCTTTGTCTTCTCCTAACCCCAGTCTCCTCTGCTTTCCTTGATGCTCGTTTTATCTCATAGAGTGCCATCCATGGACCCAAGAATTGGTGACTTGTGTCCTTTTTATTATACGGCATGGCTTCTCCACTTCTTTTTTTCTCAGATACCTTGAACATCGAGAAATTCATAACTTATTTATTTAATTATTAAATATTTTCTTTATTTATATTTCAAATGTTACCCTCTTTCCTGGTTTCTCCTTTGAAAACCCCCTATCCCCCCCCCCCCATCCCCCTGCTCATCAACCCACCCACTTCCACTTCTTGACCCTGGCATTTCCCTATACTGGAGCATCGAGCCTTCAAAAGATGAAGGTCCTCTTCTTGCACTGGTGACCGAAAGGCCATCCTCTACTACATATGAGGCTGGAGCTATGGGTCCCTCTATGTGTACTCTTTGGTTATTGGTTTAGTCCCTGGGAGCTCTGGAGGTACTGGTTGGTTCATATTGTTGTTCCTCCCATGGAACTGCAAACCCTTTCAGCTTCTTGGGTCCTTTCTCTAGTTCCTCCACTGGGGGACCCTGTACTCAGTCCTATGGTTGGCCGAGAGCATCCACTTCTGTCTTTGTCAGGCACTGGTAGAGCTCTTCAGGAGACTTCAGGCTCCTGTCAGCAAGCACTTGTTGGCATCCACAATAGTGTCTGGGTTTTGGTGACTCTATATGGGATAGATCCCTAGGTGGTGCAGTCTCTAGATGGCTTTTCCTTCAGTCTCAGCTCCACATTTTGTCTCTGTAATTCCTCCCATGGATATTTTGTTCCCCCTTTTAAGAAGAACCAAAGTATTTGTCAGGCACTGGCAGAGCCTCTCAGGAGACAGCTATATCAGTTTCCTGTCAGCAAGCTCTTGTTGGCATCCACAATAGTGTCTTATTTTGGTGGTTGTTTATGGGATGGATCCCCAGGTGGGACAGTCTCTGGATGGTCATTCCTTAAGTCTCTGATCCACACTTTGTCTCTGTAGTTCCTTCCATGGGTATTTTGTTTCCCCTTCTAAGAAGAACTGAAGTATCCACACTTTGATCTTCCTTTTTCTTGAGTTTCATGTATTTTGCAAATTGTATCTTGGGTATTCCGAGTTTCTGGGCTAATGTCCACTTATCAGTGAGTGCATATCATGTGTATTCTTTTGTGATTGGGTTATCTCACACAGAATAATATCCTCCAGACCCATCCATTTGCCTCAAATTTCATAAATTCATTGTTTTTTAATAGCTGCATAGTACTCCATTGTGTAACTGTACTACATTTTCTGTATCCATTCCTCTGTTGAGGGATATCTGGGTTCTTTCTAGCTTCTGTCTATTATAAATAAGGCTTCTATGAACATAGTGGAGTATGTATCCTTATTACATGTTGGAGCATCTTCTGGGTATATGCCCAGTGGAGTAGTAGTGCTGGGTCCTCAGGTAGTACTACATCTAATTTTCTGAGGAACCACCAAACTGATTTCCAGAGTGGTTGTATCAGCTTGCAGTCCTACCAGCAATGGAGAAGTGTTCCTCTTCCTCCACATCCTCACCAGCATCTGCTGTCACCTGAGTTTTTGATCTTAGCCATTCTGACTGGTGTGAGGTGGAATCTCAGGGTTGTTTTGACTTAACTTTTCCCTGTTGACTAAGAATGCTGAACATTTCCTTAGGTGGAGAAGCTTATAACTTATATTAAGATATTTTTTACTCTTCTCTCCAGCAATCTTTTTCTGACCCTACTGTGACATGACTCATGGAAAAATTGATCACGATCATGGAAACAGATGATCAACATTCTTAAACTTGTTTTTGATAATCATGATTATGTAGCTGGGCTACGGAATGCCCTGTCCTTTCAGATACTAGATTGACTTAGAACAATGTTGCCAATCTATCGGTTTGGGTCATTTACTTTTGTAGCTGAATTCTAGACTGCCTTCATCATCTCCAGATTTCAAGTTCAAATAGGCTAGCAGGAGCTGGGGGGTAATGCTCAGTTGATATTCATTATCTGCTAAAGAAGTAAAGACAAGGTCCTGGGTTCAGTCCCTTGTGCTAGATAAAAATGGGGGTTGCAGCACACACCTATCATCCCAGAATTCAGAAGGTAGAGGCAAGAGAATCTTAAGCTTCAGGTCATTCACAGCTACATATGGAACTTGAGGCTAGCCTGAGCTACCTTAGACCCAGTTTCAAAAGACGAACAACTGCATGCTGATATGTTTCTTCCAGTATTCTAACAAGTTCCTAACCCATAAGGTGCTTCATCTCACCTCCCGTAGCTCATTTTACAATGTGTCACACGTTGCTCCTCATTTATGTCTTTATTCACTAAATCCTACAGGTCAACCCTCCTTTGCACCAACCAAAATCTCCTTCCTGTTCTCTCTCTATTAGGCTTGTTTGGCAAAACCACAGTCTTGGTTCCATGAGATCTACTCTGGCTCCCCTGCATCTGGGTAGGGTGTAGCCAGAAGAAAAAAAAATCATCACCTTGCTGCATAGACTGAATTTACAACCACAGATCTTACCTGGGCCCTCAGCACGGCCTAGCCAATTTCTTCTGTTCTCTGGTCAATTTACTTGCCTACTCTTTTAAGAAAATGATTTCACATCCTCCATCCCTTCAGACCTATTCTGCTCTTTTTTCACTCAGCTGATGATCTCATTTGCTACATCACTGAGAAGCAAGAACCATCAGAAGAGAGAAAGCACCTTCCAACACTGAATCTGCCGCTCTACCAGTGCTCCGAACTGGTACCTGCTGCTGGACCACTCTGATTCCTGCTGAATGTTGTGGCCCCATCTCTGCCTGCAACCACACAATTGTTCCTTGTCTACTGTGCTATTGCTCTCCCAGACTCTATCCAGTCCATCTTCAGACAGACATGGAAAAGAGCATCCTTGTGGTTAGGGACCAGTTTCTTCCACTCCTGCAGGGGAGGAAGGGACAAAGAATAAATGCTGAGGACAGACTAGGAGACCTGAGTTTGGCTCTGCCTTCCTTTCTCATTTCTCATTAGGTTCTACGAATCTGAAGAAAGTCTACCTTCAGTTCCTTTCCTTCAAGACACAAGGGCAGACCCCTGAAGGCAGGTGTCTATCACTGTCCAGCGGTGTCAGCCACAGGAAGTAAGTGGGCCTACCACTCTGTGAACTATTACCAGTTGTTTTTAATTCATAGAAACAGACTTTCCTATCAGTACTTTAGTAAGTAATGAATGTAATATTTTCATCTTTCCCTGCCTGTTTACTATGTCTCAGAAACTTAGCATGTAGGTACATGGAGGGAAAGGATGTTTTTATCCAGTTCTTTCAGACTCCAACACTTACCTGTAAACATCTTCTCTCCCCTTCCCTCAGTCTAACTTTACAAATGCTCTGCCCATTAGAGCCCAACAAAGAAGTTTTTTTTTTTCCATTTTTTTTATTAGGTATTTTCCTCATTAACATTTCCAGTGCTATCCCAAAAGTCCCCCATACCCACCCCTCCCACTCCCCTACCCACCTGCCCCCCCCCCCTTTTAGGCCCTGGCATTCCCCTGTACTGGGGCATATAAAGTTTGCAAGTCCAATGGGCCTTTCTTTCAAGTGATGGCCTATTAGGCCATCTTTTGATACATATGCAGCTAGAGACAAGAGCTCTGGGGTACTGGTTAGTTCATATTGTTGTTCCACCTATAGGGTTGCAGTTCCCTTTAGTTCCTTGGGTGCTTTCTCTAGCTCCTCCATTGGGGGCCCTGAGATCAATTCAATAGCTGACAGTGAGCATCCACTTCTGTGTTTGCTAGGCTCCGGCATAGTCTAACAAGAGACAGCTATATCTGGGTCCTTTCAGCAAAATCTTGCTAGTGTATGCAATGGTGTCAGCTTTTGGAAGCTGATCATAGGATTGATCTCTGGATATGGCAATCACTAGATGGTCCATCCTTTCGTAACAGCTCCAAATTTTGTCTCTGTAACTCCTTCCATGAGTGTTTTGTTCCCAATTCTGAGAAGGGGCAAAGTGTCCACACTTTGGTCTTCATTCTTCTTGAGTTTAATGCATTTAGCAAATTGTATCTTATATCTTGGGTATCCTAAGTTTCTGGGCTAATGTCAAATTATCAGTGAGTACATATTGTGTGAGTTCCTTTGTGATTGTGTTACCTCACTCAGGATGATGCCCTACAGGTCCATCCACTTGCCTAGGAATTTCGTAAATTCATTCTTTTTAATAGCTGAGTAGTACTCCATTGTGTAAATGTACCACATTTTCTGTATCCATTCCTCTCTTGAGGGGCATCTGGGTTCTTTCCAGCTTCTGGCTATTATAAATAAGGCTTCTATGAACATACTGAAGCATGTGTCCATCTTACCAGTTGGGACATCTTCTGGATATATGCCCAGGAGAGGTATTGCTGGATCCTCCGGTAGTACTATGTCCAATTTTCTGAGGAACCGCCAGACTGATTTCCAGAGTGTTTGTACAAGCTTGCAATCCCACCAACAATGGAGGAGTGTTCCTCTTTCTCCACATCCTCGCCAGCATCTGCTGTCACCTGAATTTTTGATCTTAGCCATTCTGACTGGTGTGAGGTGGAATCTCAGGGTTGTTTTGATTTGCATTTCCCTGATGATTAAGGATGTTGAACATTTTTTCAGGTGCTTTTCTGCCATTCGGTATTCCTCAGGTGAGAATTGTTTGTTCAGTTCTGAGCCCCATTTTTTAATGGGGTTATTTGATTTTCTGGAGTCCACCTTCTTGAGTTCTTTATATATATTGGATATTAGTCCCCTATCCGATTTGGGATAGGTAAAGATCCTTTCCAAATCTGTTGGTGGTCTTTTTGTCTTATTGATGGTGTCTTTTGCCTTGCAGAAGCTTTGCAATTTTATGAGGTCCCATTTATCGATTCTCGATCTTACAGCACAAGCCATTGCTGTTCTATTCAGGAATTTTCCCCCTGTACCCATATCTTCGAGGCTTTTCCCTACTTTCTCCTCTATATGTTTCAGTGTCTCTGGTTTTATGTTGAGTTCCTTGATCCACTTAGATTTGACCTTAGTACAAGGAGATAGGAATGGATCAATTCTCAATCTTCTACATGATATCAGCCAGTTGTGCCAGCACCATTTGTTGAAAATGCTGTCTTTTTTCCACTGGATGGTTTTAGCTCCCTTGTCAAAGATCAAGTGACCATAGGTTTGTGGGTTCATCTCTGGGTCTTCAATTCTGTTCCATTGGTCTACTTGTCTGTCACTATACCAATACCATGCAGTTTTTTTTTAATTAGGTAATTTCCTCAATTACATTTCCAATGCTATCCAAAAAGTCCCCAATACACTCCCCCCCCAGTCCCCCACCCACCCACCCCCACCCCTTGGCCCTGGCATTCCCCTGTACTGGGGCATATAAAGTTGGCAAGTCCAATGGGCTTCTCTTTCCAGTGATGGCCTACTAGGCCATCTTTTGATACAAATGCAGCTAGAGACAAGAGCTCTGGGGTACTGGTTAGTTCATAATAATGATCCACCTATGGGGATGCAGTTCCCTTTAGCTCCTTGGGTACTTTCTCTAGCTCCCCCATTGGGGGCCCTGTGATCCATCCAATAGCTGACTGTGAGCATCCACTTCTGTGTTTGCCAGGCCCAGGCATTGTCTCACAAGAGACAGCTATATCTGGGTCCTTTCAGCAAAATCTTGCTAGTGTATGCAATGGTGTCAGCGTTTGGAAGCTGATTATGGGATGGATCCCTGGATATGGCAGTCTTTAGATGGTCCATCCTTTCTTCACAGCTCCAAACTTTATCTCTGTAACTCTTTCCATTGGTGTTTTGTTCCCAATTCCAAGAAGGGGCACAGTGTCCACACTTTGATCTTCGTTCTTCTTGAGTTTCATGCGTTTAACAAATTGTATCTTATATCTTGGGTATCCTAAGTTTCCGGGCTAATATCCACTTTTCAGTGAGCACATATTGTGTGAGTTACTTTGTGAATATGTTACCTCACTCAGAATGATGCCCTCCAGATCCATCCATTTGCCTAGGAATTTCATAAATTCATTCCTTTTAATAGCTGAGTAGTACTCCATTGTGTATATGTACCACATTTTCTGTATCCATTCCTCTGCCAAGGGACATCTGGGTTCCTTCCAGCTTCTGGCTATTATAAATAAGGCTGCTATGAACATAGTGGAGCATGCGTCCTTCTTACCGGTTGGAACATCTTCAGGATATATGCCCAGGAGAGGTATTGCTGGATCCTCCGGTAGTACTATGTCCAATTTTCTGAGGAACCGCCAAACTGATTTCCAGAGTGGCTGTACCAGCTTGCAATCCCACCAACAATGAAGGAGTGTTCTTCTTTCTCCACATCCTCGCCAGCATCTGCTGTCACCTGAATTTTTGATCTTAGCCATTCTGACTGGTGTGAGGTGGAATCTCAGGGTTGCTTTGATTTGCATTTCCCTGATGATTAAGGATGTTGAACATTTTTTTCAGGTGTTTCTCTGCCATTCGGTATTCCTCAGGTGAGAATTCTTTGTTCAGTTCTGAGCCCCATTTTTTAATGGGTTTATTTGATTTTCTGGAGTCCATCTTCTTGAGTTCCTTATATATATATTGGATATTAGTCCCCTATCTGATTTAGGATAGGTAAAGATCCTTTCCCAATCTGTTGGTGGTCTTTTTGTCTTATTGATGGTGTCTTTTGCCTTGCAGAAGCTTTGCAACTTTATGAGGTCCCATTTATCGATTCTCGATCTTACAGCACAAGCCTTTGCTGTTCTATTCAGGAATTTTTCCCCTGTACCCATATCTTCGAGGCTTTTCCCTACTTTCTCCTCTATAAGTTTCAGTGTCTCTGGTTTTATGTGGAGTTCCTTAATCCACTTAGATTTGACCTTGGTACAAGGAGATAGGAATGGATCAATTCGCATTCTTCTACATGATAACTGCCAGTTGTGCCAGCACCATTTGTTGAAAATGCTGTCTTTTTTCCACTGGGTGGTTTTTGCTCCCTTGTCAAAGATCAAGTGACCATAGGTATGTGGGTTGATCTCAGGGTCTTCAATTCTGTTCCATTGGTCTACTTGTCTGTCATTATACCAGTACCATGCAGTTTTTATCACAATTGCTCTGTAGTACAGCTTTAGGTCAGGCATGGTGATTCCTCCAGAGGTTCTTTTATCCTTGAGAAGAGTTTTTGCTATCCTAGGTTTTTTGTTATTCCAGATGAATCTGCTGATTGCCCTTTCTAATTCGTTGAAGAATTGAGTTGGAATTTTGATGGGGATTGCATTGAATCTGTAGATTGCTTTTGGCAAGATAGCCATTTTTACAATGTTGATCCTGCCAATCCATGAGCATGGGAGGTTTTTCCATCTTCTGAGATCTTCTTTAATTTCTTTCTTCCGGGACTTGAAGTTCTTGTCATACAGATCTTTCACTTCCTTAGTTAGAGTCACGCCAAGGTATTTTATACTGTTTGGGACTATTGAGAAGGGTGTTGTTTCCCTAATTTCCTTCTCTGCTTGTTTATCCTTTGTGTACAGAAAGGCCAATGACTTGCTTGAGTTAATTTTATATCCAGCTACTTCACCGAAGCTATTTATCAGGCTTAGGAGTTCTCCGGTGGAATTTTTAGGGTCACTTATGTATACTATCATATCATCTGCAAAAAGCAATATTTTGACTTCTTCTTTTCCGATTTGTATCCCCTTTATCTCCTTTTTTTGTCTAATTTTTCTGGCGAAGACTTCTAGTACAATGTTGAATAGGTAGGGAGAGAGTGGGCAGCCTTGTCTAGTCCCTGATTTTAGTGGGATTGCTTCCAGCTTCTCACCATTTACTTTGATGTTGGCTACTGGTTTGCTGTAGATTGCTTTTATCATGGTTAGGTATGGGCCTTGAATTCCTGATCTTTCCAAGACTTTTATCATGAATGGGTGTTGGATCTTGTCAAATGCTTTTTCAGCATCTAATGAGATGATCATGTGGTTTTTGTCTTTGAGTTTGTTTATATAATGGATTACATTGATGTATTTTCATATATTGAACCATCCTTGCATCCGTGGGATGAATCCTACTTGGTCAGGATGGATGATTGTTTTGATGTGTTCTTGAATTCGATTAGCGAGAACTTTATTGAGGATTTTTGCATCAATATTCATAAGGAAAATTGGTCTGAAGTTTTCTATTTTTGTTGGGTCTTTATGTGGTTTAGGTATCAGAGTAATTGTGGCTTCATAGAATGAGTTGGGTAGAGTACCGTCTGATTCTATTTTGTGGAATTATTTGTGAAGAACTGGGATTAGTTCTTCTTTGAAGGTTTGATAGAACTCTGCACTAAACCCATCTGGTCCTGGGCTTTTCTTGGTTGGGAGACTATTAATGACTGCTTCTATTTCTTTAGGGGATATGGGACTGTTTAGATCATTAACCTGATCTTGATTTAACTTTGGTACCTGGTATCTGTCTAGAAACTTGTCCATTTCTTCCAGGATCTCCAGTTTTGTTGAGTATAGCCTTTTGTAGAATGATCTGATAGTGTTTTGGATTTCTTCAGGGTCTGTTGTTATGTCTCCCTTTTCATTTCTGATTTTGTTAATTAGAGTACTTTCCCTGTGCCCTCTAGTGAGTCTGGCTAAGGGTTTATCTATCTTGTTGATTTTTTTCAAAGAACCAGCTCCTCGATTGGTTGATTCTTTGAATTGTTCTTCTTGTTTCCACTTGGTTGATTTCACCCCTGAGTTTGATTATTTCTTGCTGTCTACTCCTCTTGGGTGAATTTGCTTCCTTTCGTTCTAGAGCTTTTAGGTGTGTTGTCAAGCTGCTAATGTGTGCTCTCTCTAGTTTCTTTTTGGAGGCACTCAGAGCTATGAGTTTTCCTCTTAGAAATGCTTTCAGTGTGTCCCATAAGTTTGGGTATGTTGTGGCTTCATTTTCATTAAACTCCAGAAAGTCCTTAATTTCTTTCTTTATTCCTTCCTTGACCAAGGTATCATTGAGAAGAGTGTTGTTTAGTTTCCATGTGTGTGTTTGCTTTCTGTTATTGATTTTGTTATTGAAGATCAGTCTTAGTCCATGGTGATCTGATAGGGTGCATGGGACAATTTCAATATTTTTGTATATATTGAGGCTTGTTTTGTGACCAATTATGTGGTCAATTTTGGAGAAGGTACCGTGAGGTGCTGAGAAGAAGGTATATCCTTTTGTTTTAGGATAAAATGTTCTGTAGATATCTGTCAGATCCATTTGTTTCATAACCTCTGTTAGTTTCACTGTGTCCCTGTTTAGTTTCTGTTTCCATGATCTGTCCATTGGTGAAAGTGGTGTGTTGAAGTCTCCCACTATTATTGTGTGAGGTGCAATGTGTGCTTTGAGCTTTACTAAAGTATCTTTAATGAATGAGGCTGCCCTTGTATTTGGCGCATAGATATTTAGAATTGATAGTTCCTCTTGGAGGATTTTACCTTTGATGAGAATGAAGTGCCCTTCCTTGTCTTTTTTCATGACTTTGGGTTGGAAGTCAATCTTATCAGATATTATAATGGCTACTCCAGCTTGTTTCTTCCTACCATTTGCTTGGAAAATTGTTTTCCAGCCTTTCATTCTGAGGTAGTGTCTATCTTTTTCTCTGAGATGAGTTTCCTGTAAGCAGCAAAATGTTGGGTCCTGTTTCCTCAGCCAGCCTGTTAGTCTATGTCTTTTTATTGGGGAGTTGAGTCCATTGATATTAAGAGATATTAGGGAGAAGTAATTGTTGCTTCCTTTTATTTTTGTTGTTAGAGTTGGTGTTCTGTTTTTGTGGCTGTCTTCTTTTAGGTTTGTTGAGGGATTACCTTCTTGCTTTTTCTATGACGTGGTTTCCGTCCTTGTATTGGTTTTTTTCTGTTATTATCCTTTGAAGTGCTGGATTCGTGGAAAGATAATGTGTGAATTTGGTTTTATCGTAGAATACTTTGATTTCTCCATCTATGGTAATTGAGAGTTTGGCTGGGTATAGTAGCCTGGGCTGGAATTTGTGTTCTCTTAGTGTCTGTATAACATCTATTCAGGCTCTTCTGGCTTTCATAGTCTCTGGTGAAAAATCCGGTGTAATTCTGATAGGCTTGCCTTTATATGTTACTTGACCTTTTTCCCGTACTGCTTTTAGTATTCTATCTTTATTTAGTGCATTTGTTGTTCTGATTATTATGTGTCGGAAGGAATTTCTTTTCTGGTCCAGTCTATTTGGAGTTCTGTAAGCTTCTTGTATGTTCATGGGCATCTCTTTCTTTAGGTTTGGGAAGTTTTCTTCAATAATTTTGTTGAATATATTTGCTGGTCCTTTGAGTTGAAAATCTTCATTCTCATCTACTCCTATTATCCGTAGGTTTGGTCTTCTCATTTTGTCCTGGATTTCCTGGATATTTTGAGTTAGGATCTTTTTGGATTTTATATTTTCTTTTCTTTTTTTTTTTTAAAGATTTATTTATTTATTACATGTAAGTACACTGTAGCTGTCTTCAGACACACCAGAAGAGGGAGTCAGATCTTGTTACGGATGGTTGTGAGCCACCATGTGGTTGCTGGGATTTGAACTAAGGACCTTTGGAAGAGCATTCGGGTGCTCTTACCTGCTGAGCCATCTCACCAGCCCCCTGGATTTTATATTTTCTTTGATTGTTGTGCTGATGTTCTCTATGGAGTCTTCTGCACCTGAGATTCTCTCTTCCATCTCTTGTATTCTGTTGCTGATGCTCGTATCTATGGTTCCAGATTTCTTTCCTAGTGTTTCTATCTCCAGTGTTGCCTCAATTTGGGTTTTCTTCATTGTTTCTACTTCCCTTTTTAGGTCTTGGATGGTTTTATTCAATTCCATCACCTGTTTGGTCTGGTTTTCCTGGAATTCTTTAATGGATTTTTGTGCTTCCTCTTTAATGTCTTCTACCTGTTTAGCAGTGTTCTCCTGCAATTCTTTAAGGGATTTTTGTGCTTCCTCTTTAATGTCTTCTACCTGTTTAGCAGTGTTCTCCTGCAATTCTTTAAGGGATTTTTGTGCTTCCTCTTTAATGTCTTCTACCTGTTTACCAGTGTTCTTTTGTATTTCTTTAAGTGTGTTATTAAAGTCCTTCTTGATGTCCTCTACCATCATCATGAGATATGCTTTTAGAACCGGGTCTAGCTTTTCCGGTGTGTTGGGGTGCCCTGGACTGGGTGAAGTTGGAGTGCTGGGTTCTGATGATGGTGAGTGGTCTTGGTTTCTGTTAGTAAGATTCTTACGTTTACCTTTCGCCATCTGGTAATCTCTGGGATTAGTTGTTATTGTTGTCACTGTTTAAAGATTGGAGCAGACTCTGTGTTCCACTCACCAGAAGTCTCAACATCCTGTGGGGGGTGTCGTGGGTAGCTGGCTGGTGTCAGCAGACCCTGTGCTCTAGCTACCCCGGTGCTGTTCAGACCGGAAGAGGCTTGTGGCCCTACTCAGGCCGGATTTCTGCCTCTCCAACCAAAGCAGTCTCAGGTCTCGCGGGATTGGACTGGAGCAGAAGCTGTGTTCCACTCACCAGAAGTCTCAAAATCCTGTGGCCGGTGTCCTGGGTAGCTGGCAGGTGTCAGCCGACCCTGTGCTCTAGCTACCCAGGTGCTGGTCAGACCCGAAGAGGCTTGTGGCCCTACTCAGGCCGGTTTTATCAACCATGCAGTTTTTATCAGAATTGCTCTGTAGTACAGCTTTAGGTCGGGCATGGTGATTCCACCAAAGGTTCTTTTATCTTTGAGAAGAGTTTTTGCTATCCTAGGTTTTTTGTTATTCCAGATGAATCTGCTGATTGCCCTTTCTAATTCGTTGAAGAATTGAGTTGGAATTTTAATGGGGATTTCATTGAATCTGTAGATTGCTTTTGGCAAGATAGCCATTTTTACTATATTGATCCTGCCGATCCATGAGCATGGGAGATCTTTCCATCTTCTGAGATCTTCTTTAATTTCTTTCTTCAGAGACATGAAGTTCTTGTCATACAGATCTTTCACTTCCTTAGTTAGAGTCACACCAAGGTATTTTATATTATTTGTGACTATTGAGAAGGGTGTTGTTTCCCTAAATTCTTTCTCAGCCTGTTTGTCCTTTGTGTAGAGAAAGGCCATTGACATGTTTGAGTTAAATTTATATCCAGCTACTTCACTGAAGCTGCTTATCAGGCTTAGGAGTTCTCTGGTGGAATTTTTAGGGTCACACACACACACACACACACACACACACACACATATATATATATATATATATATATATATATATATATATACTATCATACCATCTGCAAAAAGTGATATTTTGACTTCTTCTTTTCCAATTTGTATCCCCTTGATCTCCTTTTGTTGTCTAATTGCTCTGGCTAGGACTTCAAGTACAATGTTGAATTGGTAGGGAGAGAGTGGACAGCCTTGCCTAGTCCCTGATTTTAGTGGGATCGCTTCCAGCTTCTCACCATTTACTTTGATGTTGGCTACTGGTTTGCTGTAGATTGCTTTTATCATGGTTAGGTATGGGCCTTGAATTCCTGATCTTTCCAAGACTTTTATCATGAATGGGTGTTGGATCTTGTCAAATGCTTTTTCTGCATCTAACGAGATGACCATGTGGTTTTTGTCTTTGAGTTTGTTTATATACTGGATTACGTTGATGGATTTCCATATATTGAACCGTCCCTGCATCCCTGGGATGAAACCTACTTGGTCAGGATGGATGATTGTTTTGATGTGTTCTTGGATTCAGTTAGCAAGAACTTTATTGAGGATTTTTGCATCAATATTCATAACGGATATCGGTCTGAAGTTCTCTATCTTTGTTGGGTCTTTTTGTGGTTTAGGCATCAGAGTAATTGTAGCTTCATAGAATGAGTTGGGTAGAGTACCTTCTGTTTCTATTTTGTGCAATAGTTTGTGAAGAACTGGGATTAGATCTTCTTTGAAGGTCTGATAGAACTCTACACTAAACCCATCTGGTCCTGGGCTTTTCTTGGTTGGGAGACTATTAATGACTGCTTCTATTTCTTTGGGGGATATAGTGCTGTTTAGATCATTAACCTGATTTTGATTCAACTTTGGTACCTGGTATCTGTCTAGAAACTTCTCCATTTCATCCAGGTTCTCCAGTTTTGTTGAGTATAGCCTTTTGTAGAAGGATCTGATGGTGTTTTGGACTTCTTCAGGATCTGTTGTTATGTCTCCCTTTTCATTTCTGATTTTGTTAATTAGAATACTTTCCCTGTGCCCTCTAGTGAGTCTGGCTAAGGGTTTATCTATCTTGATGATTTTCTCAAAGAACCAGCTCCTAGATTGTTTGATTGTTTGAATAGTTCTTCTTTTTTCCACTTGGTTGATTTCACCCCTGAGTTTGATTATTTCCTGCCTTCTACTCCTCTTGGGTGAATTTGCTTCCTTTCGTTCTAGAGCTTTTAGGTGTGTTGTCAAGCTGCTAATGTGTGCTCTCTCTAGTTTCTTTTTGGAGGCACTCAGAGCTATGAGTTTTCCTCTAAGAAATGCTTTCATTGGGTCCCATAAGTTTGGGTATGTTGTGGCTTCCCTTTCATTGAACTCTAAAAAGTCCTTAATTTCTTTCTTTATTCCTTCCTTGACCAAGGTATCATTGAGAAGAGTGTTGTTTAGTTTCCACGTGAATGTTGGCTTTCTATTATTTATTTTGTTATTGAAGATCAGCCTTAGTCCATGGTGGTCTGATAGGATGCATGAGACAATTTCAATATTTTTATCTGTTGAGGCCTGTTTTGTGACCAGTTATGTGGTCAATTTTGGAGAAGGTACCATGAGGTGATGAGAATAAGCTATATCCTTTTGTTTTAAGATAAAATGTTCTATAGATATCTGTCAGATCCATTTGTTTCATAACTTCTATTAGTTTCACCGTGTCCCTGTTTAGTTTCTGTTTCCATGATCTGTCATTGGTGAAAGTGGTGTGTTGAAGTCTCCCACTATTATTGTGTGAGGCGCATTGTGTGCTTTGAGCTTTACTAAAGTTTCTTTAATGAATATGGCTGCCCTTGTATTTGGAGCATAGATATTCAGAATTGATAGTTCCTCCTGGAGGACTTTATCTTTGATGAGTATGAAGTGCCCCTCCTTGTCTTTTTTGATGACTTTGGGTTGGAAGTCAATCTTATCAGATATTAGAATGGCTACTCCAGCTTGTTTCTTCATACCATTTGCTTGGAAAATTGTTTTCCAGCCTTTCATTCTGAGGTAGTGTCTATCTTTTTCTCTGAGATGGGTTTCCTGTAAGCAGCAAAATGTTGGGTCTTGTTTGTGTAGCCAGTCTGTTAGTCTATGTATTTTTATTGGGGAGTTGAGTCCATTGATATTAAGAGATATTAAGGAAAAGTAATTGTTGCTTCCTGTTATTTTTGTTGTTAAAGTTGGCATTCTGTTCTTGTGGCTGTCTTCTTTTAGGTTTGTTGAGAGATTACCTTCTTGTGTTTCCTAGGGCGTGGTTCCCATCCTTGTATTGTTTTTTTTTCTGTTATTATCCTTTGAAGGGCTGGATTCCTGGAACGATAATGTGTGAATTTGGTTTTGTCGTGGAATACTTTGATTTCTCCATCTATGGTAATTGAGAGTTTGGCTGGGTACAGTAGCCTGGGCTGGAATTTGTGTTCTCTTAGTGTCTGTATAACATCTGTTTAGGCTCTTCTGGCTTTCATAGTCTCCGGTGAAAAATCTGGTGTAATTCTGATAGGCTTGCCTTTATATGTTATTTGACCTTTTTCCCTTACTGCTTTTAGTATTCTATCTTTATTTAGTGCATTTGTTGTTCTGATTATTATGTGTCGGGAGGAATTTCTTTTCTGGTCCAGTCTATTTGGAGTTCTATAGGCTTCTTGTATGTTAATGGGCATTTCTTTCTTTAGATTTGGGAAGTTTTCTTCTATAATCTTGTTGAAGATATTTGCCGGTCCTTTGAGTTGAAGATCTTCATTCTCATCCACTCCTCTTATCCGTATATTTGGTCTTCTCATTGTGTCCTGGATTTCCTGGATGTTTTGAGTTAGGATCTTTTTGCATTTTCTGTTTTCTTTGATTGTCGTGCCGATGTTCTCTATGGAATCCTCTGCACCTGAGATTCTCTCTTCCATCTCTTGTATTCTGTTGCTGATGCTCGCATCTGTTGTTCCAGATTTCTTTACTCGGGTTTCCTATCTCCAGCATTGCCTCACTTTGGGTTTTCTTTATTGTGTCTACTTCCTTTTTTAGGTCTAGTATGGTTTTGTTCATTTCCATCACCTGTTTGGATGTGTTTTCCTGTTATTCTTTAAGGACTTCTAGCTGTTTGGTTGTGTTTTCCTGTTTTTGTTTAAGGACTTGTAACTCTTTAGCAGTGTTCTCCTGTATTTCTTTAAGTGAGTTATTAAAGTCCCTCTTGATGTCCTCTCCCATCATCATGAGATATGCTTTTAAATCCGGGTCTAGCTTTTCGGGTGTGTTGGGGTGCCCTGGAGTGGGCGAAGTGGGAGTGCTCGTTTCTGATGATGGTGAGTGGTCTTGGTTTCTGTTAGTAAGATTCTTAAATTTACCTTTCGCCATCTGGTAATTTCTGGAGTTAGTTGTTATAGTTGTCTCTGTTTAGAGATTGTTTTTCTGGTGATTCTGTTACTGTCTATCAGCAGACCTGGGAGACAGGCTCTCTCCTCTGAGATTCAGTGGTCAGAGCTCTCTCTGCTGGCAAGCTCTCCTCTTACAGGGAAGGTGCACAGATATCTGGCGTTTGGACCTCCTCCTGGCCGAAGAAGAAGGCCCAAATCAGGACCTTTCCTAGAAGCTGTGTTGCTTTGGCAGGTCACAGAAGCTGTCAGCTTCTGTGGTACACACTCTCCCCTGTCCAGACTAAGTTCCTAAGTTCAGCGGAGTCCCAGAACCAAGATGGCGCCCACTGCTCCTGAGGCAGAGGGCTCCTGAGCCGGGTGGACACTTGTCCTCTGGCCGGGAGGGTGGCCAGATATCTGGAGCCCAAAAAGGGCGTTGCCTCAGAGGCTCTTTGGCTCCCGCCTGTCCCAGAAGCTGTCAGCTTCTGTGGTGCACACTCTCACCTGTGCAGACTGAGTTCCTAAGTTCGGAGGAGTCACGGAACCAAGATCCCAACAAAGAAGTTTGATTTCAATCCCTGTTAGCTTGCTTTAATGCCCTTCTCTTCTACCTGTTAGCCTAAAACTGGTCTAAGGATGACCCATTATTTTCCCCCTATGTAATGAGCTGCAATATGGTGTAGTAGTAGACTAATTTAAAAACAAGCTGCGACTACACGTTTGTAACAAATAGCTGTGCCTCAGCCCTTGACAGTGGCAGGTCACCTGTCAGTCACGACTAGCTGACTAATCAGACCCTGTTCAAACCAGGCAAAGGCTGAGCTAACCATTCCAGCTGTCTCTATTCACAAATCCTGGGCAAAGCATGGGGGAAATCTCCCCACCTCTTCTGCTTCAGAAAGAAGCCCAATTTGAGAACCACTCTCTGCTCCATTAAATTCTGCTAAGTTTAATTTGTCTAAAGTTTTCAGTTGAACATGCCTCTTTCAGCTTTCAATATACCAGTGAAACTGTTCTGTCAGGACAACTGGCGTTTCCAGATGCCAAGTTCAGTGGTCGGTTCTCTGTACTTGGATCTCTCAATCTCTCCACATCATTTGCCACAACTGATTGCTCTGGCTTGCTTAAGATACAATGCTTCCTACCTCCACCTCACCATCCTGGAATACTAGAATTCTCTCGGACACTTTTGAACTGGATTCCCGCGTATTTCTCTTGTGAACTCATGCCATTTCTTTCTTGGACTTCATTTTCTTACCCCAAAGTAACCATTCAATATGGTGTGAGCATGAGCATACCAGTCAAATACATGGAAACCATTCTGTTTCTCCAACCAGAATGGAAATAAGCATAAGCACCCCTTGGTGTTGGCAGAGACAGCTTACTTTGTATTTTAAGGAATTCCTCTTCACTCTTACTATTGTAAGGCAAGACTCCCTCCACTGATATTTAGCTATCTTCTTTTTGAATTTAAATAGTTTTTAAAAGTTAAAATACAATTGTATTATTTTCTTCTTCCCCTTCTTCCCTCCAGTCCCTCCCACATACTCACTATTGGCTTCCTCTTGAATTCACGGACTCTTTTTCTTTCATTGTTATTGTTACACACAAACGGGTGTGTGGTGAGTGTGTGTGTGTGTGTGTGTGTGAGAGAGAGAGAGAGAGAGAGAGAGAGAGAGAGAGAGAGAGAGAGAGAGAGACAGAGACAGAGAGAGAGAGAGAGAGAGAGAGAGAGAGAGAGAGAGAGAGAGAGATAAGTAAATATGTAAATGCAACCTGCCCAGTTGACTTAGTGTTACCTGGTTCCTTGTACATATATAATTTCAGGACTGAGCCCTTGGTATTGAATAACCTATTAATGGGCTCATCCCTGGGGAAGACTCATTTCCCCACTCGGCATCTGCTAATTGTCTGAAGTTCTTTGCCTAGGGTTGGAGCCCAGGCAGATTCCCCCTTCCATGTTAGCATGTCTATTGATGCTGCCCTGCTGTGGTCTTGTTTAGGCATCTGTTTTCCTTCTGATGATAGTCCACCACGTGCAGCCCTTCCCACACCCAGTGTACTTCAGAATGGAGAAGGACTGTCTAGTTTTCTTTCATGCTGCCCTGCTGGTTTCATTGATATGTACAATAAGCTTTTCTCCTGAAACTCCTCCTTTTGACCCCACTACATTCATTTCCCTTCATCCTCCAAGTCTGGTGCCCCATATCACTGGTGCCAACCTCCATTTTTGGTCTTACTGCGTTTTCCCTCAATGTTCTTATAGACATTCCTTTGCTTACATCATCATTTTTCCAGATGATTCTCCCCCAGACTGTCCTCTGGTTCCCCTTTTACAGTTATCCTCTCAGAGAGAACGTCCATTGTCACCCTATGGCAAGGCAAAGGCCTCTGGACTTAACATTCCCCTGGTTTTTTGTTTGTTTTGTTTTGTGTTTTTATTTTTTTCTTTATGCTTTGCTTCCAAAACTCTTCTAACCCAGGACACCCATTGTCTTATTTACCTGAGCATGGTCTGTCTGTCCAGTTAGAATATACGTAAGGTCTGTCAGGACAGTGATTTTTGCCTGTTTGGTTTCTGAAAACACTGTCCAATCACAGCAAGCCTTCTGGTGTTTGTTGAGCAACTCAACTGGTGAATGAGAATCACCCTGGGAAAGGCAGCATTCCTCTAGCTGGCCTTTCCTCATCCTGCTCTCTTGAACAGTGGCTCTCATCTTTCATCTCTAGCTGCTAGCACATTCCATCTTGGTACACGACCCCATATTCTTTTAGTTCTCTCTGCATCCTTAACTCCCTACCTCCCCAAGTGTACACACTTCTCAGAGATCATTCTGACAATGTACACATACAAAAGTATTTTAAGAAATTTTTAACCCAATTTTTTTGTATAGAAACAAACACATTCTAAAGAATAAAATATATATATATATATATATATATATATATATATATATGTAAAGATGCTGATCTCATCTTTACTCAGAATAGTAAAAAAAATTAAAATAGTGTAAATATTCATTAGCTGGTAGGAACATGAATTGCATAGATAAGAATGGCTAGATATGTGTTCCAATACAGAGATATATTTGCATATTAAGAAACTATATTACTATCAGGTTATAGGATAGTGTGGTGGCTTAAATAAGAATGGCTCCCTTAGGCTTATATGTTTAAATGCTTAGTCATCATAGAGAGGCACCATTTGAGAAGGGCTAGAAGGCTGTTGCAGGGAGTGTGTCAATGGGGGTAGGCTTTGAGATTTCAAAAGCCCATGACAGGCCCAGTCTCTCCCTCTCTACCTGAAGATAAGGATGCATCTCTCAGCTACTTCTCTAGCACTATGCCAGTCTACCACTATGCTCCCTGCCATGATGAGGGTGTGCTAAGACTCTGAAAGTGTAGGCAAGCCCACGGTTAATGTCTCTTCACAACAATAGAACAATGACCAAGACAGACAAGAAGTATTCCATTTTCACACCTATGAAATAATTGATATGTGTCAAGTTGAGGATAGAAGCAGAGTCTTAAAATTATATCTGTTCTTTAGACTCAAGTTAGTCAAAAGAAAGAAGCAGGGATGCTGGGTAAGAGTTTGTAAATTTAGAAATAAGACGCACCAAGATTGATACAGGTTGGCATAGCTCTCAAAGTTCACATAAGAAGAAAGTTCTTATGTGTGAAGCTAGAAAATATTTCCAGTCAACAGGACCCGAATATATAAATGCAGCATTCACATTGATAAGAAAATCACTGTACCTAAAGCATGAAATGGCTAGCAAATGGTTAAGAAAAGGGAACAGGAGTGAGCATTCTTGATCACAGGGCCCAAACAGCAGCCCAAACCTCACTGAGGAAGAAAACACATGCTGGGACATGTGGTTCTAGCTGTATCTGTAGATGAGGATGGCCTAGAAAGTCATCAATGGGAGGAGAGGCCCTAGCTCCTGTGAAGGTTCTATGCCCCAGTATAGGGGAAGGCCAGGACTGGGAATGTGAGTGGGTGGGTTGGGGAAGAGGGGTAGGGGATAGGGGATAAGGGATTTTCAGAGGGGAAACTAGGAAAGGGGATAATATTTGAGATGTAAATAAAGAAAATATCTAATATAAAAAGAAAAGGAAGATATTGTGTAACTATGGATGCTTGTGAATATGTGTGTGTGAGAGACAGTTCATGCACATGTATGTATAAATGTGTGTGTATGTATACATGTATATATGAGTATACACACACATGTTCTATCTTGCTGACAGCGTATTCAATAAGTCTCTGTGTATATATGCTGATGCACATATGGGAAAACTGATAGATATTATCAAGGAACATTTTTCTACTAATATGTTTCTCCAGTTTGTAATGCTATTTTATTATTATCAGTATTGTATGTGTTTGATTATAGTTTATAAAAACAATACAACATATATCATAGGTGTGGTAGCATCTCTAACCTTCAAACTATGAGAAGCCATGGCAGAAAAAGAATAATTTGAGGGCAGTTTGAAGCTACATAGAGAGAAACTGTCTTCAAAAAGTAAAAACAGACATACTGACTCAGTCTTTAAAAAAAAAAAGGTTTAATTATCCTGATGTTATTTAATTTGTAATATAGTTTCTGTCCTTTATCAATGTAATCTCCTTACTTACATCATGTTGTAGTGCAACTTACAAGAAAAATAACATGCCAGAGAAAATTGCTTTTAAATGTAAAAATGTAAATCAAATAAAATTCCATTGCAAGTCATTGATAGCCGGACAAAATACCATCAAAGCAGCCACTTGCTGTATTATGCAGACTGTAAAAATGAGCGTTAAAAAAACTTCAAAAGGTCAATGTCTCTCTTTTTTTTTCTCCTTTTCCAATCAGGCTATGCAAAAACAGGGCATTAGAATGAAAAACTATTAAAATTATGCTCCTTCCTCTGGAGCTGAAAACTGTTTACAACACATAATTCTAAAAGTGTGAGTTTCACATCAACTTTGACACTGGGATGATTTTCTTGAATATAGCCGTGACACTGCAATGGAGTAAGAAGTGGACAGGCAGGAGGGTCTCAGAGGGGAAGGGTGGACACCTGGAAACTGTGACCTAAGGGACTCACCTGTTGTCCTAACCCCACCAGCAGTCAAGATGTAGGCCTTCAGGCTAACAAGCATCCACCTTTAAGTCTGGGATGGAGTTCAGAGGTCAAGTGCTTCCCTCGTATGCTCGAGGTTCTGGGTTCAATTCCCAGAACTACAAGAAAACAAAACAAAGCACAGATGAGAAGAGCAGCCTGAGGATGCAGTCTCAAAGCCAGTGTTCCACTAATCTCCTCCTCCTTCACCAGGAAAGAAATGCTTAACTGTCAACAGCAGTAAGCTAATACTGATGCACCTGCACACGGGTCGGGAAGGCAGCTGGTTAGACTGAAGGAGAAAAACACTGGAGTCCAAACTTCTTCAAAACAGCCCTTACTTCCTGCTTGGCTTCTCTCTATCAACCCTTTGCCATATCCATTGCCTGTAGGTCCAGCATTTTCTTTCTTGGTTGACTGTCTCCTTACATACCACCCTTAGCATGGCCCCTGATTCTCATACACCCCTTGAGGTGACTAAAGTAGCATCTTTTGACAAAAAGGACTTCAATGACCTAGGCTCTGGGTTCTGAAATACAAATCTGAATCTCTATCTAGACCTTTACCTTTGCATGTATATCCTAATACAGTTATTCACCCTCTGCATACCCCATCAGATCCTAGATAATATGGCCATAGCATTCAACTTCCTATCTCTCTCTAGTGCTTGGAGGAAATTTACATTATGCATCCCCCCAATTTATATGTTGAAACTTAACGTCTAGTATGATAGTACTGGGTAGGCCTTATAGTCCTCCAGAGTAAGACAGGACCACTGTTGAGTCTGCTTTCCTCAAGACTGTACCAGTGGATCCTGGTTCTCAGACAGAGACACTAGTCTGTCATCAGAAACTGAGTTTTTCAGCACCTTGATCCGGGGCTTTCTGGTTTCTCAGCTAGAAGCATGAGCATTCCATTTCTGTTCTTCATAAATTACCTACCTAGTCATGGGTATTTTGTTACAGCAGCATGAGCACAGAAAGACCTTGCACAACATGCACTTGACTGACAAATGAAGGGACAATTGGTAGTAGTTCCTGAGCAGCCAAACCTGTACTGGAGACGTGATGATACTATCTTACAAGATATGGGGACAGAAAGGAGGAACTGGGAAACACAAATGATCAACTTGCTTTACAAGACTTTCTTGTAGAGTTTGTGGAAGAAGCCAGGTGTTCAGAAAAATTAGCAGAGAAATTCCAGGCAATCATGCTTTCTTGCCTCCCCTGGGATAATCTCCACAACCTGTTTTCTTAGGAGTCCCCTCTTCTCAGTTGCCTTTCTCATAGATAATACCGAGAAACCACAAATGGGATTCCTGGGGGAACTTTTGGCTATTCTCTGGGGTGAAGGCAGGGAACTTCTCTGGGAGTGAATGTGTATGGTGTTTCTTTGCTCATGTCTTTCTTATTTGTGTATCTTGACACCATATGGCTTTGTGTAAGCAATAGATGTTGGGATCACACACTGCAGTAAAAGCTTGGGTCGTTTTCCCCCACTCTTTACTAGCTATAGGTAAATATTTTTGGTTGGTGGGAATTATTGAGACCTGTTCAAAGCTCAAGATAGCTAGCTGGGGACTCTCTGTCTTCTTATGGTTCTGTAGGAGGAGTCTCAGTAAGGTTCTCTCAAATATCACTTTAGGAAATCCTAGAGACCCAAGATGGGGGAGGCTCTCAGGAGTTGATGCAGAGATTCCTAACAGTGGGGACATGGAACCTGAAGAGGCCACCTCCTCTAGCCAGGCAGGACTCCCAATAGAGGGATAAGGATACCACCCACCCACAAAACTTTTGACCCAAAACTTGTCTAAATAAAATAAATGCAGGGACAAAATGGAACAGACACTGAAGGAATGGCTAACCAACAACCATCCGAACTTGAGATCCATTCCATGGGCACGCACTAATCCTTGACAATAATGATTAATGACAGATTCTCTGTTAGGCTTGTAGACAGGAGTATAGCATAACTGTCCTCTGAGAGGCTCTATTCAGCAGCTGATTGAGACAGACACAGATACTCACAGCCAAACATTGGATGGAGGTCAGGGACTCTTATGGAAGAGTTGAGGGAACGATTGAAGGCCCTGAAAGGTAGCAGAACCCCACAAGATGACCTCCAGAATTAACTAACCTGGACCTCTGGAAGTTCTCAGAGATTGAGCCACCAACCAAAGAGCACACATGGGCTGGAATGAGGTCCTGGCACATATACAACAGACATGCAGCTCAGTCTCCATGTGGTCCCCCAACAACTGGAGCAGAGGCACCCTCTAAAGCTGTAGCATGACTATAGAATCCGTTCCCTAACTGGGCTGCCTTGTCTGGCCACAGTGGGAGAGAATGTGCCTAGTCTGGCAGAGATGATACACTTGGGGTGTGGTCGGGGGAGAAGGAGCCCGGGAGAGGAGAAGTGTTTGCGCTGTAAACAAACAAACAAAAATAAAACCAGGAGCTACTGACTTCCCAGCTGCTCACCATAGCAGCTCCTTCTCCTGGGCTTATCCCATCTTTTCTCAGTCCCTGTTCATCTACCATCACCCTCACATCCCTTCCAATAACTTACTACCTTACAGTTTTTGGTTGCTGTTTCTTCCTTCTCTGCCCTGTTTCTCAGTCATAGATGACACCAGCATGTATTTTCTCGTAGATCAAGACCTTTTAATATCAACTGTTTGCTTCTACTAGAGCAAAATCACTGATGTTTTTAATAGATACATAACTAGAAAAGGTCACAGTCTTTTTTTTATACCTACCTTGGACTAGTTTAACCTTTTCTGGTGTGGCTTGCTTTGGGTCTGGGTGCTTAGAAAGTTGGGGACAGTAATATTAAAGTCTGTTTTCCATTATACACAGAGAATTTGATTGATGATTAGGGTCAGAATTGCAGGTTTCTATATAATGTTTCCATTCCCAAGGAAGTGGGAGAAAGCCCACATCAATGATGCTCACTTACACATACATTCGTTTTCCTGTATTGGTTTATTCACCCCACCTCCAGCTTTGCATTTTCTGTTCACTGTGCTGCTCCATCCAGGCCTTTTTTGGCAGACATGAAGGGTGAAAGGACATTTTCTCACCTGTTTCCTATGTGGCGGAATGGACACCAGAAGGAAGAATTTACTTAAAACCCCATCATTCTTTCAGCATAACAAGGGATGGAGCATCTGTGACATGTAAAGGGTAAGACTGTCTGTAGGACTGGGATTCCTACTGAGAGTGTAGTTGGAAAAATGGTGGAGGCAGTTTTTCCCATAAGAGGCAAAAGATATCAGGCAAGAAAAGCATCCAAAGACTTCTTAGCAGGCTTTTCATAGACGTCAACAAGATTGCTGATTTCTCTGCCAACATGGTCTACAATAATATGTATACCACCAAGAAGACAATTGTCTCGCTCAAGATTTCAAGGAGCCTTTCATCAGCCAGTGTAAGTTCAGGACTTTGGCATCACATTTCTTCTATTCTATTATAACCCCATGGGCAACAATGAGATACAAGGTTAGTGAGGGAAGTTTCTCTGTGTTCTGGTTAACATGAGTTTTATTTTAAAAGGTGAGGCATAATTTTGTAGCTGGATGGACTGTGTACCAGAAACTTTTCATCGGGATCCTGTAGAAGGCTTATTGGCAGTGCCTTACCAGCAAGACATGCCCATGTACTAGCTATAATGTCCAGTGGAGGTGAACACCATGGGTCGGTCCTGCATTAAATCCAGGTTCTGTTTGTTGATGCCACTATTAGACATCAGCACCTGTAAGTATGACAACCAGTCATCTAGCAGTCTTCTTTAATTAGGGGTTATGATTGGTCAGGACACAGGAAGTCATATTTCAACTGTGAGAAATACTATTCTAGAAACAGTGTTATTGAGAGGTACAAGGGAATGCTTATGACTCAGTGGCATTCAGGGAAATTTTTTTTTGGGGGGGGACAGGGGGCACTTTATACAGTCTGACCTGTTGTTTCACTATGTATGCGTGACTCTGTTTCTGCAGTGTCTTTATCTCTGTCTCTCTGTCTTTGTCTGTCTGTCTGTCTAACACTCTTTCTCTCTGTCTCTCTCTCTCTGTCTCTCTGTCTCTGTCTCTGTCTCTGTCTCTGTCTCTCTCTCTCTCTCTGTGTGTGTGTGTGTGTGTATACACATGCCTGTGGTGGAAAAGCTATCAGTTGACGCTGAGTGTTTTCTCTAGTCTCTTTCTACCTTATTTTCTGAGATACAATCTCACTGAACCCTGCAGCTTACTAATTTGGCTAGTCTGTCCAGCCAGTGAGCCATGCAGATCTGCCTTTCTGTGCCTCCTCAGACCTGGGCTTATAGCTGCACACCTTCACCCTGGCTTTACAGCAGTCCTGGGCATGCAAACCCAGATCCTTATTCTTGCAGAGCAGGTACTGCACTTGCTGAGCCATCTCCCCAGGCTCACCTGTCTTTTCATAAACTGTTTATAAGAAAGATCCTTTTTGAAGACGGTAAAGGTAGTATTATCAAGATAAGGGGAAAAATTGAAAACCAAACATGGTTCAATAGTGTCTGTCCCAGGAAAATTCAAGAGGTGAAGAGCTGGTCCAGATTTAAAGCACACATATTAATTAAAAAAGTAACACATGCTGATTGCTGAAAGTGATGACATCACACACACACACACACACACACACACACACACACACACACACGAGACAGACAGACAGAGAGAATCACTTACATCTGCATTACGCCCCCCAATAGAAATACCACTTTCATTTTAGATTTTGCTAGGTTTTCCTTCTAAAAATTATTTTCCTAAGGATACATTCTTTTGCCTAGATGAAATAGCATTTCTTGATGGCATGTGAAACTTATTAATCCATTTAAAAGCACATATTACTAAACACTCCTATATCTTTGCTCGGCCATATAAAATTCTTCAATCAGATAATGATTTCTTCATTTATTCCAGGATGGCAGTCTCTTGAACATCTAATTTATTTCCTGTGTTGGAAGATAAACTCCTTAGTGCACAAATCTTTATCCAAAATTCAAATTATTTTCCTTAGGCTAGATTCCTGAAAGTATATAAACTGAGCCGAAGGATTGTGACAGTTTTCAGATTCTTGATGTATTTTGACAAATTACTTTTGCAAAAGACGGTACCAATTTGCACTCCCACCCGCAGAGGATTGAGTAAGACCATTTTCAAAGTCTTTGCTAATTGGATAAGTTAGAAATAGCATTCAATTTTGGCTTTACTTTGTATTATTTTCTTTCCACTAAACTTAAAAGACTTCTCATCTTATCAGCTAGTTGGAAAACAAGATCTTTTAAAAAGAAAATCATGTGCAAATTGAGAATCTTGTTAGGGCGTCCACTATTTTGCAAAGGTTGATGCTAGCTGCAACATAAGATGGAAGTTGTCTGAACAAAAATGCAAACTATTAAGTGAAGCCCCTCCCAATGGGCCACATTAGCATATGTATCATGGTATCACAGGGTATTTGGAAGAGAGCTGAGGTGATGTGCCCAGGCATCCTACTAGAATCGGGTCTGGAGGAGACACAAGAAAGCATGTCCATGGGAAGATATGAGGAACTAGGAAAAGTGAGTCCAGAGGTACAAAGAGGTGATGTAAGTGTTGGGTACCACAGTTACTTTAGTCCTACATGGTTACACTGGAGTCAGGCTGTATGGGTCCTAACTCAGCAGCTTGGGTACTCACATGCTCACCCATCTTTCAGGCCATTAGGAAGACAGAAAAGCTGGCTCCTCACTGTCCAGGCAAGTAAATGGAAGGCTAGCTAGAAAGGATGTGGGAAGGAAGAGAGAGCTTTCATCCTGGAGGATGGTCAAAGCCTCTCACCAGCTGAGAATCAACAATTCCAGTACAGTTAACAAAATCTACTGTGAAGGTTCCCTATCTAGAGACAATAATCATTTTTAAATTAAAAAATTATTATTCTTAAAAATTATACTTATGGATTTTTGCTTGCAAATGTATGTTTGTGTGTGACTGGTGTGGCACGTTCTTGCAGACGTCAGAAGAGAGTGTCAGATACCCTGGAACTGGTGTTTCAGACTGTTGTGAGGTTGCTGGGAACTGAACCTGGGACTTCTGGAAAAGCAAGCAGTGCTCAATGGTCCCTTTCTACTGCTTTCCTCCTAAACAACATTGATTCAAATAAGAATGTTAAACTACCGATGTTCCATATTTAAGGCATAACTCACATGCCCTTGCTACTTTCCAAGCTATACACTCGCACTGTTCTATCAATCTCAAAAGAACCTCTCCCTCTAAAGAAAAAACAAACAAGAAATCAAAAAATAAACCCCACCAAAGTACACATTTCTTTGTGTCCTGTGTAACCCTTGGTGACCCATGTGACCTTTTCATACTGCCATCCTGTCCATGATACCTTCAGAGCCACCCTGTGATGTCATTTACCAACAAGAGGAAAAGGTGTGTGTGTGTGTGTGTGTGTGTGTAGGGTATCTTAAGAAACCGTGTGAAGAATATAAACAGAAGTCCTATGTGAAGCTACTGTGGATGCATTTGAGAAGTGCAAACCCACACCTTCAGAGCATACTGTCCTTCCCCAGAGCCCCTCTCTTAACTCTGTGCTTAGATTTTTGTAAAGATCATCACCTCTCCTACTCTGCTTCTTCCAGGTTTACCCTGGGGTTCTTTTTCTGTGGTGAATTCAAGAATTCCAGCTTCACTTGAGTGGAGGTCTCTGAGAAGTGCTCTGGCTGCTGCAGGGCACACTGTGACGCTGGGTATCCAGCCTCTACCCACTGCCACAGACACAAACAACCTACCCACGGGTAGCCCTTTGTCAAAGCAGGTGGTGTCTCCTTCGAGTGCACACACACCCTTGAGAGCACTTGTGCAGATAAATAGCAGGTAGCAGATAAATAGCAGGTATCCTGGGCATCAGGTGGAGCATCCGTCTTTCCCCAGGAATTCTGTGATCACCCTTCACATCTGTGGGTACTAAACACAGCAGCTCAGTCTCTTTCTTAGACTCCCTGAGGTATAAGTCACATCGTAGGCTCTATTTTCCTGGTTACAAGTATCCAGAGATTGCTATGGAGAAGGCTACAGTTATGCCAAAAACTTGACCAAAGCAGTGGCCTCTTTGCAATGTCCCAAGGTTTGAAACTAGGGTGCCCTCCAATGGTTATATCAGCTTCCCCTTGGCATAGATCCATGTGTCTCTGACTAACATGCTTACAGCACTGACTAAGCTAGGAATGTGCACTGAAACATTCTTATTTTACATAATCAAAAGGGCAGAGGTACTTCCTTCTCCTTTTATGCCCCACCCTTCCCTTTCCTGTCCTTCCTTCCTGGGATATCCCTATCCCTTCCTTTTCTGAACAATTCAGAAAACCTTGGGAGAGGGCAGCCTGCCAGAGGAGGCGGGAGGTGAGGGATGTGTGAGTCAGCCACAGGATGTGGGGTGCCTCCTGGGATGTTGAGCAGACAGGGAAACATTTTAAGATAATGGGAGTCAGGCTTCTCATTGTCAGGGAAGGGAAGTACAAATGTGAAAAGAGAGAAAATTAGGTAGGTAGATACATAGCTGGGTAGATAGAGGATAGATCTCATTAGACAGATCCCCCAGGGTGACTGGTGTTAGTCATGCATTCTGGTCCCAACAATCAGATCTCTTGGAAGAGACACAGGTGGGCACATGCCTTTGGGACTTGAGATTTTGGAAAGACTCCGACACTTGGAGGAAGGACAAACGGAGCTATGACCTTGAGTCTATTTCTGCTTGCCTGTGCCTTCAATCATCCTCTGCCTCATGTAGACCCTGGCTACCCCATGGGCTCCCCACTCTAGGGTTTGATTTCTTTCTTTGTGACAAGGACTGAGCTATAGGTCATACAGCCTCAAGACAAAGAACAGAGTGCACCCCAAAGTCACCAAGGATGGGGCACTTCAGCTCCAAGAGTTGTGCCTACCACAGGCCACATGGGGGATCTACCTCTCTGGCCTCAGTGTTTCTATACACTCCAGTTATCTATCTATCTGTCTATCGATCTATCTGTCTATCTGTCTATCTATCTATCTATCTATCTATCTATCTATCTATCTATCTATCTATCTATCTATCTATCCATCCATCCATCCATCCATCCATCCATCCATCCATCCATCCATCCATCCATCCATCCATCTATCTATCTATCTATCTATCTATCTATCTATCTATCTATCTATCTATCTACCTATCATCTATCTATCATTTATCTATCATCTATGTATTATCTATCTATCTATCTATCTATCTATCTATCTATCTATCTATCATCTATCTATCATTTATCTATTGATATAATATATCCTTTAGCTCTATACATAGTCTGGAAGCAATAATAGCCCAATAGCAAGAAGGATATTCATCCCTTGATAACTATATGTTGCTATTATTCAAAATAAACCAGTGAGAAATCCCAGAGATGAGGTAAAATAAAACACAGATAATTCTGAAGCAATCATTTGTATTAGAAAGTAAAGATATATCCAATAAACAAGGTACATGATTGGGAACAAGCCAAAAAGACACAAATTAATCTGAGGTGCTCCCACTAACTGATTCCTGGACAATATATCAAAACAGTTATAATAACAAGCTAGGAGCCACAGACTAAAATAGATGACCACGCTGAGATCAATACACAATGAATAAGTTAATGGAAAATTTATCAAATTTCAAAATATCTCCCTAAAAATACTTATGCAAAGCAAATAAAGACAACTATGGCAGAGAAGGTGGCAGTCACCAGGCTAACCAGCTGGTGGATGTGAGCATCTTCACAATGGAACAAAATCATGAACTGCCTTGCGGAATACTGGGGGACCACAGTGTGCTTGTGTGGTCACAGTCAGAATACAATTGTGGCAAATTACAAGATGACCACAGAGAGAGGACTCACTTCTTAACATGGCCAAGTTATGAGCAGGTGGCAACAGCCTGCTGCTAGGTGGGATTTGTTTGTTCAGACTGTGTTTTTTGCTACACAACATTGCTGACACAATGTGAGTGGTCAGTGAGAAGGAGATGGTAGTCACATGCCAGTGTTGTTTTTCCTTCTGGATGCTATGCTGGGCTGCATGGGGGGAAGGCTCTGGCATCGAGAGGAATGAATGTAGTTTTGTCCTCACTCTTCAGTGGCTCAGAAAAATGTCCCATTTGTATTTTTGCTGTTTTGTCAGCGTTCGTGTCAGGTTCACACTCTAAACAAATCCCAGCTGTGTGTTGTGCTCTAAGCTAAGTTCCTGAAACAAAGGTGCTGAGACAAGCATGGGGTAGGGAAGCCATGAGGAGTTTCTTCATCCCCTGGGTAGTAGCAGAGACATGGTTAGAAGTCAGTAGGCCTCCTGCTCTGTGGGGATCATGAGTGAGCACTAGGAATGGGTGTGGAACATAGGAATGGGAAGTGGGGGCAGGGCTTAGCCTGTGAGAGGTGTTGAGTCAGACAGGATTCTGACTGTTTGTGTTCACTATCCATAATGTTATCAGATAAAACTGAGAACACCTCCACCCTGACACCCTGGGCTGCTCTAGGAGCATGCAGGGTGATCCTAGAGTCTTGCTAAATGTCATATAATCCTGGTGCTTTCCATGTGACAAGGATGGCATAGACCACTCTCACTTGACTCATCCTTTCTCTGCTTGTGAACTATGGATGCTATGGAGTTCACCCTGTTCTAGCTTTTGCCTCACCCTGTTTTTCTCAAATCATGGTTGTGGGCCTCTAGGATGAGAGAAGGGTGAATATAGTAAACCCAGTTTGAGTGCTAGACTGCAGTAAGTTTCCATTTCTTTATGGATACCTTCCATGCAGTAAGTTTTCATTTCACCCCTGTAATATCGGCTCCCTCCCTTCATATGTAGAGTCTCTCTCACTCTTACTACATTACAAAGAGCAGAGACTGCTTAGATGGCCTCTGTTACCTTAGACTACAACAACTGAGTTATTTCCATACAAATAGACTGAGATAGAGACTCAGCGCTGCTATAGAAAGGATACATAGACAAAAGGGCTCAGGTACCCCAATACCAAGTTCTTAACACAAAGGGGATTTTATTTGCCCCAGAGGGACAGAGAGCAGGGATAAGGAACAAAGATAGGAAATAGAGGAAGAGAGAAAAGGGGAAGGGAGTAAGGGAGAGGGAAGATGGGTATTTGTCCCAGAGTACAAAGGTTTGCTTCTGGATAGACCCGTGACAGATGTGGTACATAGGCAAATGGCTACTTATAAAGGTAAAAAGGGAAACCCCATGTTAGGATGAGGTATTTAATTTTAACTGGGTGTGTTAACTAGACAGGCCAAAGGAGGCTTTTGATTTCTTGACTTCCATACTTTGATAGCTGGACATTGGTAGTCAGCCTCAAGAGGAGGAGGTAGCCAAAAGGGAAATGACCTCGGGGCTAGCTTCAGGCACCCCGGGGCTAGCTTCAGGCATGTAATCTAATGGTTTTTAGTAAGGCAGAGGTCATAGGAGGGAAGGGCAAGGTTGCCAGAGTCATGCTGGTCATGTGACTGACCAGAGTCCCTTCAATAGACTTCTTTAGACCAATAGAAAGAGAGAGAAGAAGAAAGGATCCCTGTCAGAAACATCCTAAGCCTAAATAAACCCTTTAGAGTCTGTTCTGCCCAACAAGGAGAATCTTTCAACCTGAGAACTCTGGAAACTTGCCAAGAAACTCCATTTCATCTGGAGAGGAGCCGGTTTCCTGTCTTTAATTTGTCTTACCTGCTAGTGGGTACCAAGCCTGCTTTCTCCCCACGGGACTTGGCTCTTGTATCTACCCTAGTATACTGTAGTCACAACTCTGATTCCCCATCACTGAGCAAAGGCTGGCCTTTGAGGGATTGTCTTTCTGACTGGAATTGCATCTTCCTTCTGAGGGACAGGAGAAAGCAGCCATTAGTGGTGATCCATGGAATTATACCGCCCAGTGCCATCATTCCCAAGTGAGGAGATGGGACGGAGGACTGCAGAGGCTGTGCTATAGGCTAGTGATGACAGAGGCAGTTCAAAGCAGAGCCGAGATGAAGCCCAAGCTCACTTTGTCCTGTGGTGTGCCCACTCCAGACAGTGTAAGCATGGAGACGGTAGTGGCAGAACAGAAAAGAAAAAGTGGAAGATTTAGGAAGACATAAGACAAGGAATTGGAGCCCCAAGTGCCCCATATTATTTGGAATAGAAAAAACAAAAACAAAAAAACAAAACAAAACAAACAAACAAACAAACAAACATCCAGTTACTAAACAGGGGAAATGTATTTTAAGTACATTGTTTGGACATGGACTGAAATCAGTTTTTCTCAGCAGCTCTGAGTTGAGTCAAATCATTTTCATGATGAAGGCTGCCCCATGCATTGAATGTGTCCACCAGCTTTGCTGGCTTCTAGCTACTGCAGGTGTTGAACCTCAAAAACTGCCAAATGCCTCCAATTGTGAAACAGTTTCCTTGAAGACTGAAATATATTCCACCCTGTAGATAAACTCCTTAAGCAGGAAAGTCAACATCTCAAAATAGTTTCAGAAAGTTCCTGAAACTGATCAGAATCACTAGGTACCTCCCTGGCAGAATAAGCAACAAAAGCCAAGAGTTTCCTCTCAGAGAGGAAGCTGAGCTACAAAGAAGATTCTCAGACCAGACTAGATGCCTGGAAGAAGCAGAAACCAGCCAAGCTACTGGAAGAGGTTTAGACCAACAGAGGCATGTAGAAAGGACACCTTCTCAAATGTTGCTGCCTGCAGGCTGTGAAGTGTGCTCTATATCTCTACTTTGTGAGTTGTCACCCACCCATGCTTCAGTGGGCTTTAGTAATGCTGTCTTTGAGCAATTTCTGCTCTTGTAAGTAACTCCAGTAAGTAACCCCAATAAAACTCATTGGCTCACCAAGTTGGACTTAAGTGGCATCTGTACTTTGGTCTAATGACGTGACTGAAAGCAAGCGCATGAACACTGGACAACATGAGTGCTGTCATTAGAGTCTGGCAGGCTGTGCAGCTTCAGGCCCCGTCTCAGCCTTTGGAGAAAGACTGCTGTTTTGAATGATCCATCCACTTACCAACTCCATAGCTTCCCTTGGGCTCTCTAGGGCTGTACAATATTATCTATAAAACACTGCTAGGAGGGTCTGTCATACATAAATGTTTAATAATTAAAGAGAGGGATGAAGCCCAGTGGTACAGTTCTCGCCTAGCATGCACGAGGTCCGGGGAGAATGAGGAAGCTTTGATGACTATGTGCCAGCATAGGTCGCAGCATTCTAGATGGCTCATTACCTATTGTATCTGCTCAATTACAGTTTAGTAACTGATACACAAATTAGACTTGTTGTCACCTTAAAGAGTTTCTTCTAAAAAACAGAGCCAGATCAGTCCTGACTAAATGTCACACAAAATGTAAGAGCCTAGGAAAGCAAATTAAGTCAGGTGTCTCAGGTTTGCTTCAACCCCCAAAATAGATGAGGGTGTACATGCTTATTTAAAGTGAAGAAAGAAATTGCATCAAACGCTCAGTGCTTCAGAGCCTTTGTTCTTCACCGTCTTGAGGCAGTTTACCAGAAATGTTTACACGGGAACGGTTCCTTAGTGCAACCTGCTCTCTTTTTAGCATCTAGAACACTAGATCTATGCTCTCAGTATTATTTAGGGTCCATGCCACCAAAACTCAGGATGTTTCAGTATCATTGAGGCACGATACAGCCAGTATTAGTCGCAGGATGCCCCATCCTGGGGGACACTGCAGTAATGCTGCCAGAGCTCTATGTACCATTGTTCCCGGCCTTTCCGGAAATATTGTGGGACTGAAAAATTCCCCTGTGGCAACCACAGTATGGCTGAGCTCCCATTGCCTGCTACCTTCACATGGTGTGCATGAGGACACTCGAGCCATGGAGCTCTACTTGTCGGCTGTTATTTCCTCTGCCAGAGGTATGTGTTTATTTATTTTCTCAGTCTGTATGATTTCACCGACTTCTGTCCCTCTTGCGACCATCTTTGAGATAATGGTGGTGATAGTGTGTTGCATCTGGGACACTGAATTTCACAGAGCACCTTCACGTGTGTTCATCTACACCAACAATTTATTGCTTTTGCCTCAGAAACAGCTGTCAGCTCAGTAGAGAATTTTCACTTTTTGCCCTCAAACCCATGTGATCCCTTTGCAGTTTGCTTCTTTTCTCTTTTATCCAAACACCAAAATAACCTTATCTGCTTTTCAGTTCACAATGTTCAATCTTAATTAAACCAAGTTCAGGATACAAGCGGAAATGACTAGCGGTGAGGGGCCGATTACTAACACTCATTGGCAAATTCGTTCTAAATTTAGACTGTGCCCTTAGAGGCCTCCAGCTTGAATCACAACCTTATAATTAATATTTCCCGTTCTTCCTCTCTGTGTGAAGTCGTCAGGCCCAGTGGCACTCGCTGCATTTGCAGGATTTATTCTTTACAGATTGTACGCCACTGCTGATGACCTGAAGCCTGGAAGCAAGATGACTGAAAAACACCATCTAAATGATAGCACCGAACTTCAGCTAAAAAAAAATCTTAGGTTAAAAAAAAAGTCTGATTTTGAGGTAGAGTATGCACAACTCATTGATTAGAGCATCTGACAGGCAAGGGTAAGGCCTTAGGTTCAGTACCAAGTAGGGCAATATTATTTTCAAACTAAAATAATATTAGTGTACATATGTTAAGACAATTCCTTTTAGTAATAAATAGTATATGAGCACATACCTATGCATAGATGAATAAAGATGGATAAGGGATTTTTATAGGATACAAACACACACACATACATATATTATATATATTGCCCTTATCATTAAAATAAAAGATTTTTTTCATGCAATACATTTTAATCTCACTTTTCCCCTCCCCTAACTCCTCCTAGTCCTTCCCCACCCAACTCCATGTCTCTTACTTTCTTTCTCTCTTTCTCTCTCTCTCTCTCTTTCTTTCTTTCTTTCTTTCTTTCTTTCTTTCTTTCTTTCTTTCTTTCTTTCTTTCTTTCTTTCTTTCGCAACCCAAAACAGTCTCTCCCTCATTCTTTCTCTCTTTCTCACAGAATCCCTACAAACCTCACGAAACTAGAATCCAAAATATAGAAGCAAATGACCCAAAGACCAATAAAACAAAACAAAAAAGCCAAAACAAAGGAAGATGAAAATAAAGTCTACAAAAATAACATTGAGTTGGTTTTATGTTGACCAACTACTCCTGGGAATGGGGGCTACCCTTAAATGTGGTTAATATACCCAATTAAACTCTACTGGACAGAAGTATTTTTTTCCTTTGTAAGTATGTACCAATTGTAGATAGCTTTTTGGTTAGGGGTATAGATATGTGTTCATATATTCCTGCATATACTTTTCCCTCTCTGGATCCCTCTTGGCTTGAACCTGCACAGGTCTTAGGCGTGCTGCCACAGTCTCTGTGAGTTTATATGAGCACTGGTACTGGTGTGTGTGGAAGACACTGATTTCTTGGAGTCACCCATCCCCCCTGGCTCTTACAGTCTTCCTGGCTTCTCATCTGCATAGAGCCCTGATTCCTGAGGGGAGGGGCTTGAGAAGGCATCCCACAGTCTCTCATTCTCTGTAGTGTGCAGTTGTGGGTCTGTGTTCCCATCTATGCCAGGAAGAGATTCCTTTGTTGATGGATGAGTTTTTAGAGTATCTTGCTCTTTTATAGATGATCAACATGGCAGACAATACATAGATCTGTATAAGGAAAATGTTATTAAAGTTTGGAAAGTTTCATAGGTTGGTCAGTTACCCTGATTTAAAGACAGATAGATACCAGACAGGCAGACACACACGGCACACGAGTTCAATTTTGGAATCCTTGAGGTTCATTGTAAGGCAATGAGAATTCCAAATTGTAATGAATTACAAGCATCAAAGGAATTCAGGGTCAGAGGGAGGAGAAGGACTGGAGGAAAGGATCCAGAAAGTCAGTTAACCATCTAGTCTAAAAATAGGCCATGCCATGGAGCCCATAGTGAAAGGGGGTTTCAGAGCTGACTTCACTGAGCTGCTTGAACACACCATCTGAAATTGCAAGCTGAACTGCGTTAATTGGCTTTAACAGTGATGTTGCATGATAGTGACCAAGAGGATTTGGGGTTCTGTGGGTTTTTCTTTCTTGTAAAAAAAAAATCACATCTTGGATGAAATAACAATAGCTGAAACTGATGACTCTTGAGCTCTCAGAGGTCAAAAGCTAACTCAGTCCATTTACAGTTAAGGGATTCTGGCTCAATAGCAGGGTATGAAAAACCATAGTTAAACACACTATATACCTGTGCCTCATCCTTGGAGAAGTTTATCGTCATTGGAGGTGAGAGAGCCATCTCTTTGCCTGGTATGTCTCCAACCAGCTGTGCCCTGGACCCCAGTCTACCTCGACTACCTCTCCAGTGCCTTTACTCTCAGGGAATACCACTATGTTTTAGAGACGTTTGAATATTTCTTTTCCTCCTCCTATGACATCAGACCCTGGTGGTTAAGGGCTTGATTCTTGGTTATTGATTGCCGGGACTGACGATGCTTGCTTCCTGGAGCCCCGATTAGGGATGGCAAGGGAGACCTACAGACACATCATGTACTGAATATCTGGGGTCAGGTTGGGGTGTGCTCACTCTGATGAAATGGCACCTACTACTGCCAGCATCCCAGAACCTGTGTGTGTGTGTGTGTGTGGCACAGCACAGCAAGAGTCTCGGGAGGAGGCGTTTGTAGCTCAGCCTTAGGCTGTAAATATGAAAGAGGAGGAAGAAGTTGCAGTTGCTGGGTTTTGTACACACTGATCAATCATCCATAAATTTTTAGACTCACCCCCCCCCCAAAAAAAAAAGCTTCATCATTCCTCTGATCCTGGCCTGGATGGGTGATGGCCACTCTGCCAATTTCCCATAGCTCTGAAGCCTTGAATTGTTCACAACCCAAACTCAGAATTTCACTCATTCAGGGATTCCCATGCTCCCCACACTTGATGTCTCTATGGGCCAGCAGCAGGAGTCAGGATGGACATTTTAATGATATTCCAGGTTATTCAGAGGGTCCTTGATATTTGAGTATCAGGTGCCTCGAGGCACTGCCTTGTATGCTCCGTCACTTCTGAGGTCTAGCTCTTTTATAGAGTGTATCACTCTAGAGCACTGAAGCCCTTCCCTGGCATTTTCATCCACATCGTTAGCATCCACATGTAGCTGCCACTCGAATCTCCATGGCACAATTTGGATGACACAGCAAACACACTTGAGGTCTCCCAAAGGCTTCATGTGGCCTTCAGGATTAAGTCCTGACTTAGCCTGTGCTGGCCTGAATCCCAGCTGCATCCTCAATGCCATCAGCACTATCATTTCCTGGCTGGGAGGAGGTGACTCAGTATCCTGGAAACTATGAATCTGACAGTCTAAGAAGTTTCCAGAGGAGACTGCAGAGGGCAGGAGTCCAGGGTGCCCAGAACTTGCCTGTTCCTTTTGACTGTTTTGTTTACTGCACTGGGAAGAAAGTGACCACCTTGCGCAGCTCTCTGCCTCAATTGTGTCACTATCCTTCCAGGGTCAACTGTACTGACATCCCTTCTAGGACAGTCTTTTCTCAGCAGCCTTGGTTTGCTCCAGTCCAGTCTTGCTCAGCTTCCCTGCACTGCACTTGGGTTCCTCCACGTCAGGCTGAAATATGTGGAGGCTTTAGTCTTTGAAAGCAGATTCTGACTGAGATTAAGGAACACAATATTTATTTGGGATCACTATGTTTGACTAGAGGACAGCGGAAGCAGGGGTGGGTAGAAGAATACTTCAAGCTATGATACAGATCTGAAAAGGCCTTTGTGCTAGTCAACTTCCTGTTCCTGCGACAAAATGCTGGAAAACCTTTAACGTGAAAAAGAAAAAGGTCATTTGGGATCATGGTTTCAGTCTGTGGTTGATTGTGCCTGAAGCAAGACAGAGTAACATGATTGGGGGTATGGGGTAGATGAGTCGTTTACCTCAAATTTTCAAAAAGGAGAGAAAGATCAGAGAGTAAGGGAGAAAGTAGGGGAGGGAGAGAAGAGGAAGGGAGGAGACAGTGAGAAAGAGAGAGAGAGAGAGAGAGAGAGAGAGAGAGAGAGAGAGAGAGAGAGAGAGAGAGAGAGAGAGAGGAGGGATCACGAGGGAACCTTGAGATCTCTGTCCTCAGTAAATTAAGTTTCTTCCCTTAGATGTCATTTCATCACAACACCAGCAGCTGGGACCAAGCCTTCAAAATTGGAGCTTTGGGAGACACCTAAGTTCAAATTCATGCTGACTTATGTCAATACAGCAGGGAGTTCTAGAGAGAGTTCTAGCCACTAGATATCTGGGACAAAATGTCTAGGACTGTCTAGCTTTTCCTGACTTCTCAGGTGCAGTACCCCAAGGCTGGATGTGACCTTGTTGAGAGAGATTTCCACAGCCACAGAGGGCCTGGCAGCATGAAGTTAAGGAGATCCTGTCCTAATTCTAGACAAACCTTTCCCTGATTCTCATGTACCCATCACACTTCACTGTTTTTTCAGTCCAAAGCAATTATGAACTTTGAACTCAAAGGGAGAAAATATATTCTCAAAAATTAGGTGTAAACTATTGCATAGGTCACAGTATGAGAGGCACTCAATTTAGTGTGCCTGAACACAGCTTGTTTCCTGAGCCCTGTCTGTCCACTCTCACTGTGAAAGGTACCATCCCTCCTTCAGTCTGATGACGGTGTGAGGACTGGGCATGTGCTGCCCTAGATATCTCTACTGTCCCCATCATCTTCAGTTCCTTCTTCTTTGTCCTCCGTTTATCTTCACACCCTGGCAGAGATGTCTGTTGGTGATTTCCATTACTCAAGCCAGTCTACAGGAGCTGTGCTTTGGCATTGGTGGATAGATAGGCCATTGATAACTTTGTCTCATTATATTGAATTACCAAGGGTGATTGGGTGAGCTTTCTAATGCAGATGACGAAGATGGCCAAGGGCCTTGACCTTCTCAAGAACAGCCCTGGGTCCCCCTCACTTCATCATAATTATTTGGTCTCATACTAGAGTCCAGTTCTAAATGAGTTAAACAAGCCTGTGCTTGGAGATCTTGAGTTAGGTCTCTGAGAAACTAGGCAGGGCACTACTTTGCATGGCTCTTACAGGTCTGGACACATCATTCTTCTCCAACCTTCAAAGATCCCGTTTTCAAGACATAAACAAAGTAAACCACAAATACAAACAGAAAAAGTCTGTACTAATGACAACAACTGAATTCATGTTAATTACTCCGGTGGATATTCCATCACTTAAAAAAGTAAGTTGAACAAATGTAATTTAAGGAAAAAGGAGAAAAAATTAATAAAAGTATGGTTAGCATGCATTGAAAGCAGGTAAATATAGAGGCTCAACACTGACACTGAGATCAGTTGGTTCATAGTCAAAGTTGAAGCAAAAGTCAGCTTTAAGAAACTCCCCACAGTCTACAGCCATTTTGATTGAGCACTATGCTTATTGGTATTTTAATTGCAGTGTAATGAATGAGTGTCTGTCTTGTTAACTGATTGATCAAAGCTAGGTAGGCTCAATGAGAACAGAATGAACATTCATGACATTGGTATGTGCTTCTGTGTTCTGTCTCCAAATAGTTACTGGAGAAAACAACCTTATAGACAGAGCTGGATGGAAATAGGAAGCTCTACTGGAGCAATGCCCCTGAGCTTTAGAATATTAACTTTTATCCAACGTAAAGAGATAATGTATTTTCCAAACTTGTCTTCAGATGATTCGGCTGCCAGTTTCAGAAACATGACCCCAAAGTTCTAATTAAATTTAAGCTTTCTGTTGGTGGTCAGAATGAATCCTGGTTTTTATATGATTGAAGTTACAGTAACAAATTAACCTTAAGCTGTCACCTGTCATAACACACTGCTGTGACAAAGAATGTTCATCACATGCGGCTCACCAACTGAGTTTAAAAACCCCCACGTTCGTCTCTGTCCTGCTGAAACAGGCAGGACAGAGACAAACGCTCACAGTTGCGTTGTAGGGCAAGTCAATTGCTGTGAATGTTTTCATCTTTGGCTATACAGTAGCAAAAAAATATAAAGGATCAGAAGAGATGTAGACTGAGAGCCAAGAAAAGTGCCAGCTGAAGATTCTGGGAAGCATCAAAGACTTCTACCCTCCAAAACTGAGGGCAGAAGGAAAAGTAAGCCAATAGAGTCTGTTAAGAGACAGAATGGCCTCATGCCTTGCAAGTTAGTTAGAATGCCTGTAGCCGAGGGTCTCGTCAATGCAATTGCCTTCCTGCACCAACATATTTGAACATATCTCTGTTCTGTACAGCGAAAGGTTCTCTAGCCAAGATCTTAGATGACATTAATGCACCATGCTTAAGAAAACAAACTGGAGCAAATTCCTAATCCCCTTTTAGCCCAAACTGGTTATTCAACTTCTGCTACAAGTAATCCAGACAGATACTGCCTCCCAAATACAAGTCTAAGTACTGATGGCTTGGAAATTAATTCCTGTTATTATTATTATTATTATTAATCCAAACATTGCTGCAAGGTTGTGATGTTCTTATAAAAAGCAGCCATAAAGTGTCAGGTAAGAAGAGAGGGCAGGCTGACTGTCATCTTTTTTTTTTTTTTCTTTTTTTTAAGATAATTTCTTTATTTACTTTTCAAATGCTATCCCTTTTCCTAGTTTCCTCTCCAAAAATCCTCTATCCCCTCTCCCTTCTCCCTGCTCCCCAACCCACCCACTCCCACTTTCTGGCCCTGGCATTCCCCTATACTGGGGCAATAGAATCTTCCACAAGACCAAGGGCCTCTCCTCCCATTGATGGCCGACTAGGCCGTCCTCTGCTACATATGCAGCTAGAGCCATGAGTCCCACCATGTGTTTTCTTTGATTGGTGGTTTAGTCCCAGGGAGCTCTGGGGGTACGGGTTAGTTCATATTGTTGTTCCTCCTATGGGGCTGCAAACCCCTTCAGCTCCTTGGGTACTTTCTCTAGCTCCTTCATTGGGGACCCTGTGCTCCTTTCAATGGATGACTGTGAGCATCCACTTCTGTATTTGCCAGGCACTGGCAGAGCCCTATAGGAGACAGCTATATCACTGACTGTCATCTTAAAGTATGTTACAAAGCTTGTTGTGCATGTTGTCTGTAGACCAAGTAGGGAAGGAATAGCCCTGCCACCAGGTCAGGGCAGGTTGGGTGTCACTGATGACCAAGCACTGCAAACTGTGGCAGCAAAGATGAGGAACATGAGTTCTGTGATGGATGGTACTCTTCTCAGGGAAAGCTGAGATGACTGTGCCCACCTTCATTTTGGCCATAGAAACTGGGCATTTGTCGCCACTCTACCTACTTTTAAGTAAGTTCTGTAGATTTTGTTTTTGTCACTTGTTTTCTAGCAGAACTCTGATTACTTTCCTTGTGTGGATGTTTGGTATTTGAATGAGCAGTAGAGATGATGTTCTGATAGTCTGGGTTTGCACGGATGTGCGTGGAGACTTAAAACAGAGATTTCATTTTGCCTTCCTAATGACTAGATGCTTATTAACCATATTAATTAATACATGCATAAATTCTTAGCCACAGATCTTTCCATTGTGAATGACTTAGTCACCTCTTGAGAGACACTAGAGTCCTCCAGTAGGATGCCTCATTCCTCTTCTGGAATATTACAATAATTCTAAGCTACTATTCCAGAACCAAGAGAAATTAAAGCACATACATAACGGTAGTGTGGAGGACTCATGAATCACAGGCTACGTTTTCATGTCTCTCCTAAAATCTTAGCATGGGTGAAGAGGGTGTCATGGATAATTCAAAGCTCTTCCTTTTTGCAGTAAGGGAACGTGTCTATAAATCTTTATTTTTAAGTGGGGAAATGAAAACAGAAACCATTAGCAACATAATTGTGGACCTCAGCAAATGACAATCTAGCTGGATTTAAATAACAGATTTCAATTTATAGCTTGGGTTTGTCCCCATGTGAATTCATTAGACATCTGACAAAGGAAAACAAACAAACATACAAACAAACTAACAAGCAAGTAAGCAACAATCAAACCAAACCAACCAACCAAATAAAAAAAAAAAAAACCTCAAATCTTTCACTTAGTAAGCAAAAGCTAGTATTGTGTTTCTGACCTTATTGACTGATGGCTGTCCACCTAGGCTGATAAGGAGTCATTAAAATATGTGTGTGTGTGTGTGTGTGTGTGTGTGTGCATGTTTCTTCATATTATCTTTTTTGAACACCAAGTGTTTGCTGCTGCTTCTGAGGGTGGAGGGTAAACTGATGAGAATGCAGAATTTATCTAACTTTCCCGAAAGTTATTGTCCATGACCCTAGGTCCAGCTCTTTGAGGCAAGACTCAGGCACAAGCAGTCTTTAAGCACATCCCACTTTCTGAGAAGCAGTCTGTTAAAATGGGGGCTGCAAAACCCCTCACGATTGGTTCTTTACCACACCCTGGTTGCTGCCAGCAGGCACGTTATGAAGTGTCAGTTCACGAAGCTCTCTGGAGGGCGCTGTCAATTTTCATCTTTGTCACAGCAACTTTGAAGTTGGCGGCTGTGCTCAGCATTCTCTTTCTTTGGTGGAGAGGGTGCCATCTTTACACAAGCCCTTCATGCTACGTGTAGGCAAACTCTGTTAGCAATTTGGGGAATTAAACTAAAAACATTTACCTTGTGCCTCAGATGCACTCACACAAGGCTCTGCCCTCCCCCTCCCCACTTACGCCTAGTGTTGCTGCTTGCAGATGATGACACAGTACTCAAGAAAGAGGAGTTCTGCTCAAGATGCTCAAAGAATCCTCAAAGGCATTTTTTTTTCAGACTGCATTATGCAAATTATTACCTGGATACACTGATTGTTCTCTTGTTCAACAGAGCCTTGAGACATCAGACAGCCCTGGACAGATTCAGAATATTGACAAGATTTCTGTTATCCATCTACTCATTAACAAGGATTTTTGGAGTTCCTATTATACACCAGAAACACACACACACACACACAAAAATCACTGCCCATAATCTCATCGGGTCGCATAGCCTGCACCTGGAGCGATGTATGGATTGGATTTTTCTGAGGTACAGTTAGTCTCCTGTACAGTAGTAGAATCCTGCTACTGCCAGGTCTCTGGGCACAGGGACATTTACAATAGGTAAGGGCCTATTCCTTACCCATGGCTGTTTTTCCTCTTCCCTGGGATGACACTTGTGCTCCTGACTGAGTCAGCTGCTGGGATCTCACTTTGCACAGAGAGCCTTGTTGTCTAACAGTGTGTTTGCACAAGGCTCTGCTGCTTTGGGGTGGCCTCGCTTAGAGGCTATCATTTTGTGAATGATACTTCTTTGGTTATTTTTAAAAGGCACTCAGCATTGTCCTTTATCAATTTCCTAAAGATTTATTCTTTTTGCTCTTATTCCCTCTATCTCTCTGACACACACACACACACACACACACACACACACACACCCACACACACACAGGGTGTCTTGTATCTACAGAAAAAATTCAGAACCACAAATGTGGGAAATCATGACATTTGTACCTTTGAGACTGGCTTATTCACTAAACATCATTCTCTCCAGTTGCATCTATTTACATATAAACAAAACAGCTTTGTTCTTTATGTTTGAAGAATCCTGTATGTATACACACCACATTTCCTTATCTATCCCTCTGCTGTTGGATACTGGATCCTAGATCAGGTCTGTTACAGTAGCTTCACTGCCATAAACAAAGGTGTGACGTATTGCTGTGATGTGGCAATTAGAGTTCTTGGAGTAAATACCCAGGAGTTTTGCCCAATCTTTATGGTTCAAGAAGAGGCTTCTATAACCCCATCATGTCTCTGCCATTAATTGTGTCCTAGTAGGTGATTGTCTTGCTACTTGGAGAACTATTGTGAATTTTACTTAAATACAATTTAGTCAAATATCAAGAAACACTTTGTACCAATGGACCAGGCTAGTGAACACTTACTTGTGGTGTTATATCTGACTGTCTGGGGCAGAGGGTGTATCATTGTGGTAAAGTTTGTGATTCTCATGCTCAACACCAAAGAAAGTTTTTCTTATTTTTATGTAAGCAATTAGTAGTGAAGGCTGCTATAAGGTGATACTTTATAGAGACAGCTTCTTGGTTGCACAGAGCAATGGCATTTCTCTAGGTCACAGCTAACAGGCAATATGGCTGAAATTTAAGCCAAACCTCCCTGATACCACCTTTGTCACCTTCATCCCACATTGCATCTCTGGAGTTGGGCGATGCTTTCAGGTTCATATAGTGACCAGTAGAAACCTGTTTATATAAAATGTCTTAGTCAGGGTTTCTATTCCTGCACAAAACATTATGACCAAGAAGCAAGTTGGGGAGGAAAGGGTTTATTCAGCTTACACTTCCATACTCCTGTTCATCACCAAGGAAGTCAGGACTGGAACTCACACAGGGTAGGAACCTGGAGGCAGGAGCTGACACAGAAGCCACAGAGGGATGCTGCTTACTGGCTTGCTTCCCCTGGCTTGCTCAGCTTGCTTTCTTATAGAACCCAAGATTACTAGCTCAGAGATGGCATCACCCACAATGGGCTAGGCCCTCCTACCCTTGGTCACTAATTGAAAAAAAATGCCTTACAGCTGGATCTTGTGGAGGCATTTCCTCAAGGAAGGCTACTTACTCTGTCATAACTCCAGCTTGTGTCAAGTTGACACACAAAAACCAGCCAGTACATAAAATATCACTCTAAACATTGAAATTATGCTAGTTGGTTAATTCATATTTACACCCCATCAATGTATGCCTGGTCACACAAGTGCATGCTTGTGCGTGCATGTACACAAACACGCACACAGACACACACACACACATGCATGCACACACACCACCACCACCACCACCACCACCACCACCACCACCACCACCACAACCACCACCACCTCCACACTTTCATGTTGGTATAACTTTGAGCAAGAATATTGGGGTGAAAATATAGCATGATAAAGCATGCTATATCATAAACACATGATGCTTTGCTTCATTTCTGATATCAGTGAGAGTTCATCCCATCAGCATTATAAGTTAAACTCATTCCTACACTGCTGCTAGAGTTGCAATTCCTCACTGCAGAAAGGTCTGGGATACTGCACAGTGGATGCCACCTCCATCACCAGGGCCTTTGCTTGTAGAGTTCGCCTAAAATGTTTGTGCTGGCAATTTTTTTTAATCAGTTTGCCACAGGATAGAGTCATCTGAGAGGAGGGAACCCCAATTAAGAAGATGCCTCCATAAAACTGGGTTATATGCAAGCTGCAGAGCACATTCCTAATTAGTGATTGATTTGGGAAATCTCATCAGATTGTGGGTGGGACCATCCCTTGGCTGGTGGTCCTCAGTTCTATAAGAAAGCAGGCTGAGCAAGCCATGAGGAGCAGGTCAGTAAGCAGCGCCCCTCTGTGAACATCTTCATTAGCTACTGGTTCCAGGTCGCTGCCTCTTGTGAGTTCCTATATCGATGTCTTAGTTAGGGTTTCCATTGCTATGAAGAGACACCATGATCAAGGCAATGCTTATAAAAGCAAACATTTAATTGGGGCTGGCCTACAGTTTCAGAGGATTAGTCCATTATCATCATAGCAGGAAGCATGGCAACATCCTGGCAGGCATGGCACTGGTGAAGGAGCTGGGAGTTTTGCGTCTTGGCAGCAGAAGGAGACTGTCTTCCAGGCAGCTAGGAGGAGTGTCTCAAAACCTACCCCCACAGTGACATACTTCCTCCAACAGGGCCACACTTACTCTAACAAGACCACACCTCCTAATAGTGCCATTCCCTGGGCCAAGCATATTCAAACCACCACATTCCACTCCTTGACCTTCACAGGCTTGTTCAAACATATGAGTCTATGGTAGTCATACATAGGCTTAGAATAATGCAAAATACATTTAGTCCAACTTCAAATGTCCCCATAGTCTATAACAGTCTTAACAATGTTAAAAGTCCAAAGTTCAAAGTCTCTTCTGAGACTCATGCAATCACTTGACTGTAATCCCCTATAAAATCAAAATAAAAAAGCAGATCACATACCTCAGATATCACAGGATATGCATTACCATTCCAAAATGTCATAGTGAGGAAATACTGGAACAAGCTGGACAAACTGCAAACAATGCCTCTCCATGCCTTCAGCTTTATTGATGGCAACACAAGACTCTCTCTCAGGCTAGTTCCACTCCCTATTAGCAACTTTCCTAGGTAGGTATCCCACAGCTCTGTCATCTCTAACATCTTGGGTTATTTAAGGCAATGTCTGGGATCCACACATGATATTCTGGACTCCTCCAAAGTGCTTGGGTCACATCTCCAGCTCTGCTCTCTGTAGCACTGTAGGTTCTGGTTGACTCCACCTCACTGCTGCTGCTGTTCTTGGTGGTCATCCCATAGTACTGGCATCTCCAATACACTGGGGTCTTCCACTGCAACTAGGCTTCACCAATAGCCTCTCATAGACTCCCTTCATGATGCCAAGCCTCAACTTCTTTGCATGATTCATTCAGTCCTGGACCATCAACTGCAACTGAAATTGCACCTTCACCAATGGCATTACCTGGTTTCTCACAGTGCCAAACCTCAGCTTCATACCTTTAAAACCAATACCACCTCGGTGACTCTTACACATTACCAAGTTTGGCTTCTATCTCTGGGACATAGCTTCTTTGTGTTCTCAGAAAACACTTCCCAGAAATTTTCACTTCAGTGATGCTGGCCTCTTCTTAATCACCACGAATCACTTAGTTCCAGATGACCAGCATTAATTGTTCTAGTAACCCTTTCTATTCTTGACTCTAAAGCCAGAGCAACATGTCTGAACCTGCCAAGCTCTTCTGTTTGCTGGGGCTGGAACATGGCCCCCTTGTTCTATTATATCCTTCACTGCATGAGCTTGGCTGAGCCGAAACTTGCTCTGTAGACCAGATTGACCTTGAACTGAGAGGTCTGCATGCCTCTATCTCCTGAGTTTGGGGATTAAACACATGTACCACCAGGCCTGGATGTAAGCATTTCTTTTCTTGGAATTTGCTCTATACTATGATATGCTTGCCTCTGTCTCCTGGGATTAAACACACGTGTACCATGCCTGGGCCTAGGTTTTTCATAGCTATGAAGGCTTGAGGCTATGGCTCAAGTCCAGAGCAAAAGCCTCTGTCTTCCAGCCACAAGATATGGATCACTGGTGTGCCCCTTCCCCATTTCTGGATTTAGTTTATTCCAGATTATACATCCAAATGAAAACACTAATTAGGTAATAATGCCTAATATATTATGGCTATTCCTTATTCAACTGCAAGCTCATAAACAATAAGTTTAGCTGGGTGGGATCTTGTCCCAAGGTTACCACTCCCTTCATTCCATTTAATATCCTTGAACATGGGGTTTCACTCCATTTCACTTGCTGGTGACCCTTTATTACTTGAATCATACATTTTGTATTTCTCCTTTATAAGCTTGTTATATCTAATCAAAACACTTTATGAGAGTAACCAAAGGAAAACGTCTCTGCTGTTCTTTTCTGAGACTTCCTTTGTCGACAAAATTCATCTGATTCTCTTTTCCTTAGACTTAGCCTCGAGTAGACTCTTCAGACAATGGCAAAAAGCAACTACGTTCTTCACCAAAATACCACAAAAACAGTCTCTAGTACACATACTAACATTCTTCTCTCCTGAAATCTCTTGAGCCAAACTTCCACAGTTTAAATCACCCTCAGTACCAATGTCTTTTATATTCCTATTAGGATGGCCTATTACATCCCACTTAAAGCATTCCACAGCTTTCCAAATCCAAAGTTCCAAATTCACATTCCTTCCAACAAAAACATGATCAGGCCTATCACAGCAATACTCCTGTCCTTGGTACCAACTTCTGTATTAGTTAGGGTTTCCATTGCCGAGAAGAGACACCATGACCAAGGCAACTTTTATAAGAGACAATTGGAGCTATCTTACAGGTTCAGAGATTCACTCCAATATCATCATGGCACCATCCAGGCAGATATGGTGTTGGAGAAGGAGCCAACAATTCTACATCTTGATCTAAAGGCAGCAAGAAGACTGACTCTTCCCTACTGGACAGAGCTTCAAAGCCCATCCCTATAGTGACACACTTCCCCCAACAAGGCCAAACCTTTTATCAGTACCACTTCTTATGGGCCAAGCATATTCAAATTACAACTGACTTCCAGTAATGATAGACTGTGATGTGGAAGTATAAGAAAAATAAATCATTTTTGCCTCAAGTTGCTTTTGGTCATGGTGTTTCATCACAGCAATAGTAACCCAAGCTAAGATGGTCTTGTGTGAAATTTTCCTCGATAAAATAGAGGCTAAAACTTTGTCTCATAATAATTTTAGGATTTAATTTTTGCAAATTAAAGTCCTGTGAAATGGACTATTTTAATGAAATGCTGGGAGAGTTCCCCTTAAAATCAGATTATATTTTAAACTATTACCTCTAGGCACTACCTAGAAATAACACTATTTTGAAGTAGCTTTTATTAACAAGAAATAGCATATCTAATAAAGGTCATGAAATTCCACTCAAGTACATGGAGAAAATCTCTTCTCTCCCTCCCCTCCCCCCTCCTCCCCCCTCTCCTTCTATTCCCATCTTCTGTCTTTGTGTCTTTTCTGACTGGGGCTAACTTTATGTCTGTGGCTTATATGGTCACATGGCATTGTAGAAACTCTTTTTACTTTCTCTGCTGTCATAGGTTTGCATTTAATAATTTATGAACAAAGGGGGGTGTCATTTTCTGTTTGCTCTGGGACCCACAGAGAACATAAAGTTTCTGTTTGCTATCTCCTCTCCTCCCTCAGTCCCTTGTTGACTCTAGCTCACCATGCAGGATTAGTTTATATGTGGAGCAACTTTTTTAGGAGTTAGAGCAGAGGAGAAGGAACAATTTTATGGTAAGGATTTTTAATTTCATTAACTAATTTATATATTTATTTTACATCCAGATTATACCTCCCTCCTGCCTGTTCTCCCCATCCTTTAGCTCCTCCCTCCATTCTTCCTCTGCTTCTCTGAGAAGTGGAGGACTCCCCTGAGTACCACCCCACCCTCTCACATCAAGTCATTGTAGGACTAGGTGCATCCTCTCCCACTGAGGCCAGACAAAGTGGCCCAGTTAGGGAACAGGATTCACAGGCCAGAAACAGATTCAAAGATAGACCCACACCCAGTTATTGGGGGACCCACATGAAGACCAAGATGTACATCCGCTGGGTTTTGAGGTAGAACTATTCCCAATTTTTTGAGAAGTTGCCAAATTGACTTCCAGAGTAACTATACAAGTTTTTACTTCTACCAGCAATAGAGAAGTGTTCCCCTTGCTCCACATCCTTGCCAGCATGTTCTGTCTCTTGAATTTTTGATCTTAGTCATTCTGTAAGGTGGAGTCTCATAGTCATTTTGATTTGCATTTCACTGATGACTAAGGATATTGAACATTTCTTTAAGTGTTTCTCAGCTATTAGAGATTCCTCTGTTCAGAATTCTCTGTTTAGCTCTTCACCCTATTAGTTAAATTGGGTTATTTGAGTTGTTGGTGTCTAATTTCTTGAGTTCTTTATACATTTTAGATATTAGCTCTCTGTCATATGTAGGGTTGGTGAAGATCTGTAGGCTACCATTTTGTACTATTGACAGTGTCCTTTGCCTTACAGATTTTCAGTTTCACGAGGTCCTATTTATTAATCACTGATCTTATAACCTGAGTTATTGGTGTTCTCTTCAGGAAGTTGTCTCCTGTACCAATGAGTTCAAGGCTATGTCCCATTTTCTGTTCTATTAGATTTTGTGTATGCAGTTTTATGTTGCGGTCTTGGATCAACTTTGACTTGAATTTTGTGCAGGGCGATACATATGCATCTATTTGCATTCTTCTACATGCAGAAATCCAGTTAGACTAGCACCATTTGTTAAAGATTATCTCCCTTTCCCATTGTATGGTTTTGGCTTCTTTGTCAAAACTCAAGTGTCCGTAGGTGTGTGGGGTTATTTCTGGGCCTTTGATCTGATTCCATGGATCAACCTGTCTGTCTTTTTTCTTTCTTTTTTTTCTTCCTTTTTTTTTTTTGTTTTGTTTTTTGTTTTTTTGAGACGGGGTTTCTCTGTGTAGCCCTGGCTGTCCTGGAACTCACTTTGTAGACCAGGCTGGCCTCGAACTCAGAAATCCTCCTGCCTCTGCCTCCCAAGTGCTGGGATTAAAGGCGTGCGCCACCACACCCGGCAACCTGTCTGTTTTTACTCTGTAGTACAGCTTGAAGTCAGAGACGGTGATAGCTCCAGAAGTTCTTTTATTGGACAGGATTATTTTAACTATCCAGGGTTTTTTTTTGTTTTTCTATATGAAGTTGAGAATTCTTCTTGTTTTGGAACTTTGATGGGAATTGCATTGACTCTGAAGATTGCTTTTGGAAAGGTTACCATTTTTACTGTTAGTCCATAAATAAGGGAGGTCTTTCTATCTTCAGATATATTCTTCAATTTCTTTCTTCAGAGACTTGAAGTTCTTGTTACCCAGGTCTTTCACTTGCTCAGTTAGATTACACCAATATATGTGATATTATTTGTGGCTATTATAAAGGATGTTATCTCCCTAACTTCTTTCTCACCCTATTTATAAAGGAGGGCTATTAATTTTTTTTAGTTAATTTCATATCTAGCTACTTTGCTGAATGTGTTTATTATTAGATGTAGGAGTTCTCTGGTAGAATTTTGGGTGACTTATGTATACTATTTTATCATCTACAAATAGTGATACTTTCTTCCTTCCCAATTTGTATCCCCTTGATCTCCTTTAGTTATCTTATGCTTTAGCTAGAACTTGAAGTAGTATACAGAAGAGATAGAAAGAGAGTGGACAGCCTTGTCTTGTTCCTGATTTTAGTGGAATTGCTTTTAATTTCATTCCATTTAATTTGATGGTGGCTACTGGCTTGCTGTCTATTGCCTTTATTGTGTTTAGGTATGTGCCTTGTATTCCTGATTGTTCCAAGACTTTTAACATGAAGAGATATTGGATTTTGTCAAAGGCTTTTTTCAGCATCTAATCAGATTGTCATGGTTTTTTTCCTTTCAATTTGTTTATGTGGGGGATTATGTTGATGAATTTTCATAGATTGAACCACCCCTGCAGGTAAAGATGGTTTATAATTGTTGCCAATTGAGTGATGTATTTTAGCTAAGTGACTTAATGAACAATGGAGCAACTCGGAGACTCATCTTGGGAAGCAGTAACAAAAAAACAAGGCTCAGGTGGGAAATCCTTGCCCCAGTCAAGGAAGAGGTGGTACCCACTTCTGGAATTTGGCTTCTATGAAGCATTTCTACATTCAGGGTCTGTGCTGAGTGATAGAAAGTGAGGGTCACAAGACAGCCCCCCTTCACTAGACTGCTTGTTGCAGGTAGGAGCTGTGTACATCCCTCCAGCAGACTCTCATCTCACACTCACACTGCTCCATTTCATTGTCAGCCACTTTTAAAAGCACATTGATTAGGGCATAATTCACATACCACAAAATTACCTCTTTAAACTATGCTACTGAGTGTCTTTTCAGTGTGTCTGTGGAGCTGTGCCATATAGTGCAGCCATCACCACAGTCCACTTAGAACACTTTCAAGATTCTGACAAAATGCCTATGTACACATGCAGTCCTTCTCCAATCTCCTCCCCACTCCATCCAAGCCCCCACCACTGCAATCACTAACACTTTTTGTCCTTTAGCATATGTTTTATCAAACTCCAAGGCTCACCCTTTTCATAGCATGTGTCAACACATCATTCCTTATCATGGGCAAATAACATTCCATTCTGTGGATGTACTATGCTGCTAGTTGAGTGCTTCTCCCCAAAATCATGTGCTAGAAACCTAAGTCCTGATCTACAGCATTGGGAGATGAAACCTTGAGAGGCAATTAGGCCATGTGTACTCAGCCCTTGTCAACAGATTTATGTCACTTTCATGAAGTAGGCTTGTTAAGGGAATGACTCTCTAATGAAAGGATATGTCCAGCCCCTTTCCATTCTCTTGCTTCTTTGCCTCTGAAACAAGATGATGGGGCCAGAAGACATCTTTTGTGGTGATATCTGGCCCTGAACTTCCCATTTTCTGAATCATTTCTTTTAATTTTAAATTCCACAGCTTCATGCATCCTATTAGAACAGCACAAAGTGGGCTAAGACATATCACATTTTATTGATCTATTCATTTTAAGTTATTTTCAATATGGGCTACTATGAGTAATGAAGATGCATATGGAAGGTTCCATGTGACCAAGTATGCTATGGTTTGGATATGAGGTCTCCTACAAAATGCTCACATACTGAAGGCTTGTTTCCCAGTGTGGTAGTGTTGAGAGCTGGGGCCGTGGGGAAAGTGAAAGGATTCCGAGGGCTTAGATTTCATCAAGGGCCTACCTTTGATGAATTCTTAGAAAGCACAAGGGAGGCCTAGCTGAAGGTCACTGAAGACATTGCGTAGAGATATACCATCCCGTAGACTCATCCTCCATGCTACTGGGCTTCCGGAAGGTGAGAACTTTCTCCCACATGATCCCACTACCAAGATCCCCTGCGTCTCCTGCTACCCAAAGTAAATAGGCCAAGCCCACCTTGGCTGAACTCTTTAAAACCATGAACCAAAGTAAGGAATTTTTCTTCTTTTAAACAATTTCTCTCAGATATTTCTCAAAGTGATAAAACCTGGTTACTTTTTTCTTGCTGTAATAAAACACCGTAGCCCCACACAACTTTAGAAGGAAAGTGTTCATTCTGACTTACCATTCTAGGTGCACAGAGTTCATAATGGCGAGAGTCCTGGTTTGATCTTCTGTAATAAAACACTCACCAAAAGCAACTTGGGGAAAAGGGGTTTATTTTATCATGGAGAGCAGTCAAGTCAGAAACTTGAGGTAGAAACTGATGCAAGGTCCACAGAGGAACACTGTTCACTAACTTGCTCATTGGTGGCTTGCTCAGCCCCTCATGGCTTGTTCAGATTGCTTTCTTATACCATCCCAGGACCACTTGCCAAAGGGTGGCACCACTCACAGAGGTCTTGACCCACATCAATCATCAATTAGGAAAATCTCTATAGACATGCCTAAAGGCCAAGCTGATGGAAGCACTTTCCCAGGTGAGGTTCCTTCCTCCCAGATGACTCTAGCTTCTGTCAAGTTGACAAAACAAACAAACAAACAAAAAACAAGACAAAAATCCCAAATAAAACAAAACAGAAAAACTAGCTAGCAAAGCAGGCAGACATGGTAACAGGAACAGAAAGCTGGCTGACTATGAAGGGTAGGTGTGTGTGTGGGGAGAGAGAGAGAGAGAGAGAGAGAGAGAGAGAGAGAGAGAGAGGAGAAAGGGAAGAGGGGAGTGGGGAGGGGGGAGAGAGAGTTCACAGGACTGGGGCAAGGCTATATAACCTCAAAGACTGCCCTCTGACCTACCTGTATCCCTGTGCCCTTCATCCACCAGCAAAGCTTTAATGCCCAATAGTTCTATAATCTTCCTGAATAGAACCACCAACTGGCTCATCCGGCCGGATCAGCACCAGGGGAGCTAGAGCGCAGGGTCGGCTGACACCCGCCAGCTACCCACGACCCCCGCCACAGGATTTTGAGACTGCTGGTGAGTGGAACACAGCTTCTGCTCCAGTCCAATCACGCGGGACCTGAGACTGCTCTGGTTGGCGAGAGAGAAATCCGGCCTACATAGGGCCACAAGCCTCTTCCAGTCAGAAAAGCACCTGGGTAGCTAGGGCGCAGGGTCGGCTGACACTCGCCAGCTACCCACAACACCCGCCACAGGATCTTAAGACTTCTGGAGAATGGAACACAGCTTCTGCTCCAATCCAATTGTGCTCGGGACCTGAGACTGCATTAGTTAGGGAAGCAGAAAACCTGCCTGAGTAGGACCACAGGCCTCTTCCTGCTGGACCAGCACTGGGGTACCGCCAGCTACCCACGACCCCAGCCACAGGATTTTGAGACTGCTGGTGAGTGGAACACAGCTTCTGCTCCAATCTTTAAACAGTGACAACGACAACAACTAACCCCAGAGATTACCAGATGGCGAAAGGTAAACGTAATAATCTTACTAACAGAAACCAAGACCACTCACCATCATCAGAACCCAGCACTCCCACTTCGCCCAGTCCAGGGCACCCCAACACACCGGAAAAGCTAGACACGGATCTAAAAGCATATCTCCTGATGATGATAGAGGACTTCAAGAAAGACTTTAATAACACACTTAAAGAAATACAAAGGAACGCTGGTAAACAGGTAGAAGACATTAAAGAGGAAGCACAAAAATCCCTTAAAGAATTGCAGGAGAACACTGCTAAAGAGTTACAAATCCTTAAAGAAAAACAGGATAACCTAATCAAACAGGTAGAAGTCCTTAATGAAAAACAGGAAAACACATCCAAACAGATGATGGAAATGAACAAAACCATACTAGACCTAAAAAGGGAAGTAGACACAATAAAGAAAACCCAAAATGAGGCAACACTGGAGATAGAAACCCTAGGAAAGAAATCTGGAACCATAGATACCAGCATCAGCAACAGAATACAAGAGATGGAAGAGAGAATCTCAGGTGCAGAAGATTCCATAGAGAACATCGGCACAACAATCAAGGAAAATGTAAAATGCAAAAAGATCCTAACTCAAAACATCCAAGAAATACAGGACACAATGAGAAGACCAAACCTACGGATAATAGGAGTGGATGAGAATGAAGATTTTCAACTCAAAGGACCAGCAAACATCTTCAACAAAATTATAGAAGAAAACTTCCCAAATCTAAAGAAAGAGATGCCCATGAACATACAAGAAGCCTACAGAACTCCAAATAGACTGGACCAGAAAAGAAATACCTCCCGACACATAATAATCAGAACAACAAATGCTCTAAATAAAGATAGAATACTAAAAGCAGTAAGAGAAAAAGGCCAAGTAACATATAAAGGCAAGCCTATCAGAATTACACCAGATTTTTCACCAGAGACTATTAGAGCCAGAAGATCCTGGACGGATGTTATACAGACACTAAAAGAACACAAATTCCAGCCCAGGCTACTATACCCAGCCAAACTCTCAATTAACATAGATGGAGAAACCAAAGTATTCCACGACAAAACCAAATTCACGAATTATCTCTCCACGAATCCAGCCCTTCAAAGGATAATAACAGAAAAAAACCAATACAAGGACAGGAACCACGCCCTAGAAACTACAAGAAGGTAATCCCTCAACAAACCTAAAAGAAGACAGCCACAAGAACAGAATGCCAACTTTAACAACAAAAATAACAGGAAACAACAATTACTTTTCCTTAATATCTCTTAATATCAATGGACTCAACTCCCCGATAAAAAGACATAGACTAACAAACTGGCTACACAAACAAGACCCAACATTTTGCTGCTTACAGGAAACTCATCTCAGAGAAAAAGATAGACACTACCTCAGAATGAAAGGCTGGAAAACAATTTTCCAAGCAAATGGTATAAAGAAACAAGCTGGAGTAGCCATTCTAATATCTGATAAGATTGACTTCCAACCCAAAGTCATCAAAAAAGACAGGGAGGGACACTTCATACTCATCAAAGGTAAAATCCTCCAAGAGGAACTATCAATCCTGAATATCTATGCTCCAAATACAAAGGCAGCCACATTCATTAAAGAAACTTTAGTAAATCTCAAAGCACACATTGCACCTCATACAATAATAGTGGGAGACTTCAACACACCACTTTCACCAATGGACAGATCATGGAAACAGAAACTAAACAGGGACACAGTGAAACTAACAGAAATTATGAATCAAATGGATCTGGCAGATATCTACAGAACATTCTATCCTAAAACAAAAGGATATACCTTCTTCTCAGCACCTCATGGTACCTTCTCCAAAATTGACCACATAATTGGTCACAAAACAGGCCTCAAGAGATACAAAAATATTGAAATTGTCCCATGCATCCTATCAGATCACCATGGACTAAGGCTGATCTTCAATAACAAAATAAAAAATAGAAAGCCAACCTTCACGTGGAAACTGAACAACACTCTTCTCAATGATACCTTGGTCAAGGAAGGAATAAAGAAAGAAATTAAGGACTTTTTAGAGTTCAATGAAAATGAAGCCACAACATACCCAAACTTATGGGACGCAATGAAAGCATTTCTAAGAGGAAAACTCATAGCTCTGAGTGCCTCCAAAAGGAAACTAGAGAGAGCACACATTAGCAGCTTGACAACATACCTAAAAGCACTAGAACAAAAGGAAGCAAATTCACCCAAGAGGAGTAGACAGCAGGAAATAATCAAACTCAGGGGCGAAATCAACCAAGTGGAAACAAGAAAAACTATTCAAAGAATCAACCAATCAAGGAGCTGGTTCTTTGAGAAAATCAACAAGATAGATAAACCCTTAGCCAGACTCACTAGAGGGCACAGGGAAAGCATCCTAATTAACAAAATCAGAAATGAAAAAGGAGACATAACAACAGATCCTGAAGACATCCAAAACACCATCAGATCCTTCTACCAAAGGCTATACTCAACAAAACTGGAGAACCTGGATGAAATGGAGAAGTTCCTAGACAGATACCAGGTACCAAAGTTGAATCAAGATCAGGTTAATGATCTAAACAGCCCTATATCCCCCAAAGAAATAGAAGCAGTCATTAATAGTCTCCCAACTAAAAAAAGCCCAGGACCAGATGGGTTTAGTGCAGAGTTCTATCAGACCTTCAAAGAAGATCTAATCCCAGCTCTTCACAAACTATTCCACAAAATAGAAACAGAAGGTACTCTACCCAACTCCTTCTATGAAGCCACAATTACTCTGATACCTAAACCACAAAAAGACCCAACAAAGATAGAAAACTTCAGACCAATATCCCTTATGAATATTGATGCAAAAATCCTCAATAAAGTTCTTGCTAACCGAATCCAAGAACACATCAAAACAATCATCCATCCTGACCAAGTAGGTTTCATCCCAGGGATGCAGGGATGGTTCAATATACGGAAATCCATCAACGTAATCCAGTATATAAACAAACTCAAAGACAAAAACCACATGGTCATCTCGTTAGATGCGGAAAAAGCATTTGACAAGATCCAACACCCATTCATGATAAAAGTCTTGGAAAGATCAGGAATTCAAGGCCCATACCTAAACATGATAAAAGCAATCTACAGCAAACCAGTAGCCAACATCAAAGTAAATGGTCAGAAGCTTGAAGCAATCCCTCTAAAATCAGGGACTAGACAAGGCTGTCCACTTTCTCCATACCTATTCAACATTGTACTTGAAGTCCTAGCCAGAGCAATTCGACAACAAAAGGAGATCAAAGGGATACAAATTGGAAAAGATGAAGTCAAAATATCACTCTTTGCAGATGATATGATAGTATATATAAGTGACCCTAAAAATTCCACCAGAGAACTCCTAAGCCTGATAAACAGCTTCGGTGAAGTAGCTGGATATAAAATTAACTCAAACAAATCAATGGCCTTTCTCTACACAAAGAATAAACAGGCTGAGAAAGAAATTAGGGAAACAACACCCTTCTCAATAGTCACAAATAATATAAAATATCTTGGCGTGACTCTAACTAAGGAAGTGAAAGATCTGTATAATAAAAACTTCAAGTCTCTGAAGAAAGAAATTATAGAAGATCTCAGAAGATGGAAAGATCTCCCATGCTCATGGATTGGCAGGATCAACATTGTAAAAATGGCTATCTTGCCAAAAGCAATCTACAGATTCACTGCAATCCCCATCAAAATTCCAACTCAATTCTTCAACGAATTAGAAAGTGCAATCTGCAAATTCATCTGGAATAACAAAAAACCTAGGATAGCAAAAACTCTTCTCAAGGATAAAAGAACCTCTGGTGGAATCACCATGCCGGACCTAAAGCTCTACTACAGAGCAATTGTGATAAAAACTGCATGGTACTGGTATAGTGACAGACAAATAGACCAATGGAATAGAATTGAAGACCCAGAAATGAACCCACACACCTACGGTCACTTGATCTTCGACAAGGGAGCTAAAAACATCCAGTGGAAGAAAGATAGCATTTTCAACAAATGGTGCTGGCACAACTGGTTGTTAACTTGTAGAAGAATGCGAATCAATCCATTCCTATCTCCTTGTACTAAGGTCAAGTCTAAGTGGATCAAGGAACTTCACATAAAACCAGAGACACTGAAACTTATAGAGGAGAAAGTGGGGAAAAGCCTTGAAGATATGGGTACAGGGGAAAAATTCCTGAATAGAACAGTAATAGCTTGTGCTGTAAGATCGAGAATTGACAAGTGGGACCTCATGAAACTACAAAGCTTCTGCAAGGCTAAAGACACCATCAATAAGACAAAAAAACCACCAACAGATTGGGAAAGGATCTTCACCTATCCTAAATCAGATAAGTGACTAATATCCAATATATATAAAGAACTCAAGAAGGTGGACTCCAGAAAGTCAAATAACCCCATTAAAAAATGGGGCTCAGAACTGAACAAAGAATTCTCACCTGAGGAATACCGAATAGCAGAGAAGCACCTGAAAAAATGTTCAACATCCTTAATCATCAGGGAAATGCAAATCAAAACAACCCTGAGATTCCACCTCACACCAGTCAGAATGGCTAAGATCAAAAATTCAGGTGACAGCAGATGCTGGCGAGGATGTGGAGAAAGAGGAACACTCCTCCATTGTTGGTGGGATTGCAAGCTTGTACAACCACTCTGGAAATCAGTCTGGCGGTTCCTCAGAAAATTGGACATAGTACTACCGGAGGATCCAGCAATACCTCTCCTGGGCATATATCCAGAAGATGTCCCAACCGGTAAAAAGGACACATGCTCCACTATGTTCATAGCAGCCCTATTTATAATAGCCAGAAGCTGGAAAGAACCCAGATGTCCCTCAACAGAGGAATGGATACAGAAATTATGGTACATTTACACAATGGAGTACTACTCAGCTATTAAAAAGAATGAATTTATGAAATTCCTAGCCAAATGGATGGACCTGGAGGGCATCATCTTGAGTGAAGTAACACAATCACAAAAGAACTCACACAATATGTATTCACTGATAAGTGGATATTAGCCCAAAACTTAGGATACCCAAGATATAAGATACAATTTGCTAAACGCATGAAACTCAAGAAGAATGAAGACCAAAGTGTGGACACTGTGCCCCTTCTTACAAGTGGGAACAAAACACCCAGGGAAGGAGTTACAGAGACAAAGTTCGTAGCTGTGATGAAAGGATGGACCATTTAGAGACTGCTGTATCCAGGGATCCATCCCATAAGCAGCTTCTAAACGCTGACACCATTGCATACACTAGCAAGATTTTGCTGAAAGGACCCAAATATAGCTGTCTCTTGTGAGACGATGCCGGGGTCTAGCAAACACAGGAGTGGATGTTCACAGTCAGCTATTGGATGTATCACAGGGCTCCCAATGGAGAAGCTAGAGAAAGTAACCAAGGAGCTAAAGGGATCTGCAACCCTATTGTTGGAACAACATGATGTACTAACCAGAACCCCGGAGCTCTTGTCTCTAGCGGCATATGTATCGAAAGATGGCCTAGTCGGCCATCAATGGAAAGAGAGGCCCATTGGACTTGCAAACTTTATATGCCCCAATATAGGGGAATGCCAGGGCCAAAAGAATGGGAATGGGTGGGTAGGGAAGTGGGGGGCGCTATGGGGGACTTTTGGGATAGCATTGGAAATGTAATTGAGGAAAATATGTAATAAAAATATTAAAAATTTAAAAAAAAAAAAAAGAACCACCAACTGGGGACCAAGTGTTTAAGTGCATGAGCCTCTGGGGCACATTTCTCATCAAAACCATCACATATTGTGTACTTGCCTTTTTTCTTGGGCATATTCCAGGAGTGAAACTGCCTAGTCAGATTATATGCCAAATACTTGTCTATAGATTGGTGCCAAAAAGATCCCTTCGGTATCACTAGATTGAAACTGTATATGGAATACAGTGATTCCTATGGCTGCAAATTAGATAGTAAGGGGATCTTTCATATTTAGTTTCAGAACTTGAAATCAGATGTACTAGAATAGCCATAGCATAAAATAGTTCATGATTAAGTAACTAAATCCAAGAGCAGGTTTCATTCCCGGCCTCAGAGCAATGCTAGAGTGGATAATCCAGGATTTCTTCTACTGCTGCCAAAAACTGCATTTGGCATTTGCTCAAAATCGCACTCTCTCCTGTGGCACTTTGGAAGGTTTGGACTGGGTGATAGTTGTAAGAATACGTATTCAAATTTACTGGGTCATTTTGTGTGCCTAGGGGCCAGAGATAGAGGGAGCAGCTGTGTGAGATGAGACCCGCTAAGGCTAAGAGGTCACCAGAGAAGCTTGGTCAATGCTGAGTGATGTTTCCGAATTTTAACATCCACACACATGCTCAGAACTCCTAAGTCTGTGAAGGAGGCTAAGATCCTTATCTCTGTCAAGGTCCTGGTTTCCACTACCATCAATCCTAGGGCAGCAGTCCTTACAGGACCTCTCTGTAGTTATTACTGCTTTTAAAAACTCTGAGCAGTTCAAGGACCCAAATTTGTCTCATCTTAGCTTCTCTAGGAGAAATAAAGCTTATAAAAGCCAAAGGTCCCACACCCACTGAACTGGGAGAAACAAGGGAAAGACGCGCGTGCTCTTAGCCCCATTTTTCTCTTGCATAATCAGCAGATCTCATCTGGTCTTTCAATTCAATTAAGTTCCACAAGCTTAATTAACTGGCGCCTATTTGAAAGTTGAGCCGTTTCATGGTAGAGTGGAAAGGCAGCTTCACACCAGAAATCAAAAATGATTGAAGGTTAAGATGTAAAGTCTACTGGATTGACGGTGTGCTTGGCACGCTCAGAACCCGTGAACCACTCTCAAAACACATCAAAGGAGGAGCCAGGTGTGACGTGGCAGAAGGAAGCATCATCATGCTACCTGGTCAGCCCGAGTCTCAGTCTCCTGCCCACCACACAATGGCCTTCAGATTATCTTTGTTCTGGTGTTTTGTCTTGCCCATAAAGACTCCCCAAACCCTTTCCTCTGGGTTAGATTTTAATTGGGTAGACACTGCTTCGCAGACTTGAAAGCACGCATGCGTCACCTGAGATCTTGTTGAAACTTGGATTCTGACTCAGCACATCGGGAGCAGCCCGCAAACCTGCTTATGTACCAAGGATGTGGGTGACAGCATTGCATGCCCAATGCTCCTGGGGACTGATGGATTATTTAATGCCTTCAGTCTCTGCTTCTCAGTTCTCTGCTTAGTAGAAAAAGCATCATGGTGCCGGGCCCCAGAGTAAGCATTCCTAGGCTGAAGAACTCCTTTTCCAAGGAGGAAGATATAAGGGAGAAGTCCATCAGGCCTCTGTGACTCTGTCACGATGCACTGAGAAACAGCCTTCTTCTATTCCATAACAGAACACAGAATCACAGTGGCATGGTTTCTAAACAGAGAAACTTTTAATAAGTAAGGCGCGCAGACATTACACATTCTCATTCCTCCTTGCAGTTTGTCATCTATCTTCTGGGAAAGAGGCTTAGAGATCATGGTGTAACTCCCTTAGAACAACAGACAATTGTCACAGCCTGTTAATTCCATCTGCTTCTGACGGGAGGGGAAAATGGTTCCACGGTGAAGTCAGAGGGGCTCAGACACAGACAGGGATTTTCCTGAGGGTCCCACAGTGAAAGCTGATGTATAATTAGAAGAATGAAGGAAAGAAAAGAGACTGTGCCAGGCAGGGTCTGGCTAATCAAGGCCTCTGCCTGCCAATCACTGTTTCTGACATTTGAGCGTTCTCTCTAGTGTATAAAAAGGAGGCAGGAGAGGCTGGGAGGTGCAGTGTAGATTTCCAGTAGGAGAGGAGTAGGGTGAAGAGGACCTTTGCTCCAGTCACAGTGACATGTTGTGTCTACATGTGGACTAGGGCTCACCAATTATTAAGGGCTTCTGAAACCAGAAAGGACACTGCTTTAAGTATTCCATGGTTTCTTCTGCTTAGATTTATTTTTTCTTCTTTTTAAATTAAAACTTTATTTTAAAAACCTTATAAATAAAACAGTGTGCACCCAAGTTAATCAGGCTCAAACCCTATACATCTCAGTGCATAGGCTTTTGCACAGTTAGAACAGCCATTATGAAGCTATGGAGACTTAAATTGGATTTCACATTAATTTTTATGACTAAAGTTATTGGTTTTACTGTGTAAAATGTGCATAATTTTAGGATCACTTAAACATCTCACTTATTGGATCATTCCCAGGAACACCATTGCTGGGAGCTAGTATTCCTGCCGTCCAACTTGAGGCTTCTGTAATCTTGGGTAAGCAGTTAAACTTTTTCGGTTTCCATCCATGAGCTCATAGGTCAGTCTCTTGGTCTTTTCCAAGTGTGTGCTGTGTAGAATAAATATTGGATAAAAATACTATGTGTTGATCAAGCAAACATGGTTAATGAGAGGATGGGGTTTATTTCTTTGTTGCAGGACTCCTGAGAGTCCTTAATATGCTAATCTACACTAGGGACCCCTGATAGAGGCTAACATTTGCAGTGTCTTGAGTGTCTATCATTTCGTGTTTTGTCACAAAGCCTATCTCCATTCTTTCCTGTCCTTCCACTCTCTGCGTTAGAGCCCTTCTCTCTCCCATTACCCATCCTTTTCCCTCTGAGTGGGAGACCCTTCCCTCTTTCTTCTTCCTTGTACCCTACCTTCTGAGAGTCAGAGTCCCTCTCCCCACTCTCTCATCTTCTTTCCCTCATTCTCTGAACTGGAGGATCCTCCCTCTTTCTCATTCCTTGTCTCCTAACCTCTGAGCTTTAGCGATATGTCTTATGACCCGATGATTTGAAAACAGCTGGGAAAAGATCAAAATATAATACCTGAATCCTAAATAATTTTGCATAGTTAGTAATTATTTGTAAATGGTAGTGGCTCCCATTTCTCAGGTAGCCATGCAATGATTTTACAGAGCTTTCCTGCAAGCCTTGAGAATTTCCTTTCCTGGGAAAACTCCTCCATTGCTGGTGGGAGTGCAAACTTTTATGACCACTTTGGAAATCAATTTTGTGGTTTCTCAGAAAACTGGGGATAGTTCTAACTCAAAACCTAGTTGTACCACTCCTGGGCATATACCCAAAGATGCTCCACTATCCCACAAAGGCACTTGCTCAATTATGTTCATAGCAGTTTATTTATTTATTTTTGTAATAGCCAGAAACTGGAAACAGCCTAGATGTCCCTCAATTAAAGAATTGGGTAAAGAAAATATGATACAGTTACACAATGGAATACTATTCAGCTATGAAAAACAAAGACACCATGAATTTTGCAGGCAAATGGATGGATCTTGAGAATATCATGACAATTGAGGTAACCCAGTTCCAAAAGTACATGCATGGTAGGTACTCACTGACAAGTGGATAATAGTCTTAAAATACAGGATACCCCTGTTACATTCCACAGACAAAAAGAAGCTAAAGAAAAAGGAAGGTATAAGCAAGAATCTTGGAATCTCACTAAAAGGGAGAATAAAATAGCCATAGGAGGCAGATGGAGTGGTGGAACTGGGTAGGAGAGGGAATGGAGAGGGGAATGGGGATAGCTCAGGATCAGCTGTGGGGAGGGACAAGAAAGAGGGCCAGATGGCCATAAGAATGAATAGAAATCTACAACTGACTTGGGTGGGGAAGTGGGGGGTATCTCCAGGACACGACAGAGACTTGGGATAAGGGAGGTGCTCAAGAATCAATGGGGGTGACCTTAGCAGTGATTCTCAGCGGTGGGGATATGGAACCTGAAGAGGCCACCTCCTGTAGCCAGGCAGGAACCCCACTGGAGCAATAGGGACACTAACCCATCCACAAAACTTTCAACCCTAATTTTTTTTTCTGTCTACAAGGGGTGTAGGTATGGGGATGGAGCAGAGACTGAGGGAATAGTGAACCAATAACTGGCCCAACTTGAGACCCGTCCCATGGGCAAGCACAACTCCTGATATTACTAATGATACTCTGTTATGCTTACAGACAGGAGTCTAACCTCTGAGAGGCTTTACCCAGCACCTGACTCAAATGGATGCAGATATCCACAGCCAAACAATGAATGGAGCTTGGGGACTCTTACGGAAGAATTGGGGGAAGGATTGAAGCCCCTAAATGGATAGGAACTCCATAGAAGACAAACAGAATTAACTAACCTGGACCTTTGGGGCTCTCAAAGTCTGAACCACTCACCAAAGAACATAAAAAGGCTGGACCTAGGCCACCCAACATGTATGTAGCAGATGTACAGCTTGGTTTTCATATGGGTCCTGAACAACTGGAGCTACCCCAAAAGCTGTTGCCTGTCTGTAGAATGTGTTCTTTTATCTGGACTGCCTTGTCAGGCCACAGTGGGAGAGGATGCACCTAGCCCTGCAAAGACTTGATGTGCCAGTTGGGAGAAACCCAGAGGGGGACCACCCTCTTAGAGGCAAAGGGGATGGGGGAGGGGTGGCCAGAAGGGCAGCAGTGAGTGGGATATAAAGTGAATAAAAGAAAGAAAGAAAGAAAGAAAGAAAGAAAGAAAGAAAGAAAGAAAGAAAGAAAGGAAGGAAGGAAGGAAGGAAGGAAGGAAGGAAGGAAGGAAGAAAGAAAGAAAGAAAGAAAGAAAGAAAGAAAGAAAGAAAGAAAGAAGGAAGGAAGGAAGGAAGGAAGGAAGGAAGGAAGGAAGGAAGGAAGGAAGGAAGGAAGGAAGGAAGGAAGGAAGAAAAAGTTCCCTTCTTCTCAGCCTCATTGTTGACATATGAATTTGATGTCAATTATGAAAGCTTGAGTGAATTCAATATTTTCATACATTGCAAGTAAAAGTTGTGTGCATCTGAAACTAATTATTTAGGCTCTCGAGATTGCTCTTTAATTACTTGACCAGGGAATGTTTATGTGACTTAAACATTAGCTTCAATATTCTTGATCAAACGTTTTAGGCTGTTGGAAGAGCATATCACATTGATTTTATGGTCAAACAAATGGTTGAGAAGTTCCTTTGAAAGTGGTCCAGAAAAGGAAAATAGACTTCATACTAGTTGATTCAAGGGAAGGGGCATGTACAGGGAATGCTAAGGTCCATTATCAACTAGCATCTTGGTGGGATACAGAGCGCTAGAGGGTCCTCTAGGGGTACTTTCTAGAAGAAGAAATTATGAGTTATCAATTTCCTTTAGTACTTGGGATCCATCCTTGGGGGGTACCATTGTTAGTACAGGAGACCCAGTAGCAAACAGGCTATTACAGTAACCCACGCGGCGGTGACTAGCCATCTATTCATTTTAATTTCTTGGGTAATTGGTTTCATCTATTAGCAGTCAGTCTCATATCTAAGCCACAAATGACTTTTCTCCATTAAAAAAAAAAAGTCTTTCCTCTTGGGTGTGATGGTCAACTAAGCCAATAAGCCTGGTGGATTTTGCTAGCTTCTTATATCAGTGACTTCAGACACTGCAGGGATTGCTAAATAAGGTCTACCCATGGACTCACCTTTTTTTTTTTTTTGATAAAACTGTCCCAGAATGCTGTGAATTTCACCATTAGTTTTCCTTCATTATACAGCACAGATTTATAAAATTTACTTAGCGGAATTCGTGATCTCCTCAGAACACTGCAGGAAGCAGTTTAATATGTCATTTTCGAAGGGCTGCAGGAGCCGAATCGCTTTTACAGTCTACAGTAAAAGCAGCCCTTCTCGTGAGGCAGTGCAGTGATTTTTATGCATCTTTTTGAGTCTCAAACATGGATTTACCTGTACTACAAAATATTTACACTTTTTACAACCAACAAGTTGTTGACTTTACAGAGGAAATGTAAAGAGACGTCCATGCCACATTCACTGTGACACCTCCCAAACTGCCTGCTTTGGCTTCAGCTATCACCATGTCTATTAACATACACCTGGGAAAACAAGCCAGTGAGGCCCATTTGAAGCTGAAGCTAAAATGTGCCGCCTTGTTATTATGAGGAGAATGGTGTAATTTATATTATTCTTGAAAGGATGACAGAAATCTGTTCCGAACAGTCATCATTTGTAGTTTCCTGTTACTGGAATTCTATGACATTTATTGGGGTGTGCGGGGAGGGGGGAGGTCAGGGGGGAGGTGATTTATGCAAAGCTCACTTCCTGGGTACAGCACTTGTCCCCAGAGGTCCCCTCTTTAATTGTGAAACATAGTCAAAGGAAGAAAAGGGGAAGGATTTATTACTTATAGGGTCAGAGCAAGAGAGGAAAATATTCGCTCTCTGAAGCTTCATTTGGTTCAGTGAAGCTAGTTGGCTTATGAGATTTTTTTTCTATTCTTTTTTTCTGTTTTCTTTTTTAGTGTTTAGAAATTTTATTATGAGACATTTGAAACTCAGAAGATAATAATGTGATATCTACTCAAATTTACAGTCAACAGCTTTTGTGAATGACTTTCAGATATGCTTTCCTCTCTTTCATTCTTTTTGAATTTTGGATTTTGAGACAGAATCATCCTGTGTAATCCAAGTTGACCAAGAACGTGTTAGGTAGAGCAGGATGGACTGAAAGACAGCTACCTTCCTGCCTTTGCTGTCTGATATTAAAGCACACTCTGCCTTTTCCTGACATAACTTTGTAAAATGAGTACTATGCTAAAGTTATACTCAAACACCATTCCCCATTCATCCCCCACGGGCTTTGTCGAAATGCACTTTGATGCACATGTACATGACCATAGCACATGTGTGTCTTGAGGAACATCCTGACATCCTACCCACATCATGTATAATCCAGCTACTTAGGAGCCATTTGTGGCTTTTATTATATCCATACATAATTAAAACCATTGCACCCTTAATTCTATAGATTCATAATTATCTTAGAAGGAAATTTTGTGCCTTTTATCCAGCCCTTTATTATCCAATCCTGGTCCTAAACCTGATTGATAATTTATTTTCTGTTCCTAGATATGCCTCTGGAAATCTCATATTCACAAAATGATGTAAGGTGTGTGTGTGTGTGTGTGTGTGTGTGTGTGTGTGTGTGTGTGTTGTATTCTCTCTCTGAGCACAGTAGTTTTGGTCTTTATGTTGTAATGCTGCAGCATCTAGTGCTTTTGCCACAATCTGTTCATCTGTTTGCCAGCTGATGATATGCAGCTTATTTCTGTCTTTTGGCTCTTACGAATGATGTCACTATTAACATTTGCATCCACGTTGCTATTTCTTTGGGGTTATACTAATGATCAAATGCTGGGTTGTTTTTTTTTTTTTTTTTTTTTTTTGTAAATGTAGATAATCCAGTTCATTGTAACATGTAATTGCCATAAGGAACTTTGTTGTTTTAATAAATCTAATGTGTTTCTCTTTTCTCCTGGTATTTGCTTTCTTTGTCTTTGGTTCTCAGTGATGTCATCATGTGTCTGTGCATGCTGGGTGTCTTCCTCCCATAGAGATGACCATAGAGTGGACTTCTCTACAAACTGTACATTTTCCTCCAGCATTCCACCATCTTCCTCCACAAACACATTTCCCTTGGCACAGAAAGCATCTTCCTTCTCCACATGTCTCCAAATTCATTGTCTCTGTCTTTCTCTCTCCTTCCTTCCCCCCCCTCTCTCTTTCTTTCTTTCTTTCTTTCTTTCTTTCTTTCTTTCTTTCTTTCTTTCTTTCTTTCTTTCTTTCTTTCTTTCTTTCTTCCTTTTGCTTACATGGTACTCATCACTGCTTTAATCTCTCTTTCCAGACACTAGTGAGGTTGAGTCTAGTGCCATGTGCTTGTTGATTGCCCCTTTCCTCTGCAGGCTTCCATAGTTACTGAACACAGCTTTCTGTTGAGTTATAGTATTTTTGTATAGATGATTGTATATCTGTTAAAATAGATTGCAAATATCTTCTCCTGGCCTTACTCATGAGCCTCAAATGTTATTATTATGTTGTATAATGTGTATGTGTGTACATGGCATATGTGGATTAGGGGTGCAGTGTGTGCTCACCATGGTGTATGTGGAGGTCAGAAGGTAACTTTGTGGAGACCTTTCTCTTCTTTCATGTTTATGTGGGATGGAGAAACCAAGCTGAGGTTGCCCGGCTTGTGCAGAAAGCATTTTACCTGCTGAACTATCTCACTGGCTCCCATTTCCCTCACTAGTTTTTTCTTGAGATAGGATCTCACTGAGTCTGAGCTTTCTAAGTGCTGAGACTAAGTGCGTACCACCATGCTTGGCTTCCATATTCCTAATATTTTTTTTTTTTTTAAGAAATACAACTTTTCTGGATAAGTCAGAATATATCTTTAATTCCCAAATTCTGGAGGCAGGAGGATAATGATTATGAAGCTAGCTTAGGTTACATAGCCAGGCTCTGCCAAATTAAGTAATAAACAATTAAATACATTGGCTTTAATTTTTTAAATACAAATTTGCCAGTGTTGTCCCTTGTAACACACACACATATATATAGGCAGCTCTTAAAATTACTTCCGATGGGCTGAAGAGATAACTTAGTTGGTAAGGTGCTTGGTACGGAAGGATTCGAGCTTCAGTTTGATCCCCAGAGTTCAAAAGGTAGCGCTGGCCAGGTGGAGGTGGACAGAGTTGATGAGTCTGGGGTCCTACCAATAGGCTCCATCTGAAGCACAGCAAGGGTGAATGGTCCCTAAACTGTCTCTGAGTTGCCATTGGCTCCCACAAGCACAGACATTACATTAGCATCTGTGCCCACACCTGTGCTCCCTCACTGTGCGCCACACAATTCTTCCCAGTGACAATGTTATTCTTTTTGTTTTGTTTTTCTGAAGTGCTTAGTGTGGGGAGTTTTCATATTAAATCTTAGTTCAGGTGGAATTCTGCACATGTATGTTTTCATGGAGTTAATAAAAAAATCTAATTTCACCTCTTAAAATTAATTCTCTATTTAGGTACCTAATTGTCCTAGCATTGTATAACAAATACACAATTTCCCCCTCTTCTTGAAATGTCACTTTTGTTATACATTAATATCCATATATTTGTGTTGTGAGTGGGGAGACAAAGGAGGGCTTAGAGAGAGAGGTTTCCTTATGGCTTGGCTCTGTCAGCCACATTATTTTTAAGCTTTTTAATCAGTCTTGAATCAGACAAGGTAAATCCTTTTACCTTTCCTCTTCTTTTTCTTTCATCTTCAAAAATATCTAAGCTATTATTTTTTGCTAATCCATATATTGTTGTTAATATACATTTTTAAGTCCCATGAAAAAGTCTTTAGTGGACTCTCACACAGTATTATGGTTACTATTCTGTTAACACCTTTATTGAACGGAACCTGTAAATCATCCTTAAATAATATTAAGAAGGAAAAGGTGACAAAGAGAAATGTGGAATAAGAGAAAGAAAATTGTCAAAGATAAGACAAAGTCAAATCTATTAGCAATCATGATACTATTAAATAAAGTAAATTCATTAGTTAAAAAGTTGAAGACTCCAGGCCACAAATCAGCCCACTTCTTACAAATGATATCGTCTACATGGTAATAAAAAGTTGAAACTAAGGAAATTATTTAAAGATAAAATTGGCTCAATCCTATCTATGTCTAACATGAATCCTGTATAGGTTAACCTGACTGGATAATCCTGGCTGTCAACCTGACTGGATCTGTAAGCTGATGAGCACACCTGTGAGAGATTTTATTGATGGGATGACGTGAAGTATAAATGTTGGTGATGGCAGAAAAATAAAGGAAGTCCGAAGGAGAAGGTTTTGTTGTTTGTTTGTTTGTTTTTTTTTTAAACTCATTGCCTCTGTCTTAGAATTTCTACTGCTGGGTAAAACTACCAAGTCCACAGTCAACTTGGGAGGAAGGGGTTTATTCCAGCCTACACCTCTGTCACTGAGGGAAGTCTAGGCAGGCACTCAGGCAGGACAGTAACTTGGAGATAGAAACTTATGCAGAAGCCATGGACAAATGCTGTTCACTGGCTTGCTCCCTATGACTTGCTCAGCCTGCTGCTCAGGGATGGTGCTACCCACAGGAAGAAAGACCTTCGCTAATCAAGACAATAAGCACAGACTTGCCTATAGACTAATCCTAAGGAGGCATTTTCTCAATTAACATATCCTTTTCCTAGGTTTGTGTCACGTTGGCAAAAGCAACCAGTACACCTTCACATCTTGATGGCGAGTTCATGTACCTTGTTCGCTCGCATGTTCAGCAGCCATGCTGCTGCCAGCATGGCTGTTGCGTTCTTCTGCTGGCATCAGAATCCAGCTTCTTTAGGTTTCCAACATGGATCAAAGACCAGTGGCTCTCCAGGACCCTCCAGGCCTTCAGCACCGGGTTGCTGAGAAACAGTCTCATGCACTAAGCAGCTTCTGGACCCTGGCCTATCCAGTGTGAAGATGGCCATTGTTGGAGTACCAAAACCATATGGAGGAAGCCAACCTAATAAATCCCACTTTAAAATATGCTCATTCTATCACTTCTGGTCCTCCAGAGAACCCTGACACATACGCGTGCATATGTTTGGTATCTCTCACTCCAGAGAATAAACTCACTAAGCAAGAACCCAACTGCAGTGCTCTGAATCTACATATTCCTCCAATGGGAGGCTCTTTGCAAGGCACATCATGTGGCAGGAATCTACCAGATCCAGTAGTGTCTAATGTGTTTGGTATGGTGGTACCTCATACGTTCAAGAGTCAGAGACAGGGGATCTCAATTTAAGGACAGACTGGGCTACCTCAAAAACAGAGTCATCTTTTCATGTATCCCTTGGAAGGCATAGATTGCCCAAGTTTACATACTAAACTTGTTTTTAAGGAAAAAATCAACAGAATGAAACTGCTATGCAAAAGCAGATTTTAAAGAATAAATATTGTTAAATTAACAATAAAAGGGAATATTTACCAGGCTTAAGTATAGCATTTGTTAATCAGTAATCTCAATACATTTACAAGAGAGGTTTAAAGAGACTGCTTGTTGGGTAAACGTACCTGCTGCCAAAACTGATGACCTGAGTTCTGTTCTCATGACTCACATGGTCAAGAAAGAAAGTTGATTGCAGATGGCCTCTAACCTCCACATGAACACTCTGGCTGGTATGTGTCTGTGCTTCTGTCTAAGTAAGTAAATTTACATGAATGTTTACAAATAAAAAGTTACAAGAGAAAGTAGCAAACACATAGTCATATTGATTTCCTTTCAAATTTCCTCACACTGTTACTGAATTCTTAGCTTTCCTCGGCATATATACACATGCACACATGCACACATACGTAGTCTTAGTTTTCTCTGCTGGCTCCCACACATGGTGGTGTGTGTCCTTCAGCTCATTGCTTTCCTTGTGGACTCATCTCCTGGCCACTCATCCTTTCCCCTATGGCTTGGGCTGTGAGACTGAGCTGGTCTGAATTAGCCTCTGTGGAGTATAAAGGGACACCCCCCATACCCAGCCCAAATCATGAAGCTTTTGTAGAGTGGGGAGTCCCTGAAGTGGGATAGTGCTCACTGAGACTCCCAGACGTCATCAGGTAAAGAATGAGCTGCAGCTTCTTCTGACTAAAACCAGGCAGATCCTCAGGATCTCACTGACTTCCAGTCCACATACATGAGCCTGCTCACCAGTTTGTTTTCCCAAGGGAAGAATTATATTGTCACTCAAATCGCAAGTGGAAACAGATAACTTCTATAGCATGCTGCTGACCAAGTGATGTTTTCAAAACCATCATTTTTAGATGAGCCAGCTGTTTGGGGATCCTGTTCCCCACGCCCAGTGCAGTGTTCCACAGACCATGTCCTTCCCCTCTGCACACTGTGCCAGTCCCTCTGGCTCCGGTGACACGGCTTCATATGCATCCAACTCTTCTTCTTGTTTGTTTTGGCACTGTGGGTTTTTGCCTCTTGTTTTGATTGCACGTTTGTTTCTGGCACCTTGGGTGTTCTTTCCCCCGTGAATGAACTGTGCCTCTAAGCATGTTGTTGTGTTCTTACATCACTTTCTAACTCTGCATTTAAAGGATCTTAATTTCTCTTTCTCGGCCGGCTTGTTCAGAAAGACACTCCCCCTGCAGTAAGTTGTTAGCAGCTTGCAGGCTGTGGAGCAAGAAGGCCTAGGAAATGCAGCAAGCTGTAAATTATTCACGATGACGAGAACACAGGTTTGCCCAACAGCAGACACCCTGATTTGCTATTTTTATAAATAACCTCTAAAACTGTGATGTTCACTAGAAAATACAATTAGTGTTTAGTGAAACAGATTCGAGAAACTCTATGTCCTCTGTACCAAAGAAAAACAATCTACGTGGCTTGGGAGAGGACAGATAAGCCCCGGGATGTGAGTGCTGGGATCTGAGATACTGATCAGTGTGTTTTTGTCCAAGAAGAGGCTGTGGCTCACGACTGACCGTCTGTCTGTAGCTACACTTGTCTGGATCCACAGACTCTAGAGAACAATGCGTCTGTACCGGGCAGAGAAGGTAAGCCTTCTGTGGCTTGGAATAACCACAGACTCCTAGCTGTTCTATCCACCCAGCCATGAAGGAAAAATGAGACCACATTACTTTTCTAGAGACATTGAAGAAAGGAAAAAAAAAAAAAAGCATTGAAGACAAGATGCCACGCCAGAGCAATAGGTAGGAAATGGACAGTTTGGGCTTGAGGAAGCAGTGGCCTTGGGGGAGGTTTGGGGCTCTCTGCTCTTCTTCTCATCACCCATACATATCTCAAACTTGTGAAGACATAATCATGATTTTGGAAGGAAAAACTGTAGTTCTAGACAATTCCATGGTCTCTAGATTCTTTGACTCTTGAAGCTGGGGCATGTTTGATTCCCATGTCCCAGCTGTTTCCTGTTTCACCAGCTTTCAGGATTTCCTCAGGTGACCTGGTAGAGTCCTGACTCTCCTCAGTCAATGGCAGCCATCCATTTTGCTTTAGAATCTGAGTCTGATGGCAATCCTGGGGAGGATGTCTGGTGAGAGTATTCAAGCAAAGGGCCCCTCCTTCTTGAAAGAGATAAAAGAAGCTGGATGGGACAGTACAGTGAACCTCATACTCAGGAACCAAGGTGAGACTGTCCTGAGACAAACTTGGGCTACACAGTGAACCCCTATTTCCAATGAGCAAAACCCACAAATAAGTAAATGATAATAAACAATCCTGTTATCTGACTGGATACTGCTGTTTGTCTCTGATTGTAGAGGCTATCTTGTGAGACTCAAAGACACCCTCTCAAGATGAGGCCAGTATGCTGCTATTATACTGTGGGCTAGCTAGCGTTTGTGTTAACTTGACACAAGCTAGAATCATTTGCCCAAGTTGAGAAAATGCTGTCAGATTGGCTTGTGGACAAGACTGTGGTGTTTTTTCTTAATAAGTGATTTATTAGGGATGGCCTAGCCCAGTGTGGGTCATGTCACCACTGGGAATTTGGTCCTGGGGTTTATAAGAAGTCAGACTGAGCAAGTCATAAGGAGCAAGGTAGTAAGTAAGCAGCATTCCTCCATGCCTCTGCATCAGTTCCTGCCTTCAGGTTCTTGCCTTGAATTCTTGCTCTGACCTCCCATCATGATGGACATGATCAGGACATGTAATGTAAAATAAAACCTTTCCTTCCCAAGTTGCTTCTAATCACAGTGATAGAAACCCTAACTGAAACATAGTGGAAAGAGGGAACCATCATCCTAATGTCCCTGGGTGGCTTTGTGGAGCCGCTTTGTTATAGACAATCACACAAGTTCTTATGTTTAAGCCAGATGAGTAGAGACATTTTCTTACTTACAGAGCCAGGCTTCCTAACTGATATATAGAAAAGTTTGATGGTTTTGGTTTACTCATCACCCCACTGGACATTGTGAGAAACAATGGAGTATTGGGCTTCCCAGATTATCTCATGGTGGTAGTGGAAGAGGTGAGATGAGAAGGCTACAGGGTTTGACACTAGGATATTTCTTAGGTCTATCTGGTGTACAAAACTCCATTACTGATTTCAACAGAACCTTCCAATGGTGCTGGTGGTACACTATAGCAGATGATCTGATGTCCCAGCTGGGGTGGTTCAGTTAGTGATGGGGTACTTCAGAAGTACAAAGATGTTAGCTCTAGAAAAATTTCTTTCAAGAAATAAAACACTGTCCAAGATGCTTACCTCTGCAGGGAGGAAGGGGGAAATCAGAAAGTGTGTTTGGCACCTTAGCCCCACAGCAATACAGAAGTCTACAAGCTTGAGCTGTTTGTTTACAGACTTAAAAGGGCAGCACATTCTACCACACTCCTAAGTGAACAGAGTAGTTCTGAGTAGCGAACTGAGCTGCCAAGTAAACAAGCCAGTCACTCATCTTGGTTTATTCATTGGTTATTTTCTCTTCAAAACTGCTAGCTGTTGGTGCCCATGCATATCAGGCTTCCAACTGTGAACCATCAGGGACAGTATGATACAGGTCTCTGGGTTTGTCTCAGTGTGGCAGGGAAGATGTTTGTGTGATACTGAAAGATTTGCTCTTGCCTAGAAACCCCAGGCTCTGATAGTTGGTGCCAAAGAAGAATAGACATCCAGCCTTCAGACCAGCTTCTTTGATCCAACTAACCCAGGTACAAACACAGAATTGAGGTTCACTGGGAATTGTATTTCCCATCCTTATCCCAACTCTACTACATCACACTTTACAGACATGCCTTCGTTTGGAGGTGGGAGAGGAATAATATCAAATTATCAAAGTCTCAGGGTACTGCAAAGAGAAAGGAGGACAAGAGAGGACTTGGTGTCTCATCAGCTATTATTTATCTTTCTCTGACTTGGGGGGGTTCTTATAGGAGGGAAGCATTAAAGAGTCTCTCTGTTTCTTACTCTGTTTCTCTTTCTATCATCATCTGCCTTGGGCTTCTGTCTCAGTGAGCTAGAGTCCAACAAAATACAGTGGATTTAGAATTCAAACAAGAAGATAATCTCTGAGAAATCAAATTAAAATCTGAGTGACTAAAGTCACTTTTTAAAAAAAATTTTTATTATTATTTTTTAGAGAAATAAAACTGCTAAGAAGCCTTTTTCTTCTCACAAATAGACTTGGGGCTGTTCACCCAGGGTCTGGGAAACCCACCTTGTGTGTAGAAACAGGCTATTGTTTACTTGTGTTGAAAGCCCTTCTAATTGCTCAGAATATATGGGCAGGTCCTCACTGATCTGATAGGAAGAATTGATGCTTATCTTGTTAATTGTTAAAGTTCAAGATGCTACAAACCCATCCTTGGTTAGGTCCCAAATGCTGCCCCCACACCAAAGAAATGAGAAGTCACTTTTTATATAAATGGTCCAGCACAGGCAAAAATTACAATACACATCACACTGTCATTGTATAAAGAGACTTATTAACAAACAAGCAAACAAGCAAACAAACAAATAGAAAACCCACAGAGATACATCGGTGCCTCAACTTGGAGCAATAAAGCTATGTTAGAACACTCACCCTAGCCAGGCATGGTGGCACACACCTTTAATCTCAGTACTTGGGAGGCAGAGGCAGGCAGATTTCTGAGTTCGAGGCCAGCCTGGTCTACAGAGTGAGTTCCAGGACAGCCAAGGCTACACAGAGAAACCCTGTTTTGAACCTCCCCTTCCCCCCAAAAAAAGAACAGTCACCATTAGCAGCCATCTGCTGTCAGCAATTGGCAGTAATCTCTATGTCCTCTTGATGGTTTTGTCTCATGCCATGGCCCCTTAAAGAAGCATCCCTACTGAAGATGAGATATTTAGGAACCCACCCTTGGTTCTGTGCTTCTCTGAGTTCTAAGCCAGATGACCAACATTCATTTGCTGTTCAGAGTTTCTCACACTGAATCAGAGAAAATTTGCACCCAGTGTTTTCTTGCAACTTCTTACAATGCCCTTCTCCTGTCAGCCTTTTCTGTACAGATCACTGATAAGGAAGGCTGGCTGCCTTTGATAAATCTTCTCATTGAAGGAAATAGGAAACCAGCTTTCTTCCTCTGGTCTGGAAGATGAGAAGTGTTAGCCATTAGAAGATCAGTTTTCCCCTACTTCTCTGAAGTTTTCTAACTTATGCCTTTAGACTATTAATAATTATAATCCTTATTCACACCAAAGGCAGTACTGTTTTCCACTTCTAGTGTTGTGGATTAAGAAATCTTAAAACACAGAAGCCAAATAGAGACATTCACTTATTTTCAGACAACATGGCAAAGAATTCTTAAGGCAAATAGAGGTACAGAACAGGGAAAGGAATTCTACTGATACTATGAATCACATTGCTGTTGTTTTGTTTTTTGCTTTTAATTCAATCTCACTGCAAAGGAAGAATGTGGCCAGAGGAGGGAGTATAGGGAGAGCTGGATAATATTTTTTTTGTTGTTGTTTATTCTTTCCCAATGAGCTTTGCTATAACTGAACCAATAGAAGGCACTTGGAATTTTCTAGGACAATCTTCTAGTATTCAGACAATACAGTCTTCTCTGAGATCAAGTTTCTGTCTGTCTTTCATGAAACTGCTTGAACCAATAAGAAACATTCAGTAAGAAAGGATGAGCCACTGTGAGCTACAATAACACCCAGTCTGGCAAGTCATGCCCAACAGTGTAATAATGGCACAGATATTTGGGGGTAAAGAGCAGATGTCTAATTCAATTTCAGGCTCATTAATAGGAGGGTGACCATACTATAAGTCTGCCTAAGAATCTATGGCTTGAGAGGTTGTAGAGGCTAAGGGAGAATCTGCCACTACCATTTTTAATTAATTGACATTTATTCAACTGCCTTCTAAATACTTATTCTTGTAACCATAGATGAGTGTGACTCTCAACCTGGGTCAAAGAAACTTTCTTTTTGCAGCACATGGTGGTTAATGTGGAACTCACTCATAACAAGTCAACGTGCAGAGAATAAATGACCATAGAGTGCTCATACCCAACCGAGCCATTCACACCACACTGTTGGTCCTTAAAGCTCAGGGAAGATCACTCAAGAGGAGATGAAAAGAGTTTAAGAGCCAGGAAACCAGGAAAACTACTGTGAAATATCTTCAGGGTAGGTCATGGATATTGTACCTATGAACACTCTACAGCTGTGGCTACCTTCACAAGACCTACAAAAGACCATATCTGCTGATATGAAAGCAAAGATAAAGGATGGGTTCTGAAGGCTCCACTCTTAGCTGTAGAGCCATAGGTAGTTAATGGCTGCTTTGGGGAAGGTAGCCAGTTTTCTTCGGGGACATGATCCCTGATCCAAAAATCAAGAGGTGCTACATCCATGTGTATATGAACAAAGCTAATAGATTCAGTGGGCTATATTTGCTGTGGATGAAACTCCTGAAAGAAGTTGTGCTGCAGAAACTACTGATTGACTGATTAGAGTTTAATGCTGTGGGGAGATTGGAATGTCACATGTCCAGAGGCTAATTACCTAATCTTGGACTAATTAGCTCTCTGGAACAACCATTTCTTGCCCACCTCTCTGTCTGAGCTAACGTCTTGTGACTATTAAAAAATTTCTTGGAATCTACTAACTTAGCAGACCACAAGCTTCCACCGATCTGAAAACCAAGGATGTCATCAGATAGCATCTTGTTCCTATAGACAGGTTTCCCCATCTTTCTGTAACTGCCTCTCTAGGGTACCAACAAATGTATTTTAAACTTGCCTTGAATTTTTACTTTCTTTGTTTTGTAAAACAATAAAAACTTTATGAAACTTCCTCCATTTTGGAACATACGAAATTTGATTACCTAAATCTATGTCCCAGGGCCAATGGTCATTAAAAGTAGTTCTAGAACAAACTATTTCTTATTCCTTTTAAAATGAGCACTGTGATATTTTCAACAACACTGCAAATATATAAAAGGACATGAGATAAAGTTTAAGGGGGGGTGTGGGTGGGTGAATATGATAAAAATGTACTGTATTCATGTATGAAATTCACAAAGAATTTTCAAAGAGAGTAGGCTAAGAAAGTAGATCTTAGTAGTGTTAAGTAAAACATTTGCATAGTGTAACTGGATTTGTGATCAACTTGTATAAAAAGTACAAGCCACTGCATACTCCTGGGAGGGATTTTCTTCATCAGATTATCTGCAACCGGAAGACCTACCATAAATCTGGAGGAACCTTCTGCTGGCTGTCCAGATAAAAGGATATGAAAACAACTGTTCTTTGTCTGTGTGCCCTCACTCTTGCTAGGAAGTCACTGTAGCTTCCCTTCACTGATATTAGAACTGACTTCTTCAGGCTTCCAACAGAGACCAGTGGCTCTTCTGGAACACTCCTGGCCCTCAGTGCCAGACTAGCATTGTTGAGACTTTCAGCCTCATGGATTGACAACTACTATATATATATATATATACACATATATATATATATGTTCTATTTGCTCCATCCTTTAGAAAACTCTGATTTATATGCATATCACCTGCCCCCGCCCCCAGCGTGCATACAGCCATGTTCTATTCTCTACACACAGCCATTGCTGTGTTAGGGTTTCAGTCTTCTCCTCCCAACTGTTTGTGTCTTTCATTTCTCCTTCCACACTACTTCTTCTGCTGAGCTTGTACTCCTTGGAATGCTGCAGGTCTGGAGACTGGCTTATATTGAGGTAGTCCTAGCCCTCCAGGACTTTACAGGAAGGGTAATAAGAACAACAGTATCATTTTGACTCTGTCTCTAGCGTTGCTCGGTTGGGAAGAACTGATGCTTTGCAAGTAGAAGATACAATGTCTTCCTTCCCTGGTTTTCTCTTTCCTGGTTCTTCTTTTCTTTAACCGTTTTTTTTTTTTTTTTTTTTTTTTTTTTTTTTTTTTTTTTTTTTATAGTTTAGAAGGGCCATAGACTTCACCTAAACTAAATGCTTTGCTGTGTTGGAAGACATAAGCTAGAAGGTGGTCTAGTCTGTAGGACTCCAGGGGCAGTAGCCATTGTCCTGAAGTATGAGAGATGCTGCCCTGGGGATTGCTGTTTTAGGGGAAGATTCCAATAATAGACATTTTGCTATAGAGATGATACATCTGTAGTCAGAACTTTCCTTCTGGTTGCTTTATGTTCATGTAGGCAGAGCCAACAGACAAAATCTTTGATAATGGTGTTCACTTTAATCCCTGTAGTGTGTCCGTTTCCTTGTAGGAAAAGTAAATGGTAGCTTGACATTGACATTCGTTTGGAAACTCTCTTAGATTCAAAGAATACGTTATGTGTGTGAATCAAGTCTTCTAATTGCCCAGGAGGAATCCATGTTTGATTTAGTTTATACCATTCATTGTGAAATACTGCACCAGCTCAGACATCCATCCCAAGACCCAGAGCCTCACTCTAAACATACTATGTATGTAAACCCCACTTAGTTGTGTCAATAATCCCACATGGATCAAATTTTCGTTTCTAGATAAGGAGCGTGAGCAGAAAATTTGAAATATCTACCTGAGTCAATAGAGCTAGTACCTGGGCAGGGGATTACTGACTTCCCTTGGCCAATGTTATGTATTGCTAGCATATTTACTTATCCTGCTAGTCATGGCTTATCTGAGATTCCTATTCAGTCAGGTATATGATTAATATAGTAGTGTTACAAAGAGGCCCTAAGGCCCCTTTCTATACTTCTTAAATACCTTTCATTACTTTTTTTTTAATTTTTAATATTTTTATTACATATTTTCCTCAATTACATTTCCAATGCTATCCCAAAAGTCCCCCATAGCGGCCTCCACTTCCCTACCCACCCATTCCCATTCTTTTGGCCCTGGCATTCCCCTATATTGGGGCATATAAAGTTTGCAAGTCCAATGGGCCTCTCTTTCCATTGATGGCCGACTAGACCATCTTTCGATACATATGCAGCTAGAGACAAGAGCTCCGGGGTTCTGGTTAGTACATCATGTTGTTCCAACAATAGGGTTGCAGATCCCTTTAGCTCCTTGGGTACTTTCTCTAGCTTCTCCATTGGGAGCCCTGTGATACATCCAATAGCTGACTGTGAACATCCACTCCTGTGTTTGCTAGGCCCCGGTATCGTCTCACAAGAGACAGCTATATTTGGGTCCTTTCAGCAAAATCTTGCTAGTGTATGCAATGGTGTCAGCGTTTAGAAGCTGCTTATGGGATGGATCCCTGGATACGGCAGTCTATAAATGGTCCATCCTTTCATCACAGCTACGAACTTTGTCTCTGTAACTCCTTCCCTGGGTGTTTTGTTCCCAATTCTAAGAAGGGGCACAGTGTCCACACTTTGGTCTTCATTCTTCTTGAGTTTCATGCGTTTAGCAAATTGTATCTCATATCTTGGGTATCCTAAGTTTTGGGCTAATATCCACTTATCAGTGAATACATATTGTGTGAGTTCTTTTGTGATTGTGTTACTTCACTCAAGATGATGCCCTCCAGGTCCATCCATTTGGCTAGGAATTTCATAAATTCATTCTTTTTAATAGCTGATAGTACTCCATTGTGTAAATGTACCATAATTTCTGTATCCATTCCTCTGTTGAGGGACATCTGGGTTCTTTCCAGCTTCTGGCTATTATAAATAGGGCTGCTATGAACATAGTGGAGCATGTGTCCTTTTTACCGGTTGGGACATCTTCTGGATATATGCCCAGGAAAGGTATTGCTGGATCCTCCGGTAGTACTATGTCCAATTTTCTGAGGAACTGCCAAACTGATTTCCAGAGTGGTTGTACAAGCTTGCAATCCCACCAACAATGGAGGAGTGTTCCTCTTTCTCCACATCCTCGCCAGCATCTGCTGTCACCTGAATTTTTGATCTTAGCCATTCTGACTGGTGTGAGGTGGAAACTCAGGGTTGTTTTGATTTGCATTTCCCTGATGATTAAGGATGTTGAACATTTTTTCAGGTGCTTCTGCCATTCGGTATTCCTCAGGTGAGAATTCTTTGTTCAGTTCTGAGCCCCATTTTTTAATGGGGTTATTTGACTTTCTGGAGTCCACCTTCTTGAGTTCTTTATATATATTGGATATTAGTCCCTTATCTGATTTAGGATAGGTGAAGATCCTTTCCCAATCTGTTGGTGGTTTTTTTGTCCTATTGAAGGTGTCTTTAGCCTTGCAGAAGCTTTGCAGTTTCATGAGGTCCCACTTGTCAATTCTCGATCTTACAGCACAAGCCATTACTGTTCTATTCAGGAATTTTTCCCCTGTGCCCATATCTTCAAGGCTTTTCCCCACTTTCTCCTCTATAAGTTTCAGTGTCTCTGGTTTTATGTGTAGTTCCTTGATCCACTTAGACTTGACCTTAGTAGAAGGAGATAGGAATGGATCGATTCGCATTCTTCTACATGTTAACAACCAGTTGTGCCAGCACCATTTGTTGAAAATGCTGTCTTTCTTCCACTGGATGTTTTTAGCTCCCTTGTTGAAGATCAAGTGACCGTAGGTGTGTGGGTTCATTTCTGGGTCTTCAATTCTATTCCATTGGTCTATTTGTCTGTCACTATACCAGTACCATGCAGTTTTTATCACAATTGCTCTGTAGTAAAGCTTTAGGTCCGGCATGGTGATTCCACCAGAGGTTCTTTTATCCTTGAGAAGAGTTTTTCCTATCCTAGGTTTTTTGTTATTCCAGATGAATTTGCAGATTGCACTTTCTAATTCGTTGAAGAATTGAGTTGGAATTTTGATGGGGATTCCATTGAATCTGTAGATTGCTTTTGGCAAGATAGCCATTTTTACAATGTTGATCCTGCCAATCCATGAGCATGGGAGATCTTTCCATCTTCTGAGATCTTCTATAATTTCTTTCTTCAGAGACTTGAAGTTTTTATTATACAGATCTTTCACTTCCTTAGTTAGAGTCACGCCAAGATATTTTATATTATTTGTGACTATTGAGAAGGGTGTTGTTTCCCTAATTTCTTTCTCAGCCTGTTTATTCTTTGTGTAGAGAAAGGCCATTGATTTGTTTGAGTTAATTTTATATCCAGCTACTTCACCGAAGCTGTTTATCAGGCTTAGGAGTTCTCTGGTGGAATTTTTAGGGTCACTTATATATACTATCATATCATCTGCAAAAAGTGATATTTTGACTTCATCTTTTCCAATTTGTATCCCTTTGATCTCCTTTTGTTGTCGGATTGCTCTGGCTAGGACTTCAAGTACAATGTTGAATAGGTATGGAGAAAGTGGACAGCCTTGTCTAGTCCCTGATTTTAGAGGGATTGCTTCAAGCTTCTCACCATTTACTTTGATGTTGGCTACTGGTTTGCTGTAGATTGCTTTTATCATGTTTAGGTATGGGCCTTGAATTCCTGATCTTTCCAAGACTTTTATCATGAATGGGTGTTGGATCTTGTCAAATGCTTTTTCCGCATCTAACAAGATGACCATGTGGTTTTTGTCTTTGAGTTTGTTTATATACTGGATTACGTTGATGGATTTCCGTATATTGAACCATCCCTGCATCCCTGGGATGAAACCTACTTGGTCAGGATGGATGATTGTTTTGATGTGTTTTGGATTCGGTTAGCAAGAACTTTATTGAGGATTTTTGCATCAATATTCATAAGGGATATTGGTCTGAAGTTTTCTATCTTTGTTGGGTCTTTTTGTGGTTTAGGTATCAGAGTAATTGTGGCTTCATAGAATGAGTTGGGTAGAGTACCTTCTGTTTCTATTTTGTGGAATAGTTTGTGAAGAACTGGGATTAGATCTTCTTTGAAGGTCTGATAGAACTCTGCACTAAACCCATCTGGTCCTGGGCTTTTTTTAGTTGGGAGACTATTAATGACTGCTTCTATTTCTTTGGGGGATATAGGGCTGTTTAGATCATTAACCTGATCTTGATTCAACTTTGGTACCTGGTATCTGTCTAGGAACTTCTCCATTTCATCCAGGTTCTCCAGTTTTGTTGAGTATAGCCTTTGGTAGAAGGATCTGATGGTGTTTTGGATGTCTTCAGGATCTGTTGTTATGTCTCCTTTTTCATTTCTGATTTTGTTAATTAGGATGCTTTCCCTGTGCCCTCTAATGAGTCTGGCTAAGGGTTTATCTGTCTTGTTGATTTTCTCAAAGAACCAGCTCCTTGATTGGTTGATTCTTTGAATAGTTCTTCTTGTTTCCACTTGGTTGATTTCGCCCCTGAGTTTGATTATTTCCTGCCGTCTACTCCTCTTGGGTGAATTTGCTTCCTTTTGTTCTAGTGCTTTTAGGTATGTTGTCAAGCTGCTAATGTGTGCTCTCTCTAGTTTCCTTTTGGAGGCACTCAGAGCTATGAGTTTTCCTCTTAGAAATGCTTTCATTGCGTCCCATAAGTTTGGGTATGTTGTGGCTTCATTTTCATTGAACTCTAAAAAGTCCTTAATTTCTTTCTTTATTCCTTCCTTGACCAAGGTATCATTGAGAAGAGTGTTGTTCAGTTTCCACGTGAAGGCTGGCTTTCTATTATTTATTTTGTTATTGAAGATCAGCCTTAGTCCATGGTGATCTGATAGGATGCATGGGACAATTTCAATATTTTTGTATCTGTTGAGGCCTGTTTTGTGACCAATTATGTGGTCAATTTTGGAGAAAGTACCATGAGGTGCTGAGAAGAAGGTATATCCTTTTGTTTTAGGATAGAATGTTCTGTAGATATCTGCCAGATCCATTTGATTCATAACTTCTGTTAGTTTCACTGTGTCCCTGTTTAGTTTCTGTTTCCACTATCTGTCCATTGGTGAAAGTGGTGTGTTGAAGTCTCCCACTATTATTGTATGAGGTGCAATGTGTGCTTTGAGATTTACTAAAGTTTCTTTAATGAATGTGGCTGCCTTTGTATTTGGAGCATAGATATTCAGGATTGATAGTTCCTCTTGGAGGATTTTACCTTTGATGAGTATGAAGTGTCCCTCCCTGTCTTTTTTAATGACTTTGGGTTGGAAGTCAATCTTATCAGATATTAGAATGGCTACTCCAGCTTGTTTCTTCATACCATTTGCTTGGAAAATTGTTTTCCAGCCTTTCATTCTGAGGTAGTGTCTATCTTTTTCTCTGAGATGAGTTTCCTGTAAGCAGCAAAATGTTGGGTATTGTTTGTGTAGCCAGTTTGTTAGTCTATGTCTTTTTATCGGGGAGTTGAGTCCATTGATATTAAGAGATATTAAGGAAAAGTAATTGTTGTTTCCTGTTATTTTTGTTGTTAAAGTTGGCATTCTGTTCTTGTGGCTGTCTTCTTTTAGGTTTGTTGAGGGATTACCTTCTTGTAGTTTCTAGGGCGTGGTTCCTGTCCTTGTATTGGTTTTTTTCTGTTATTATCCTTTGAAGGGCTGGATTCGTGGAGAGATAATGTGTGAATTTGGTTTTGTCGTGGAATACTTTGGTTTCTCCATCTATGTTAATTGAGAGTTTGGCTGGGTATAGTAGCCTGGGCTGGAATTTGTGTTCTTTTAGTGTCTGTATAACATCCGTCCAGGCTCTTCTGGCTTTCATAGTCTCTGGTAAAAAATCTGGTGTAATTCTGATAGGCTTGCCTTTATATGTTACTTGGCCTTTTTCTCTTACTGCTTTTAGTATTCTATCTTTATTTAGAGCATTTGTTGTTCTGATTATTATGTGTTGGGAGGTATTTCTTTTCTGGTCCAGTCTATTTGGAGTTCTGTAGGCTTCTTGTATGTTCATGGGCATCTCTTTCTTTAGATTTGGGAAGTTTTCTTCTATAATTTTGTTGAAGATGTTTGCTGGTCCTTTGAGTTGAAAATCTTCATTCTCATCCACTCCTATTATCCGTAGGTTTGGTCTTCTCATTGTGTCCTGTATTTCTTGGATGTTTTGAGTTAGGTTCTTTTTTCATTTTACATTTTCCTTGATTGTTTTGCCGATGTTCTCTATGGAATCTTCTGCACCTGAGATTCTCTCTTCCATCTCTTGTATTCTGTTGCTGATGCTGGTATCTATGTTTCCAGATTTCTTTCCTAGGGTTTCTATCTCCAGTGTTGCCTCATTTTTGGTTTTCTTTATTGTGTCTACTTCCCTTTTTAGGTCTAGTATGGTTTTGTTCATTTCCCTCATCTGTTTGGATGTGTTTTCCTGTTTTTCATTAAGGACTTCTACCTGTTTGATTAGGTTATCCTGTTTTTCTTTAAGGATTTGTAACTCTTTAGCAGTGTTCTCCTGCAATTCTTTAAGGGATTTTTGTGCTTCCTCTTTAATGTCTTCTACCTGTTTAGCAGTGTTCTCCTGTATTTCTTTAAGTGTGTTATTAAAGTCCTTCTTGAAGTCCTCTACCATCATCAGGAGATATGCTTTTAGATCCGTGTCTAGCTTTTCCAGTGTGTTGGGTGCCCTGGACTGGGCGAAGTGGGAGTGCTGGGTTCTGATGATGGTGAGTGGTCTTGGTTTCTGTTAGTTAGATTATTACGTTTACCTTTCGCCATCTGGTAATCTCTGGGGTTAGTTGTTGTCGTTGTCACTGTTTAAAGATTGGAGCAGAAGCTGTGTTCCACTCACCAGCAGTCTCAAAATCCTGTGGTGGGGGTCGTGGGTAGCTGGCGGGTGTCAGCCGACCCTGCGCTCTAGCTACACCGGTGCTGTTCCGGCCGGATGAGGCCTGTGGCCCTACTCAGGCAGGTTTCTGCTTCCCTAACTAATGCAGTCTCAGGTCCCGCGCGCAATTGGATTGGAGCAGGAGCTGTGTTCCACTCACCAGAAGTCTTAAGATCCTGTGGCAGGTGTTGTGGGTAGCTGGCAAGTGTCAGCCGACCCTGCGCCCTAGCTACCCTGGTGCTTTTCTGACCGGAAGAGCAATACCTTTCATTACTACATGGAGTGAAGGTTCCAAGATCCCCAGGGAAAGATGAGGACCAGGTATCATCAGACTTGGGGACATTTTTTTTAATTGATAAGGAGAGAGTATTTCAGTATTTTAATGATGGGAAGTCCCCAGTGTAGGTGTATCATTATGTGACTTGAATGCTTACATGACTCGAATACTTTTAATTTTTCTTAATTGAAAGCCCTTTTCTCTTTAGCTGAGAATCAAGGCACCAGTTACATGACTTCCTCAGCACAATTCAGTACTATGCATTTTTGGAAACAGTATCTACTCCGACTGTATCTTTGGACTCTTCATCTGAAATTAGTTTATGTGTGATTAGCTCAAAAGCAAAATTTACATGGATAATCCTTGAAGGTAATTGTAGAACTAGTAAAGAAAGAATGGCCCAAGGACAAGAGAGCACCTTCATTTGCATTTGTATGTTACAGGTCTCTCTGGCTGTGCAGTACAGTTTAGCTATCCTCTAAGGAGCCCAAATGGAATTATAAGAATCAGATATAGAAATCATTCACAAAACATGTTCATTTAACAAGATTAGCTATCCTTGGAAGAGTGAATAAGGAGTGTACGGATGTGGTGCTGAAATCACCATCCTGCACGTTAAACACTTGCATCTATTCAAATGTTACTGGATGCAGATAACGTACCTGGGGGAGGGGTAAGAGCCTTAGCAGTAATGTCTGTGGGAAACAAAGCACAGTCTCAAATCAAGCGCTGCAGTCATTGCACACAGGTATGTATTATGAGTAAAGTGTTTTAAAACATAGAATGAAGAGGCTCTTGGTCAGGATGACTTCAGCACTTTTAGATGATCCACAAGGAAGACATAAATGGTACTATGAAACCAGAGATGCAACCAGTTGGAAACCAGCAGCTGACCGATACCTGGAAGTTTCCACTCTCTTCCATCAAACATATTTCTGTCTTGTACTCAGTCCATAAATGCTGACTAGCCATGCTGAGGGAAGTTCTGTAGATCTCTGGGCCTGAGCATTGCTTGATCCATACGTGGTCCTTGGCTCAAGTAAATTCTATTAAATTTATATTGTCTAAATGCTTTATCTTAACAGATGAAATTGCTTATTTCCCCTAGGTATAGCTAATGCACCCCCCTCAAATAAAACAACTTCTAGTGAGTCATTGGAACTTGGATAAGGAAAATTAGCCCTCATTCACTCAGTAACACTCTATTATCATCAGACCCTAGCAGGCCCTAAGGTGATAATCATGTTTTAATAAACAGCAAGCCAGACCCTTAAAGCTACGAGTGTGTTTTCCCTTCAGCTGTCACAAAGGATGCTGGGGTCCCAGGTTAGGCAGGATGCTACTTCCTTCTGAGAGACTCATCAGTGATTTTTTTCCTAGAGTGATTTCCCTAGTCCTGGGGAGGCAAACATGAGTTTGCTGTCACCCCCAAAACTGCTCACCTCACGGGAAAACTTAAAATTGCCTTTGTGCTGGGGGGGAGGGAACTAAACTCCTGTGTGATAAATGTAGACCATCCTCTTGCAAACCTCTCTGGGTTAAAAACATGCAATCCAGAAATTTAGATTTGTTTGTTGTTTGACTGGCTCCCTGAACTGGTGACAAGCCAGTTATGGAAAGTCACCAGGGAGGAAAGAATTGAACCAGTTGACACACTTTTCTCTTATTCCATGCCTGGGCATTTTTAATGATGTGCTTGAATTATGTGCCCAGAAGGACTGAGGTCCTCCCGTCTGATCGTGTGCTACCTTAGACCCGCTCTGAAGGGTGTAAGAATAGCAAAATTTACAGTACTGGGAACAAGTCCCCTTGTATGGCTCAGTGCTGCACCTACTCAGCCTGAGAGCATTTCCTTCTTGCCAGTCCTTCATAAAGCACTCCTCTAGGGGATAGGACTGTGGTCCGACCTGATACTTTAATCCCAGTTACAAGCTGACCGGGGCCACTCTGGGATTACAGGGTTCCTGGGCTTCAGGTTAAGGTTTACTTCCTTAACTCTGAATGACAGAGGCCACTCTGAAGGGCGTTTTCTTTTTATAGCTCCTTTATTTTAAGGGGACAGAGCAACACTGTGCAGTGACCAACAATAGAGACAAAAAACACCCAGTCATAACTTACAAACCTTTCACTGCTGTCTCTCTGCAACTTGAAATCATTTTCATTCTAGGATGTTAGACACAATTGTTTGCCACAGCCTCGCCAGCCATTAGGGCTTCCTTTGACCACAGCCTCCTGGACCCATCAAATTACTCGGTATGAGAAGGTAGAAAACCTTGCTGATGGAATATTTGGATTGTATTATATCTAATCATAGCAGACTGATATCTGCTGATTCCTGTTGATTTATGAACATGAACTTTAAAAAGTCATCCAGCTTCAACTAACTCATTCCACAGAAGGAGGAAGTAGGACTCCAATCAAAACGGTTTACCTAAGATCCAGTGTCAGGTGGTTGGGAAAGCACTGCCAATGAGGTCTTCACCTTCTGTACTCCATGATGCAATTCACCATGTAACAAAAGCCAAGTGGTAGCAACTTCCAGTCCACTGAATGGTAAGTAACGTGATCCATGAGTATGCAAGCAAGAGTAAAGAGGAGAAGCGGGGAGGGGATTCAGTTCCCGGTACTCTTCCAAACTCCATACATACCTTTTTCAAGTGGTTTGGTTTTATGCACCAGGAACAGATTTATATCGCACATGAGTCAGCTTTCAAGTCAAAGCTAGTCCAAGATAAGTCATGATTAGAAATTTATTTGGGAGTGAATTGAAAACATATGCCTGAAGTTAGTAGGAAACTCACTACCCAGTTCAGGTGTCTGCTTTCCACTTTTGTTCAACAACCAGAATCCTCCAAGGTATGGTCATAGAACCTCAGTTATAGGTTCAGTCATAGAACCTGGAAGGCAAGGGGTCATAGGTTAATGATAATTTTTCACATTTTTACATTAATTTGAAATTGTCCATGCACTGTGACTAAATTGTGAGTTGTTTAGCCATTCTATCTTTAAGAAATTAACCTAAAGATTTTTCATTGTGTTGAGCTACTTGGAGGAAGCACAGTTCCGGCTGGAGGGATGTCTCAGATGATAAGGTAGCTGTCCTGTGACGTGAAGACCTGTGTTTGAATCCCAAGAAAGCATGTCAGTTGATCTGTGATCTGTAACCTCAACGCTCCAATGTCAAGGTGTAAAGAAGAGGTAGGAGAATTCCTGAAGGTTCAGCAGCTAGTTAGCATAGCCTGAAGCATGCAATGGTCAACAGAAGACCGTGTCAAACAAGGTGAAGGTGAAGAACAACACTCCTGGTTGTCCTCTGACCACCACACATGCCCAGTGGTACATGCACCAGCATTTACACACATGAAGCCATAGGAAAGAGAAATGAAACTGTTTTCTCAAAGGGAATAAGACATTTTGGAGATGTGATATATTCTCCCAAGGGAACAATACTATCTAAGATTATGTAAATACTTTGTGAAGTCTCTGATGCTGAGGCCGGCTCTCCATTTTTGTCTATCTCTTTCTCTTATATTTTTGGTTGTGAGCCTAGTCTTTAACGGCTAAGCCATCTCTCCCATCTCTCCTGTCCTCTCTATCTCTTTCCCAGTCTCTTTCTCTCTTTCCCCAGCTTTTATGTGAGTGCATGCATGCCTGTGTGTGTGCATGCATGCGTACATGTGTGTGTGTGTGTGTGTGAAAGAAACAGATGCAGACAGATAAGATATAGAGACAGAGCTAGAAGAGAGGGAGGGAGGGAGGAAGGGGGAGAGAGAGAGAGAGAGAGAGAGAGAGAGAGAGAGAGAGAGAGAGAGAGAGACTTTTCTCTAAGCCAACAGTTTCCATAAGCTCTTCAATAGCTGGAACCTGAGTCTGGCAGTATGGAGCATCAACGCTACATGGCCCCATCAGAATGAATGGCTGAATTACTGTGACATTAGTAAACCAATAATTCGTTTCCTGTGTCATTGTTCTTCACCTAAGCTGGTTAGCCAAGCCTTTTCAAAAGCCTGACTTGCTCGACCCGCTACTGGTTACAGTCCATTTCAAGCTCCTCTGTATAAAATGCAGTCTTGTCAAAGGAGAGACACCTGCTCACAGCAGGGGGGTTTCTCCCTGCCTGCCAAATTCTGTGTTACAGTGTCTAGAAACAAAATGATCTTTCCATCTGGAATGTGTCCGCCATGACTGCCTGCCTCCAGTTGACTGCCAACCTCTGGTGCCAGAATGAGGCAGAGAAACAAGGCAGGAAGGCTCTGGGAAATGAATTTTGATGAGTTCTTGACATTGTGGCTGTAAAGTTAGCTCTCTCTGAAGGAGAGCTGTTTACTTCACCATGACCTCAGATAAATACGTATGTGTGGCTTCTGATGAGGGTGGAAATTATCCATCTATGGCCCAATTTCCAGTTTATTTTTTGTCACCCATTGTGAATTTTTACAAAACCTATGAATTTTTCACTCTTCTTCAAGCAGACTGACTCCCTGTTCTGTGGGATCACAGCTTCCCTTTGACTTAGGAGAGGCCAGAGGCTTTGCTTATTTCTCCCACCCAGGAAGGCAGCTGCTCACACAGAGATCACTCACCTTCCCCTTTACAGGGCGCTTGTCATCCTGGCCATAATTTTTTAACTTGTCAGTGAAGTCCAATTGATGGGTAATGGATGCATATTATCCCTTTACCTTGGTGAGATGCTATCAGTGTCCCCAGTTTTTCCAGCTGCCTGCTGTTTGGAGCTGTGATGAAGCAGAGAACATTTGAAAAGTTTTCCTGACTGTTCTCCATTGATACCTACCATAGCAGGACTTGGAGGCTTCAGCATATTCAGTGGAGTTGCTAAGGATGGGATGTAGGTTAGACAGCTTGGCATGTTGACATGGGGTATCACAAAGAAAGCTGAAACTGCCTCAAGGCACTCTGTAAATCATAAAACGTTACACAGTTGTTATTTTGGCTGGTTTCAGAAATTAAATGTGCAAGATTTGTCTGAATACTCTGTCTCCAAATTGCGTGTAACCCCCCCTCCCAAACAGCTACCATACAACCCCCTCTTGTAGAATCTGGCACTAATCTCTTCCCCCAAATTCATTTTCTCTGCAGGTAAGTAACATCCCGTGGGCTCCCTCCTTGCATCCTAGTTAATTAAAACAACAGTAATCAGCATCTCATCGAGCTCTCTCTCAACAAATGATTGTATCCTCACAAGTCTGTTTTGTTTTCTTGTTGTTCCTTGTCCTAGAAGAGAAAAGGACGAGGAAAGGTAGGTATCAGCTTGGAGATATATTCAAGGAAACTACAGTGCCGAGGGAACCAATGACATTTAGCCCCAAACATTTCCTCCCCTGCAAGCTCAGAAAAAGATTTCCAATTATTTGCAAGCAGATAACATTGTATTGTTTCCTACATATTACAGACAAGACAGCAGAAAACAACTAGTTTGACAAAATTGTCCGGTAGCCAATTAGCTCTGCAGTTCTGCTAAATAACTATCAAGTTTGGCCCCTGTGGAATCTGCTAAGGATGCAGAAAGGAAGGAGTTTCCCATCAGGACTCTGAAAGTTTAGAGATCAGAAGCAAGATATGACCCCTCTAATGGATACACCAGCTTTGGAGGACAGTTGTGTGCTTGTGTGTGTGTGTGTGTGTGTGTATGAGAGAGAGAGAGACAGACAGACAGACAGAGAGACAGACAGACAGAGAGACAGACAGACAGAGACAGAGACAGAGAGAGACAGAGACAGAGAGACAGAGACAGAGAGACAGAGACAGAGAGACACACAGAGAGAGACAGAGAGACAGGGGGAGAGAGAGTCAGAGAGACACAGAGAGACACACATACACACACACACACACACACAGTGGGGGCAGAGAGAACGTGGATGACACACATACGGTAAAAGTAAGCAAATGTCGCAGATCTTCTAACCGTAAATGCATGTTTTATTATGAGCTCTCCCTGAACAGCTTGGTGATTACTGGTTCCGTATTTTTAGACTGAAAAGTTATTTTTCTTCCCATCTCAATATAAATAAATTCCTATTGTACTATGGCACAACTAGGAAGCAATTCCACCATGCTAAGACTGAGACGCTAAGACAAGATAAATGACTTTAGTTTAGTGAAGCGTGTTTAACTCCTTCCAAGCAATATTTTGAAAGTTGATCCTTCATCATTTTCACTATCCAAAGTTCTTGTCTTCTCAGATACTGGGAGAAGTACATATGGGCTCTATGTGGGTACTCTGTAGAACAGAAAAAAATGCCAAGTAAAAAGAATTACAGAAAAAGATACAGCTTAAGAATTTGCAATGATATTACCACTTTGAAAATAGAAAATAAAAATTTAATACAGCTGGCTATTCCAAACATACTGGAGTTCGAGGTACTAGTTTTAAGTTGAAATTACTAATTATGAGTTCTATGATCTGGTAATGAGACCAAAGATTAAATGAGTGGAGAGTACCACCTTCTAATCTCCATGGCTCATCTCTGTAATTATATATAAATAAGCTAATAGAAGGGAAGGCCACAATTTTCAGGTAGCCACCGAATGGGGACCCAAAGGTCACTCTCCTCATCGGCCCTCAGCTTCTGCATTTGTGCCAGTTCATGATGCTGAGTCAGATCAGTTCTGAGAGTAGGAAGTGATTTGGGGAAGCCGGTGGCTTTCAGCAATGGTTCAAAGTCAATAGTCCACAGATTGGCACCTGCTTCAGACGTATCTGGAATTGTCATCAGAAATCCACATTTGTGGGGTCCCACGTAGGTGTTCTGCATTGGTCCTTTCGGCTTGGGTCCTGAGGATCTGCATTTATTAATGGTCTGTTCAAATGGAATTGGTGTAGCTGGCCAGAAGTGCTACTATCCTCATACAAATCACAGTGCCTAGGCTGGGAAGACACAGGCTGAAACTGCCTCTGAGGAGTGAGACAGCCTCAGAGACTCACAGCCAAGAGGAGTTCATGGCCACTGTCCTCCTGAACACAAATCCATCTGCCCCACCCTTCTGAACACACCACTCAGGTAGAGAAAGCCCATCTTCACGGTTGCAAAAATGCTTGGGGGCCTTCAAAGAATGGACCAGACAGAGTCCAGAGGTAACAGAATTAGATTGGCCTGGACTATTTACAAGGAGATGAGCTCTTGAGTGACACTTGACCTACATTCTCCATTTGTCATAACCAGAGGGCAGAGTTCTCCAGCCATAAGCAACTGTAACAGCCTGGGTATGATGATGCCCATTCTTACGCTGTAGACTTTGTATAAATAAGGGGAGTGGAGCAGAAGGATCAATATGTACAAAGTATGAAAATGCCACAGTGAACTCCATTGCTTTGTGTGGTATACTGGTCAGTTTTTTCAACTTTACAAGTACTAGAGTCACTTAGTCTTTGAGAACTTCAACTGAGGAACTGCCACCATCAGCTTGGGCATGTCTGTGGAGGCATTTTCTTGGTTGCAGTTGAATACTTGGTCTCCAGTTTGTGGAAATGTTTAAGAAGAACTAGGAGGGCTGCCCTTGTTGGAAGTGTTCCACTGGGAACAGCCTTTGAGGTTTCAAAAAGGCTTTAGTTTCAGGTATGCTTCTCTCTGCCTCCAGTTTGTGGATCAAGATGTGAGCTCTCAGCTGTTCCTTCTGCCATGCCACCATGGAGTCTAACCTAAAGAAACCATAAGCCCAACTAAATTTTGTAATTTATCTTGGTCATGGTGTTTTACCACACTAATAGAGAAGAAACCATTTTTACTTATTTAAAAAAATAAAATAAAAATTTAGTTTATATATTTTTTAAAAAGAGGCAAATGGAAGAAATAGAAATTATGGATTTTTAAAAAGAATTTATATATTATTTTCATTTTTATAAATCTACAAATAAAGATTGTAAATACTTAAAACAAAAAAAAGAAAGGAAACTAACACACTGATAGATCTGGGAGGGACCAGCCCACTGTAGGTAGTACCGTCCCTAGGCCAATAGACCTGGGTTGTATAAGAAAGGGACCTGAGCAAGCCAAGAGCTAGCAGAACCTTTGCTTTTCTGGGATAAGACATCTTGGTCGGCTGGGTTGAAAATTCAACGATGATTAATAAAAGACCAGTATTATTGAGGTGAAAGTTTCTGGGAAATATTTACTGAGGCTCAGCACACAGAAGCTGTGGTCCACAAGGTGTGAAGGCAGTATCTCAAGCTGGCAGCTCAATTTGGCAATTCTGGAAGAGTCTCCACCATACACGTGGTCTTGAACACATGAGGGGATCAGAGAGAACAAGTAAGTCTTGGCATTAAATGATAGGGTCAGAGTTTCCCTGAAAAGAAGCCAGGTAGCTATTTGTGAAAGGGCAGTCTTGGTTATGGTAGAGAATCTAGAATATTGGAGTCGCCAAGGCTATAGAATGACTACCAAGGTAAGTGGTAGCCATGAAGTGGAGCTGGATGAGCCCACAAGCCATCCTATGTGTGGTGTGGAAGGCAGAGCTGAGAAGTAGCATTACCTAAGCTCTTTGGAGGCCAGAAGACAGTGAGTCAGAAACATCAGACGGTGAGCTATTTGCATTGTTGGATTTTGGTTTCCTTTTGATCATATTGTAACTGGGATCTGTTTTGTAGCTGTTGGAATATGAAGTATTTAGCTTACTTCTAATCATAAAGAAGCACACAATTAATACAGTGGTATTTTAAAGAGACATTAAACTTTTAAGTGACAGCATTTTAAAAATGACTGTGGGCTTTTAAAAGCTGTATTGTGTTTTACATCATGAGATTAACATAAAATCTTGGGGATAAATAAAAAAGGGAAGGTTATCATTTAATAATAATGTGTTTGTCAAGTTAACAGGGAGTCGTTTGTGTTGGTTAGTTTTTTTTTTTTTTCAACTTGACTCAAACTAGAGTTACTTGGGAAGAAGAAACCTCAACTGAGGAATTACCTCCACCAGTGAATTGTGCCACTGGTTCTTGGGCACATTTGTGGGGTAGTTTTTAGTAGTAGTTGAGTTGTGAGTGCCCAGCCCATTGTTGGGGGTGTGTTAACCACTGGGCAAGTGGCCGTATGGTGGGAGAGGGGCTAGGGAGGGGAATGGGGGTGGGTTCTGGATCAGTGTAGAGAAAGACAGGAGAGAGGGCTAGGGGGCCAGGAGAATGAATGGAAATCTTCAGGTAGTGGTGGAGGAGGTGGGGGCATCAAGGATGTGCTAGAGACATGGGAGGAGAGGCTTTCCAGAAACCAAATGGGGAGATCTTAGCTGAGATTCACAGCGGTAGAGATATGGAACCTGAAAAGGCCACTTCCTGTAGCCAGGCAGGAACCACATTGGAGCAATAGGTACATCAACCCACCTACAAAACCTTCAACCCCAAATTTACTCTTTCTCTAAGAAAATGCATGGACAGGGGATGGAGCAGAGACTGAGGGTATGACCAATCACTGATTAGCCCAACTTGAGAAGCATCCCATGGGTAAACACCAATCCCTGAAACTATTAATGATACTCTGTTATGCTTATAGATAGTGTACTGGCTATTTTTGTGTCAACTTGACACAGCTGGAGTTATCACAGAGAAAGGAGCTTCAGTTGAGGAAATGCCTCCATGAGATCCAACTGTAAGGCATTTTCTCAATTAGTGATCAAGGGGGAAAGGCCCCTTGTGGGTGGGACCATTCCTGGGCTGGTAGTCTTGGGTTCTATAAGAGAGTAGGCTGAGCAAGCCAGGGGAGGCAAGCCAGTAAAGAACATCCCTCCATGGCTTCTGTATCAGCTCCTGCTCCCTGACCTGTCTGAGTTCCAGTCCTGACTTCCTTTGGTGATGAACAGCAGCATGGAAGTGTAAGCCTAATAAACCCTTTCCTCCCCAACTTGCTTCTTGGTCATGATGTTTGTGCAGGAATAGAAACCCTGACTAAGACAAATTGGTACCAGCAGAGTGGGGTATTCCTGTGACAACCTGACCATGTTTTGGGGAGGACTGTGGAAGGACGTTGGAACTTTGGGCTTGAAGATCCATTCGTTGTTAAGAGCTCTATCAGATGTTGTGTAGGAGCTTGGAAGATAATGCTGAGAACAGTGCAGAAGATGGAGGCCTGGTTTGTGAAATTTCAGGGGGAAAATTAAAGACCCTCTTCAGGGCCATTGATGTTTTTATTGTGAAGATTTTGTAGTTCTGGTTAGCTGGGGCTGAAGAATCAGCTGTGATTAACAAGATATCAGAACTACTAAAGCAAAAACTTTGCATTACTGGGACTATTGATGCTGGTTAGCTGGAGCTAAGAAATTAGCGGTGATTAAGAAGAGACCAGCATCGTTGAGGTGACATCTTCTGGGAAGTGTTTTCTGAAAGCACAAAGAGGCTGTGTTCCAGAGATAGGCAAGGTTGTACTCCTTCTGCAGTGGGACTTGGTAATGTGTAAGGGTCACCCAGTTGGTACTGGTTTTGAAGGCATGAAGGGGTCACACAGCAGCTCAGGCTTGGCACTGTGAGAGGCCATGGAAGGCCATTGGTGAAGGTGCAGCCCCAGTTGTAATTGAAGACCCAGGACTGAAGGGGTCACGCAGTGTTTTGGAGATGCCAGTACCACGAGATGACCACCAAGAGCAGCAGCAGCAGTGGAGTACAGGCATCTGGAGCCCAGAGGACGACGTGTGTGCTACAAAGGGCATGGCTGGAGAAGTGACCCAAGCCCTTGGAGGAGCCCAGAAGATCGTGAGTTGGATCCCAGACGTTGGACGGTTGGAGATTGATTTTTGCTTTGATTGTGACTGTGCCCTGATATTTTCCCTCTTGAAGGAAGAAACGGTTTTAGTGGAGCCCACAGTTAAGAGACTTTTAATTGTAAAAAGACTTTGGATTTTAAAAGAGATGGATATTTTAAAGAGATTGAAATTTTAAGAATATGTAAAGACTGTGGGACTTTTAAAGTTATTTAGATCTTGGGGATGAATAAGAATGTAAGGGTTGAGGCTTACTAGTGATGTGTTTGTGTGTCAAGTTGACAAGGGGTCAATTGTACTGGCTATTTTTGTGTCAACTTGACACAGCTGGAGTTATCACAGAGAAAGGAGCTTCAGTTGAGGAAATGCCTCCATGAGATCCAACTGTAAGGCATTTTCTCAATTAGTGATCAAGGGGGAAAGGCCCCTTGTGGGTGGGACCATTCCTGGGCTGGTAGTCTTGGGTTCTATAAGAGAGTAGGCTGAGCAAGCCAGGGGAGGCAAGCCAGTAAAGAACATCCCTCCATGGCTTCTGTATCAGCTCCTGCTCCCTGACCTGTCTGAGTTCCAGTCCTGACTTCCTTTGGTGATGAACAGCAGCATGGAAGTGTAAGCCTAATAAACCCTTTCCTCCCCAACTTGCTTCTTGGTCATGATGTTTGTGCAGGAATAGAAACCCTGACTAAGACAGATAGGAACCTAGCATAAGTGTCCTCTGAGAGGTTCCATCTAGCTGCTGACTAAAACAGATGTAGAAACTCACAGCCAAACATTAGATAGAGCTTTGGACTTTTATGGAAGATTTGGGGGAAAGAACTGAGGGCTCTGAAGGTGATAGGAACTCCACAGGAAGACCAACAGAGTCAACTAACCTGTAGCTCTCAGAGACTGAACCACCAACCAAAGACCACCTAGGAACCCTGCATATATGTAGCAGATGTGCAGCTCAGTCTTCATGTGGATCCCCCAACAACTATAGCAGGGGCTATCCCTAAAGCTATTGCCTGTCTATGGAATATGCTCACCTAACTGGGCTGCCATTGTACCTAGCCCTGCAGAGACTTGATATGTCAGGGTGGGGGGATAGATACACATGGAGCCCTCCACCCTCTCAGAGGAGAAGGGTAGGTAAAATGGGGTGAAAGACTGTGTGAGGGAGGGAGTAACAGGATGCAAAGTGGATAAATAAATAAACAAATTTTTATAAAAGAAGAAGAAGAGTAGCTGAGAGAGCAATGGAGGAAATGTCAGTAAACAGCATCCCCCCATGGTCTCTACTTCAGTTCCATTCTCTAAGTACTCACCCCGAGTTCCTGCTTGGCTTCCCTTGATGATGCTTTGGAATCTCTAAGCAAAGTAAATACTTTCTTCCCCACATTGCTTTTGGTCTGTGTTTTAACATAGCAACAGGAAGACAACTAGGATATATAGTATTTAAAAATAATAAAGATCCAGTGGAAGAAAGACAGCATTTTCAACAAATGGTGCTGGCACAACTGGTTGTTATCATGTAGAAGAATGCGAATTGATCCATTCCTATCTCCTTGTACTAAGGTCAAATCTAAGTGGATCAAGGAACTTCACATAAAACCAGAGACACTGAAACTTATAGAGGAGAAAGTAGGGAAGAGCCTTGAAGATATGGGCACAGGGGAAAAATTCTTGAATAGAACAGCAATGGCTTGTGCTGTAAGATCGAGAATTGACAAGTGGGACCTCATGAAACTGCAAAGCTTCTGCAAGGCAAAGGACACCATTAATAAGACAAAAAGACCACCAACAGATTGGGAAAGGATCTTTACCTATCCTAAATCAGATAAGGGACTAATATCCAATATATATAAAGAACTCAAGAAGGTGGACTCCAGAAAATCAAATAACCCCATTAAAAAATGGGGCTCAGAACTGAACAAAGAATTCTCACCTGAGGAATACCGAATGGCAGAAAAGCACCTGAAAAAATGTTCAACATCCTTAATCATCAGGGAAATGCAAATCAAAACAACCCTGAGATTCCACCTCACACCAGTCAGAATGGCTAAGATCAAAAATTCAGGTGACAGCAGATGCTGGCGAGGATGTGGAGAAAGAGGAACACTCCTCCATTGTTGGTGGGATTGCAAGCTGGTACAACCACTCTGGAAATCAGTCTGGCGGTTCCTCAGAAAATTGGACATAGTACTACCGAAGGATCCAGCAATACCTCTCCTGGGCATATATCCAGAAGATGTCCCAACCGGTAAGAAGGACACATGCTCCACTATGTTCATAGCAGCCTTATTTATAATAGCCAGAAGCTGGAAAGAACCCAGATGCCCCTCAACAGAGGAATGGATACAGAAAATATGGTACATTTACACAATGGAGTACTACTCAGCTATTAAAAAGAATGAATTTATGAAATTCCTAGCCAAATGGATGGACCTGGAGGGCATCATCTTGAGTGAGGTAACACAATCACAAAGGAACTCACACAATATGTATTCACTGATAAGTGGATATTAGCCCAAAACTTAGGATACCCAAGATATAAGATACAATTTGCTAAACACATGAAACTCAAGAAGAATGAAGACCAAAGTGTGGACACTGTGCCCCTTCTTACAAGTGGGAACAAAACACCCAGGGAAGGAGTTACAGAGACAAAGTTTGGAGCTGTGATGAAAGGATGGACCATCTAGAGACTGCCATATGCAGGGATCCATCCCATAATCAGCTTCCAAACGCTGACACCATTGCATACACTAGCAAGATTTTGCTGAAAGGACCCAGATATAGCTCTCTCTTGTGAAACTATGCTGGGGCCTAACAAACACAGACGTGGATGCTCACTGTCAGGTATTGGATGTATCACAGGGCTCCCAATGGAGAAGCTAGAGAAAGTACCCAAGGAGCTGAAGGGATCTGCAACCCTATAGTTGGAACAACATGATGAACTAACCAGTACCCTGGAGCTCTTGTCTCTAGCTGCATATGTATCGAAAGATGGCCTAGTCGGTCATCACTGGAAAGAGAGGCCCATTGGACTTGCAAACTTTATATGCCCCAATACAGGGGAATGCCAGGGCCAAAAGAATGGGAATGGGTGGGTAGGGAAGTGGGGGGGGGGTATGGGGGACTTTTGGGATAGCATTGGAAATGTAATTGAGGAAAATACGTAATAAAAAAACCAAGAATATCATTTTCTTATATTCATATGGGTGCTTATAAAAAAATAAAAATTATAAAGAATAAATGCCATTCTCAAATGAGAACAAGTGGGTATTGAAGTATGGCATGCATTCGCCACTACACTCAGCAGAAGCAACTGACAAATATCTAGATGATGTCATTTGCCAATATATACCTTTTGAATGGAGAATTGTTTCTGTGTTGGTGCCCTTAGGACATCAAAGGTTTTTTTTTTTATTTTTTATTTTTTTTAAAGATTTATTTATTTTATGTACTTGACACACCAGAAGAGGGCATCAGATCCCTTTACAGATGGTCATGAGCCACCATGTGGTTGCTGGGAATTGAACTCAGGACCTCTGGAAGAGCAGTCATAGCTCTTAACAGCTGAGCCATCTCTCACATACAAGCTTTTTAAACCTAGAAAAGCAAGACACTGTTGTGGCACTTGGGGATTCTGAAGGCTCTGCCTTACACTGTGAGGGAAGGTTTGGGGAACTGGTTAGTTGTTGCTTATTTACCCGATTATCCACTGTCCCACTGAAAGTTCTTGAATCCCAACGTGTATGCCACATTGGTAAAGTCTTAGGCAAGTGTTTCTTGAGCCAAAATCAACTTATCCCTCTGTGTTACAGAGTTGGGATTTCATTTTTGATCCACCTCCTTACATTTATGTCACTCTGCATTATGTGCCCCATTTCTGTGTCCCTGTCAATCACGAGCTTCCCGAGAGCAGAGTCTTCTATGTCTCAGAAGCCCGTAGTGACTTGAGGAAAGCAAGAGTTCCTGAAACATCCATTAAGTTTATAGCTGAACAACAAAAGTCCTCCATGACCCCAGATGTGATGGATCTGTATCTTTCAGCACTCTTTCATCTCTTGCCAGTCCTCGCCCTACTGAGCATCCCATCTTTTCCTTGAAGTTGAAACATTGTACTCTTTGTGTATTCTTCTAGCTCTCTGGGTTCTCTGTGCAAACGGTTACCTCCACCCAATCAACATTAAAATTCTATAAGACTGAGTCCTGGATTTTTTTTTCTCACCACATTCTATGTATTTTGGCAAAACAAACACACACACACACACACACAAACATCACTTTACTAATATCTGTCCTGTATTTCAACTTCCACTCCCATTAGAGTGCTACTGTCTTAGTCAGGGTTTCTATCCCTGCGCAAAACATCATGACCAAGAACAAGTTGGGGAGGAAAGAGTTTACTCATCTTACACTTCTACACTGCTGTTCATCACCAAAGGAAGTCAGGACTGGAACTCAAGCAGGTCAGGAAGCAGAAGCTGATGCAGAGGCCATGGAGGGATGTTCCTTACTGGCTTGCTTCCCCTGGTTTGCTCATTTTTCTTTCTTATAGAACCCAAGACTACCAGCACAGGAGTGGCACACCCACAATGAGCCCTCCCACCCTTGATCACTAATTGAGAAAATGCCTTATAGCTGAATCTCATGGAGGCATTTCCTCAAGGGAGGCTCCTTTCCCTGTGCTAACTCAAGCTTGTGTCAAGTTGACACACAAAATCAGCTAGTACAAATATTATCTATATTCACCAGTAATCCCTATCTTCTCCTGGAACTATTAACTAAACTCTATCTTCTTTAAGATGTCTCTAGGGCATTTCAACTAACTTACCCCCAATACGTTCGTACTTCCTCCCAAACTGATCCTCTTCCAGAGGTCTGAAGCTCTGAAAAGCACAGGCACCCTCTTTCTTCTAGTCACCTTTTCACTGATGTCATTGAATATATGATCAGAATCAGCTTAAGGCAGAGGAGATTGGTTTTCGCTCACTGTTTAAAGGTATACACTGCATTAGTTTGGAGAAGGAATGGATGTCACTGGCTCTGCAACAGAGGAAGGAAGCTTCAGCCAATATTCACATCTCAGAGAATAGAACGTCAAGACTGCCCAAGAAAAATGACTAGGTTGTAAGAAGTCAAGACCCACTTCCTGACACCCACTTCCTTTGTGAGATTTTGACTCCAAAAGGGTCCATGCCCTCCCCAAGTAGCACAGTCATCTGGAGACCAAGTACTCAGAGACATGAGTCTAGAGAGAGCATTTAAAGGATATTCAATTACAGCCCACGATGGGTTCATGACCAGCTCGCATAGCAAAGTACATTGTGACCGACTTCAAAAGTTCCCATAGTCTTATAGTCCCAACCCCTTTTAAAAGGGCAAAGTTCAAAAGCCCTGTTCTGAGACTCCAGATAATCTCTTTTGTGCAGTCTTGTGAAATTAAAAGTCAAATTATAGACATTTAATGTACAATGGCACAGGGCACAATGGCATATTCTGAGAGAGAACATTGGGAGGACAGCAATGAAAACTTGCACCAAAGGATCAAAGCCTCATAGGACAGCCATCAAGTCCTACAACTTGTGGTAGCTCCAGTGCGTCAGAGTACCCCCGATCCTCCAACTCTGACACACAGCATGCATGCTATGCTGGTTGCTTACATATCAAATTGGCATAAGTTAGAGTCATATGCTAATTGGGAACCTCAACTGAGGAAATTCCCCCACCAGATTGGCCCTGGAGAAGCCTATGTTGCATTTTCTTGATTGATGATTGATGTGGGAATGACCAGTTCACTATGGGCATTGCCATTCCTGGGCTGGCAGTTCTGGGTGCTATAAGAAAGCAGACTGAGCAAGCTATGTTGAGCAAGCCAGTAAACAGCCAACTCCCCATGGCCTCTGCATCAGTTCATGTTTTCAGGTTCCTGCTCTGTTTGAGTGCTTGATTTAAATTTCCTCCGTGATGCACTGTGATGTGTAAATGTTAGTTGACATAAACCCTTTCCTTTCTAAGTTGTTTTTGGTCATGATTTTTTCTTAGCAACATAAAAGTAACTCTCTTTGAGCTGTGTCTATTTGGTGCCTACAGCTGTCCACTGCAAATCGTCTATGTGTTGGGTATCTACAATCTTCTAAAGCCTCTTTAGTTTAATTTAGGGCTCTATAGTTTCATGCACAACTTTTTCTTTTCTTTTTTTTCATTAGATATTTTCTTTATTTACATTTCAAATGCTATCCCGAAAGTTCCCTATACCCTCCCCCCACCCTGCTCCCCTACCCACCCACTCCCACTTCTTGGCCCTGACATTCCCCTGTACTGGGGCATATAAAGTTTGCAACACCAAGGGGCCTCTCTTCCCAATGATGGCCGACTAGGCCATCTTCTGCTACAGATGCAGCTAGAGACACGAGCTCTGGGGGTACTGGTTAGTTCATATTGTTGTTCCACCTATAGGGTTGCAGACCCCTTCAGCTCCTTGGGGTGTTTTCTCTAGCTTCTCCATTGGAGGCCCTGTGTTCCATCCTATAGATGACTGTGAGCATCCACTTCTGTATTTGCCAGGCACTGGCATAGCCTCATACAAGACAGCTATATCAGGGTCCCTTCAGCAAAATCTGGCTGGCATATGCATTAGTGTCTGGGTTTGGTGGCTGATTATAGGATGGATCTCCAGGTGGTGCCGTCTCTGGATGGTCTATCCTTTTGTCTTAGCTCCAGAGTTTGTCCTGTAACTCCTTTCATGGGTGTTTTGTTCCCTATTCTAAGGAGGAATGACAACCTTTTCAAGAACTCTGTGCAGAGAAGCTGACGCTGTCACTTGTTTTCTAGTCTCCCTGGCTTTCTGGAACTTTAGCACAAGCCTCTATAGCTACCTCATTCTTACAGGTCTGCAAAAGAAGCACCATCCGGATGATGCCAAGTTCTGCTGCCTTCTTGAGATACAGCCTGGTTCCTTTGACTGCAACTGCAGTGGCCTCTCTGTGCCTTCACAGCTATTCCTGGGAAAAGTATCTTCTTAGGGAACAATTTTCCCCAGCACACCCTTGAAGGATCATCTTTTTGGATATTTTCCTTTAAAGTTAATCTTCATGGTTGTACCATGAGTCTCTGGGTGGACTCTCATCCTCCATGCATCCTTCTTATTGGCTTCACACCAAGTGCACCATTTCTCTATAACGGACTTAGTCTGAAGTTATACATTCCTCTTCTGTCTTCAATGTTAACTGTATTCATGTCCCTTTTCCTCTCAAACTTCCTGTTCATATTTTTCTGCTCTGTCTCACTGGAAATTTGGGTAAATGCAGCAAGCAATACCCATGCCTCAACCTGATGTTATATTTTCTCGACATGTGCTTCACCAAAGAGTTCAGACAGTTACTTTTGAATTTAATATCATTCAAGTTTTCATCGGCAGGATGGTGCCACACACAGCCATAGTATTTGCCAGAATATAAGGCAAATGGTCTGAGGTTCATTTCCTTGTAGAGTCTTGTCTCCTTCTAAAGCCTCATGGGCACTGTCTTTAATGACCAGATTCCTACTAAATGCCTACCCCCACAGCCCACTAAGTTCTTTTTATGGCTTTCTAGGTTTCTCTTGCTTTGCAGCTCCAAAAGACTTCAACATTCCTCTCATAAACCCGTTCTAAAGAACTATGAACCACACGGTTAGGTTTATCACAGCAGTGGCCCCATTTCTTGGTACTGATATTCTCTGTGTTAGTTATTTTTATGTGTGTGATTGTGACAGAATAATGTATGAGAAGATACGTGTAAGCGAGAAGTTTATTGGGGCTCACAGTTGGGGGGGGATAGCCCATCTTGGTAAAGATTACATGTTAGCAAAATACAGTGAGAATGTGTGGAGGTGGATTGGTCATACTTCAGGGGAACAGGCAGCAGAAACTGGATAGGAAATAAGCACTGCTACAAACCCCAAGATCCCCTTCCTCTGGGGTGACTGTTTTAAGGGTACAGCACCCTCCCAAAGCATCACCATCAGCTGGCAGTCCAGTATCCGAACTCATGAACCTATGGGGGAAGAGTTCCCATTTGAACCACAGCACTGTTTTACAAATGAGAAAATAGCATCATTTCCCTTTGCATACCTCCTGACTTGGTGATATCCTTCAGCAAGCCTAATAGTCACATACCTTCTTGAACCTGTCCCCTAGCCTTCCTCTCTCCCATCCTATTTTGATCCAGGCTACCATTATCTATCACCTGGGTAACAACTCAGCAGGCTCAATAACTGGCCTCTTCCAGTTCATTTCCTACATAAAGTCAGGGTAATCTAAATGCAAATGTGATCATGCTTAAAGAACCCCTTTAGTGGCTGTTCATTGCTCTTAGAATAAAGAGCAGAATGCTTAAACAAGGTGTGCGTGGTTTGCCCTCCACCTTTTTTAGACCCACTTTCCAATCCTATTCCACTTTTCATTGTGCACTGACTGCATTAGACATCTCTGCATTTCTGAATGCTGTGCTGTATATTATTCTGAAGATATAATATATATTTCTAAATAATACCCCTTCAATTAGCTACTTCCTTTTTCTTTCACTTGATCTTTTTCCCCAAAAGCTCTTGCTTTCCTTCTATTCTAGTTAGCATCTTTGTTGCTGTGATAAGACACTGATGAAAAATGCCATGGGAAGGAAAGGATTTATTTCAGCTCACAGGTCCATTACTGAAGGAAGTCAAGGCAGGAACTCTAGGCAGGACCTTGGAGGCAGGAGGTAAAGCAGAGATCATGGATGACTTGCTCATTTACCTTTCTTATGCATCTCAGGCCCATATGTCTACGTATAGCACTGCCTACAGTGGACTATGCCTTCCTATTTCAATCACTAATCAAGAAAATGCCACGTAGATGTACCCACAGACCACCTTTAAAGGCAGTTCCTCCACTGAGGTTTCCTTCTTCTCAAGAAAATCTAGTATGTGTATAGTTGAAAAAACGAACCAGCAACACTGACTTCTTATCAACTTAGCACACATATCACTTATAAACTATAGTCATTCCTTTCTTATTTATCCTCATAATCTTGTTTATCTCCATCATCTTATTATTTTATTTTTCACAGTAAAAAAAACAGTCCAACTTTTGAGGTTCTATAGTCTTTAATGGTTTTAACATCAGTCCATGATCTCTTTAAAATCCAAAGTCTCTTAACTGATCCAGTTAAACCAAAAATAAATTTAATACTTTCTATTTCTAATAGGAAAAAAACAGGGAGGGCATGGTCATGCTCAAATCAAAGAGAAACCATAATCTAACAGTGCAGATATCCCAGTGTCCAACGTCTGGGACTCTTTCACAAACTTCTGGATTCCCAAGGGTTTGGGCAGTTCTACTTCTAAAACTCTGCCATCAATAGAACACATAGGTCATCTTGTGGGATTGGCTGGTTCCACTTCACAGTTCATTGTGTCCTTAGTTTTCACCTCACAGTCTTAGCATCCAGTATTTTGGAGTCTTTACTGAGGCAGAGGCTACAACTTCACCAATAGCCTCCTGGCCTCTATCCAGGGACTCCCACCCTGCCAAAAGCCTCAGCTTCTCCCCAGGAGCCTATCAATTCTTCATTCTTTACTTCAACTGAAGCTGCACCTTCACCAATATCTCCTAACCTTGAACAGTACCAACTTTCAGCTGCTCTCCAGGACCCTGTCATGCCTACAAAAACCAGTACCACAGTGGAGAGACTCAAACATCCGCACAAAGTACAGCTTCACACCCCACCCTCACCCTCCACCAGACCATAGCTTATGTGTGCTGATCCTGAGAAAACACTTCCCAGATTTCATCTCAATGATGTTGGTCTCTTAATTGGGTGATTTCTCAGCCCCAGGTAACTATATCAATTGTCCCAATAAAGCAAAGGTTTTCTTCAATGGTGCTGGACACACAGCTGAATTGTCAACCCTAGTTGACCAGACCCACAGATTCTTAATTCAAAATTACCTAGAAATTGTTAGGTCCAAAGGAATCTCAGGACAAATGGTCAATTTTGGTAACTGTTAGCATCCCAAAACCCATGCTGGTGGTGGCTCAATCAGTACCTGTGGTCCTTCGCAGCTCTTCTCACCCTGCCCCCTACTTCTCCAGCTCGTATACTTCCTTTCCCAGCTCCTTACTCCCATAGAGCCCCGCCAGTTCAGCCTTTTGCTGTCATGCCCCCCTCTCTCTTGGTCTCCTTGCCAACATTCTCTTCATCTCTTCCCTCACTCATGGCTGTTCATCATCTCTCTTCTCACGGCCAGGTTCTGATCATATTTAGTCCACTCCTTCCTTTCCCTGCTCTAGAGTTTCCCAGATGCCCATGGCTGTTCTTTCCCTCACATCCATAAGAAAGTCTTCTCCTCAACCATACCTAGGAGTGGTCATGTCCTCCTTTTATAAATCTGGTGCTGAACCCCCAGTTTTTGATGGATTTTTAACCTTCTCTCTGAAACTCCATAGGCCAGGCTTCCATTGCCAGCATGGCTCTTGGAATTATCTTGCACGTTTCTACAGAACAGCTCATTAAGCATTTCCTGCCCAAAGTTCCAAGTGTTTCCATGACCCTCCCGTGAAACACGGTCAGATTCCTCACAGCAATACTCCACTCTTCTGATACTTAGTTTGCTTTATGTTGCTGTGATAAAACACTAATAAGAGCAACTTGGCCAGAAGGGGTTTATTTTATTTTACACTTTATAGTCCTTTGTTGAGACCAGTCAAGGCAGGAGCTCAATCAAGGTGGATGCCTGGAGACTGGAACTAAAATAGTGACTACAGAGGAAAAGTAGAACTTTGCTTACTAACGTGTTCTCTTTGGCTTCTTTGGCTACAGTTCTTATACAGGTCAAAGGTGCCTGCTTGGGTATTGGACAACTGACAATGGCCTAGTCCCCTTCATGTCAATCAGTAATTAAGAGAATGCCCCACAGATATGCCAACAGACCAACCTGATAGATCTGACTCCTCAGCAGAGGTTCTGCCCTCCAAGGTAACTCAAATTTATGACTCAAGTTAACAAGACTAACCGGCCACAATGCCTGTAGTATATTATCCCTCTAATGGCTTCAGCTGTATTAGTAATTATAAATTCAGTTCTTATGCTGATTAGTGTACCTCTCCCAGATTGTTTTTTTGTTTTTAAATCAGTTTCTTTAAATGCCTCCCTAGCTCCTGTGTAATACAGAGGATAACATTTTCTTTTAGGGTAAACTTTTATTTGGTAATTCTGTTTATCAGGGACATCTAAGCTCAGCATAGCCAAACACTATTATACTTCATCAAGTCTCTTCCCAATTTGAGTACTATCACATCATATAAACTGTCTACAGAGAAAACTGCAGAGAAATGCCTTATGGAAAATAAGAACAGATTTCTGTGTATGCGGCTTGATATCATCTCTATTCACTTCTTAAATTAAAAAAAAATTGTAGCTTCTGAAAACAAAGTGTCAAGGATGGATAACTGATGATAGAATATTCAAATCATTTTAGTAAAACCATTACAAGAAAACGGGGAACAATATTTTGAGTGATTTGGCACAACAAACAAACTGCACTGATAAGTTTCTAAATTGCTACTATCTTTTTTTTTTTAAACAATTTTGCCGTGTAAATCATTTGTCAATCAAGCAGTCAATATACTGTGGTATGCTCCAACATGGATCGGCCAGATATGATGATTAGGTGAGCATTGGATCATTAAATGAAAATTCAAACAGGACTTCTGCTGAGTGCGTGGTTATCTGTGGCCATCCGGGTCTCTGTATGATATACTAATTATCACTCCCCCTAAAGCACGGAGGCACTAAGGAACTCCTGTTCCACTTCCGGTTATGACGTGGGTTTAGATATTTGAAGAAGAATTCTGTAGACTCGTTCTTCAACTTCTAATGACTGCTTTGCTAATTGAGAAGTTGCTGCTTTATAAGTTCGGGATGGGTAGAGCACTTTTTTTCCAGGATTCTTATTCAGACAATAACAGGCAGCCTTCAAGGGAGAAAAACAAAGCAAAACAAAACAAAACGTTCACCACTGGAAAAACAAGAGATTCAGAGCAAATATTTAACAGTCAAAAGGGGTTGTGATCTCTGGCTTCAGGAATATTTTTATGTCAAACAGATGGAAAAATACAAGTAGAGGAGTGTATTTTCCAGGATTTTCTCTTTGGCCTCTGAAATGCCAGTTTTCAGTGACACGGACTCATCTGGATGCAAAGCCATATGTTTAGTAGCCTCATCATTTTGCATCTAGATGTCCCCCACACTGGGAGTGGCATCAGTGAACACAAAGGAAGACAGTCATTGCTTAAAGCAGGGTGACCATTGGGACCCCCTCTCCACCATTTGTGGTTTGCTTGAGACCAGTGCAATCTGCTGTCAGACACTGAGCACAGCCTGCGCTAACTGTGATGCGGAGCCCTGGGACCATGCAGGCTCCCATACGTTCGATGGCACTCATTTATCTTCCCAAACCGAGTTATCATATCCTCCTCCCTTTCCTCCTTGTGACTTTCATTCGTGCTTCCTTTAAGATAGAGCAGAAACAGAGTTATACTTTCAACCTTTCCATACAATTAACATCAAAGAGAAATAACAGACTCACAGTTACAGATTACCAAAAAAAAAAAAAAATCATCCAATTATATACTGAAACTGGGATGAATAATTATGTCACTAAAACCAATTGGCACAAAAAAAGCCAGACCCATGAAACCAGGACATTTGGCAGGATGTGAGACTTTGACTGGCAGCAGAATTGCATGGCCCTTTCTGTCTGTCACCTGCTAACACAACTGGACACATAGACAGTGGTTAATAGAGCCAGAAATATGAATATGAAAGTTGGGGCCAGAGCTACTTAGGGCCAACTTAATCAGTAGGGCTGAATGCATCTGTGTCTGGGAGAGGAAACACTGCCCCCTCCCCATGCAAACCTTGGCATCTGTATACTAACTTAGCAGCCCCTTGGGCTTTCCTAACATAATTCTTTCCTCTCACAAACAACTTAGAAAGGAAAGGAAACACTTTAGCCATTTGAATACATCAGTCTTTGAACACTGTTTTCCAGACACTCAGGAGGAAAGGCTTGATTCACAGCCCTGCATCTTTGCAATGCAGCAGTGAGTCCTCATACTATTGCACCCTGCCCCTGATTCCTGAGCTGCCTGAGGCAGATCCTTCTGGATTGTTGAGAGAGAGTGAGTTGATCCAGAGTGATGTGTTCTGTTGGCACCAGCTTTGAAAGTCCCAGTTCAAAGACTACACTTGCAATTCGAGTTATGAGTTTGTAAATGTGAAACTACTCAATACTCAAGAGAACATGAGTTAGTGTGATATCATCAAAGGACTACAAGTCCAGCTCCCATTGATTGTTTGGAGCCTGGACAGGGTATATAATAGGCTATGTGCATCTTACAATCATATGTATGTCTGTATTTCTACTTGGAGGAAGTTTGGTGTTTGGAAGGTTAATTAACTATGGCTACTTAGAATAAGATTCCATTCATTATTGCTACGATGAAGTAATTTTATTAGTGAAAAGGTACAGAGTAGCCATCACCACAACAGCTACAGAAATGCCATGTTGCTTGACCTGTGACATCTCCATCCCCCACTCATATAATTCATCAGGAGGAGTGGTTCCTACCTACTATGAATCTATTTGTGTAACAGGACCAGGGCCTTGTACAGAGCTAAGGCATAAAAGTAGATTTTTTGAAGACCCAATATCTACAGTAAATTTCTAATAACCCAAAACCAGTTTGGCTGTCGTGCCTGAAAGCAACATGAGGTCTTTTTCCAAGTGGGTTTATTACTTTTCCCCTAAGGGACAGAGTGGCACTGGCAATGAATGCCTGTGTCTGTGAGTCCAAAGGAAAAGTGGAAGCAGGATGGCCCTGTTGTGCCATGCCCTTCCATGCCAGATGAAATGCTTCTGCACACTGGCCAGAGAGCCAGCTGTAGGGCAGGAGGACGGGGTGAGCAGCCAGGGTCAGCCAAGCTGCCAACTGGACATGAGGAAACGCGCCTTGCCTTGCCATGTGGCAGTCTGATGACCAGGAAGTGTGGCTGGTGCGGAGCCCGAACAGGAAGGGCTTTGAAATTTTGATCTTCAGGTTATGTAACAGATTCCTGGCCACATTCATAAAGCATCAAAGTAAAGAACTGGATCTCTCTCTTCTGAAAGACAAGGGATCTCTATGAATGAATTGTAATTAAAAAACAAAAAACAAAAAACAAAAACCAAAACCCCGTGAACAACCAGCTTGAACGCCTCGAAGAGCTGCTTGTCAGCTTCCTTTCTGTCTCATTACCACTGGCCTCTGAGTGAAACCACTGTAAGTACCAACTCGCCTGCCTCAGAGATTTAGAGAACAAAGGTGGCAGAAGAGAGGCAGCTCATCCTTTTCCTGAGGTGTATCCCATACTGACTTGCCATAGCGGGGCTACGGTTAATCTTTTCTTCACTTCTGCGCTGAACTCTGATGGGATAGATGTGGTGGCTAGCTGCAGTTCTCTTCAGGGCAATGTTTAAGAGGCGATATTAGAGCGAGCTGAACCTCAGCTGCATTGACTGTGTGTGGCCTGCAAACAGGAGGGATGGCTCTGCAGGGATGCCCGGGGGGGGGGGTGAAGGTCAGTTAAGATACCCACCTCTTAAGCTTCTCAAGCCCTTTCAGTGCCTGGGGCAAAAAGGGATGGAGGGGTGAGGGAAATAGTGTCTTCTGCCATTCTATACATATTTTTAAAACAAGGCAGTAAATATTACTTTTGAGTAGTTTGAGGTTTGCGGAAGAATGAGAAGTCCCTAAAGGTTTGTCTCACATTTCTCCTCCACACCCTGCCCCCATCCTCCTCTTTACCCCTTGTATGAGTGTGGTGTATCTCTTACAAGCTGACAGACTGATGATCATTAACTGGCATTCTTAGTCTACAGGAGTTCTCACTCTTTGTGATGCACAGTCAACTGGTTTTGACCAATGTTATATATTTTGACATATGCCCTGACAAGTGTTTGACACTCTACTATCACTCAGAAAAAATGTCATTGTCCTAAAAGTACCCCTGGCTTGCTCCATCTCTCCATCCCTCTTCTTCACTAGCTCCCATCTAGGACTGGTCTTCTCTCCAGCTATGATTATCTTTTCTCCATCTCTCTAGCACTACCACTTTTGGAATGTCATACATCGAGAAGCAGTGGATAGACAGTGTGTGTCAAAAAGGGCTCCAGTAAGGCATCCCAACCACTTCCTGGAAATGCATGACCAGTGAGGGACTTTCTCGGGTAGGCATTCACGTCAAAGCACCCACTCAACTTGAATGTAATGCCATGCTGCTAGCTCTGCCTGGTCATGTAGGCTCCAGAAGTATTTGAGCACATTTACCTGTGTAGCTATGGTCACAAGCCTTGTCAATTTCATGAGCAAAACACATCTGCCAGCTTTTAAAATTGATTTAGTTGGTAATTATTGAGGTGGATGTTTTTATTTCTTCTGTGACTTATCAATTCAAATATTTTATTTCTCTTAAAGTGTGCTCCTATTTTGATGAAATAGTAAATAATGATGCTGGTCCCCCACCAGAGTGCTAGAGTTCTACGATAAACCTTAGGTGATTTGGGTGTGATGTCTGCTGGGTTTTTCTGTTATGACAATTAATTGGTTTATTTGTTTACATTTTTGTTTTCCACACCATGTTCTGAAATTCTCACAGTGAGGATTAGCCACGCATTTCTCTGTATTTGCATTCATTGCTTTGTTTTGAATTTTGCAATTAAATCTTTAATTATCCTAGAAATTCCCTGTAAAAAGTAAACAATGTGAATGCTTTGGCTGCATTTAAACAATCATGATAGCTGCTCAGAGAGCCATTTTTCCTGTCCAAAAACAAACCAGGCCAAGTCATGCTCAGTTTCCAAGAACAGAGGATGTTGGGAGGCCATCAGGACAGTATAGATCCTGAGTGATACTTTTCTCTGTCATCTTGATATGTTTGTGCTGAATTTGAAGGTCTCTTGTTGACAACAGAGATCAAGAGAAAAGGAGGTAGAAAGAGAGGGAGGGAGTCAGAAGGAAATTTTTCCTTTATTTTAAAAGTTAAGTAGAAAACTCACTTGACTTTCTCCATCATCAGCAGGTTGAACTAGACATTCTGTGGGACTTTAATTCAGCTCAGCCTTAGGAGACGGAGAATACAGAGGATGAACCACACTTCTCCTCTGCTCCTCCTGCACAGTCTCTCAATGCACCCCAAACAGTTAGAAGTCAAAATTATGATGAAGCTCAGAGAATACTGGAAGCAGCAAGGATCTTGGAGAACTTTGATTTCAAATCACTTTGTTGATAGGAACATCAAGTCCCAGAGTTTAACGGACCCACCCAGAGTCCCAATGCTGGCTAGCTGCAGAGTCACCCTTGGGCCAGGTGCTCTGACCTCAGTGTGGCTTCTCCTCCCTCCCATTTCCCCTGTCATCTTTCCTTCCTTTTCTTCTGTTCAAAATTCCTTTCACTGCAACTACGGATTCCCGTCCCCTGGATACAATGCTGTGTGACAGCGAAAGCCCTGGATGAAGGTGGCTTTCAACTAGAAATGCAGTGGCTTGAATTTCTCTCAGGAAATCTACCACTTAAGGCTGCCATGTGTTTTTAGTCCCCTTTGGGCACTAAAATACTGTCCCCCAGGGGGACTAGAGATCTTTTTACTTTTCTTAGGAGAAGACGATTACAGCCAAAGCAATAAAAATCCTTCCTTTTTTGCCTAAAAGCAGTGAAATGATTACCTATATCTTTAATTTAAATTCCCACTGACAGCTGAGATACCGCTGTAGCTGGAGGGGATGAGACAACTGCATCTATTGTCAGCGCAGAGGCAGAAGGGAATTTTATTGACTAGGGAGGATAATTCGCATTAGGGAAGTCAGCCAGGTCTGCTCTGACCTATTGGAATATAGTGCAGGGTCAAAGGGCACAGGATCTGAGCTGGAAAGCATCGTTAGCTTAAATGCCAGTTGTGTCCCTTTGTGCATTCTGCTGCGACACTTACTTGGTCATCTGTACCTCTGGGACTGGCAGGAGAGTTGCTCTCATCTGCTCTTTGCTTCTCCGTGGTGTTGAGAAGAGATTGCTGCCAACGCCCTTGGGGCTACTGCTTGAGAAAAGAACAGCAACTGATTGCTACATCGTCAGTCCCAGAAATTCCATCTGCATGTTTTCAGAGCCTTGGTACATCAGACCACTCCTAAGGGGGATGGTTTACCGTGTTTGCCTTTAAAAAGGAACCCTCAGAAACCACTCCAGGGAATGTCCAACAAGCAAGTCTGCTCTCATGCCCCTCCTCCTTCCTGGCTAAGTGTCTCTGAGAAAGCCCTCTCTAGGGACACTTGTTTCTGGTAACATAAAGTCCCTGTAATGCATGAGACTTCTTGTTTATTTTTTTCCTTTCTTTCCATGCATAGGGGGACAGGGACTTGCTCTGAGGTCACTGTAAGTTCATCCAATGTCCTGGGAACTGGCTCAGGCTGCCTTCCCTATGTGGGTATCAGCCTCTGTGTTAATACTTTATGTGCATTTCTCATTAAGTAGTAGTTAATGCTACTATTCCTATTTGACAAGAGAAGAGACTTGACCCAATGTCTTAGTTACTTCTATTTGTATGATAAGACAGCAGGAGCAAAACAATTTACTAAAGAAAGCATTTAATTTGGGGCTTCCATTTTCAAAGGGTTAGAATCCATGGCCATCCTTGATGACCATGGTAGCAGACACAGCCATAAGGCAGAGAGAGAACCTACTCAAAATGACACAAGGTTTTTGGAACCTTAAAGCCTACCTTCAGTGACACATCTTTTCCAACAAAGCCTCCTAGTCCTTCCCAAACAATTCTATCAACTGTGGACCAGGTATTCAAATCTATGAGCCTATGGGAGCCATTCTCATTTAAACAACCAGACCAAATAAAGTTATAATAAATATTTTCCAAGAAAAATGCAGCCACTGAGGGAGAAGCAGTGATCTGGACCCAGACTCATGAAAGTAGCACCTGCTATTTTCTCTGGGACTTTCTGTCTCCCCCTGCCTTGGGGCTCTTGGTGTCCTGCCCAGAGCCATTGTTGACAGACAGACAGTCCATTTCCTACTTAGTGGCAGTGTTGGCTGGGGACAGTTTGTGCCTTTCTTGCCTTCCTGAAAAGTTACATATCTCTTCATTCTAGGATTTGTCAAAGCTACTAACTGATCACCTTGAGGTACAATTTCTGCTGGGGGTGTGTCTCTGTGAGGTTGGACTAAAGCTATACCAAGTTGGACCATGTCTTAGTCAGGGTTTCTATTCCTGGACAAAACATCATGACCAAGAACCAAGTTGGGGAGGAAAGGGTTTATTCAGCTTACACGTTCTACATTGCTGTTGATCACCAAAGGATGCAGGACTGGAACTCAGGCAGGTCAGAAAGCAGGAGCTGATGCAGAGGCCGTGGAGGGATGTTCCTTACTGGCTTGCTTCCCCTGGCTTGCTCAGCCTGCTCTCTTATAGGACCCAAGACTACCAGCCCAGAGATGGTCCCACCCACAAGGGGCCTCTCCCCCTTGATCACTAATTGAGAAAATGCACCACAACTGGATCTCATGGAGACATTTCCCCAACTGAAGCTCCTTATTCTGTAATAACTCCAGCTTGTATCAACTTAACAGAAAACTAGCCAGTACAGACCACATGCTTGCTAAACTTTAATTCCTTCTCCTGCTTTAGTTTCCTAACCACCCATCACACTACTACTACTACCACCACTACTACTATTACTATTACTACTCCTGTTCTTTTAAAACCCTCTTCTAACTCTCCTGTAGTGGATTAAACCTTAGGCACCTCCAGAAGTCTTCTCTATGCCTTTTTACATTCTTTTCATACTGACTCTTGCTTTTTCTATGTAACATCACCATGGGCCCACATGGCTCCAGTCATGTTACTCCAAAGCAACTTCTTTCTCTACTGGAACTTTAAGAGTTCTTTAAGATCTGTGTGGTCTCCTTGGCCAGTTTGAGCCACTTGGGTTTGATGAAATGGAGGATTGTGATTGACAGTGTAAGAAGGCAGTGGAAGCAGATGGGGGCTGAGGTGCCAGCAGGAGGCGGTTCATGGTGCCATGGAGACTGACAAAGTGATCTGAAATTGCTTACCACTTGCTGGCCTGTCATGGTCATCATAGAACAAAAGAACCTTCAGTCATACATCCTACTGGGACAACTCCAGGAAAATGGCCATCATGAATTGATGGTGTAATTGTCTGTGAACATGAAACCAGGGATCTCCAGGTGAGGAAATGGTGAAGGGGAAGTTTGGGGAAATAAGGGTGAGAGAGATTCCTGTCATCCACCTGACTTTGACTCTGTCTAGATAGAAGGCCAAGTAGATGAAGATGATGGGCTTTGCATCATTCTCTGCCTTGCAGGAAAGTTTGTGACTGGCTAGGGCAGAAGCGCTTTCTTCCCGGTAAACAGGCATGGCTGTGACTTTCCAGCATAAGCCTCAGCTGTTCCAACAGTATTAGCTCCAAGTACAGATGAGGGAAGAGTGCTTCCCAAAATTATACAGCACTATGACACTCAGCCAAGAGGATGACTTCCTGCCGCTGGCTCTCCATGAGTCAGCAGATGGTGCCTTTGTTTGCTGGGCACAAGCAGAGGAGCTTATATGCCAGAGGTGCCAGAGGAGACTTTAAGTCATAAGCAAAGGATTTAGGGCCCAAGCCTCCTCCCTTTTCTTTCTCCAGGGAGCCAGTTTGGGATGTATCTGAGACTACAGATCGCTGATGGCCATTGAGTTGACTCATGGTTGTTGGCAATGTCATGACAATTTTAGTTAGGAGAGATTTGATGTGGAGCCAGAATGAAGGCTTAGCTGGTTTCAGACAGAACAGATTGGGAGGCCAAGACCCTGAGCATGCACACACTAGGGTGCTCAGACAACTCGGGCAGGTAGGAGGGAAGTCTAGACAGGCAGGTTGTGCTCAGTAGGAGCAGGGCACAATCACACAGGTGTCCTGTGGAACTTGTGGGAGATAGGTTCTGATTGTTGCCACAGAGTGCATGCAGCAACCCCCACCCCACCCCCAGCAGATATCAGGAGAACCACTAATCAGAGAACAAGTGGCCCAAGGTCTGGATCCAGAATTTTAATTCACCAGAGAGATCAGGAAAAGTCAGGGCAGAGGTTTGTTTGCTGCATCAAAGCCTGGCTTCTTAATGTTGCTGCTATAACTGTGTCCTGACTAGTTCAGGGTACAGGGAGACTTATCTCCTTAGGTCAGGATGCTGTTTCCAACTCTCTCAGTTAGGACTGCCCTAGTAAAATCCAAACATGTTAACACTTGTGCTTAAAGCTTGGTGGCTCTGACCCAGATATGGTGAGGAATGCCTGTGCCAAGGCTTCAAAGTCGGTATGTATGTACATATGTATATATGTGCATCACAAACATGCAATATCTGTAGAGGACAGAAAAGGGGCTCAGATCCTCTGGAACTGGGATTTCAGTCAGTTGTAAACTATAATGTGGGTGCTGGGGATCAAACATAGGTCTTCTAGAAGGGCACCCAGTGCTCTTGTCAGCTGAGGTATCTGTCCAGTCTCAGCTCTCCCCTTTTTAGATGGCAACTTCCTGCTGTGCTTTCATATGGTAAAGACGCAAAGAAATTTCTCTAAAGCCTCTTCATAAGGGAGGTAATCCTATTGGTGATGGCTCTTCCCTCATAACCTAATTATTTATTAATGGCCTCACCTCCCTGTGCTGTTGGCAGTTAGGTTTCTACATGTGAATTTTAGGAAATTCTCCATATAGAAGAAGGCTTGACTAGTAGGTAAGACTCAAGTGTGCACCTTATGAGTAGGGCTAATATCTTCTGGAGGGAATTTTTCTTCATGTGCGTGGCTGTTAATTTTGGTTGTTAACAAAATGATGTGTAAGACACTGGATTATGGGTCTTGTCAATCTAGAGGACACAGACTAACAGAAGAGTGTGCTCACACACAAGCCACACACCTTACTCATGGATGGTGCCCAAATCCAGACTTGGGAAAAGTCCTTCACATGAAGCACCTATGTTCCAGAATCTGCTTGAGGAATTTTACCACCATCTTTTCAGGACTCAGCCCTTTCTCATGTCCATGTAGAGATGGTGCAAGATGTGGAGTGGATATGAAAATCATGGCAAACAAGTCAAAGAATGCTATTCATAGAAGGGGTTTCATATCTAAGTCAGTAATTTCTAACACTTGAAACATGATCTTATCCTCACTCCTCAAATTAAAACAAGATCAATGCCCAATTAGGTAAAAGTACAAATGATCTAATCAAAGCAGGAATGGGCACCCACACATCTGTCCACTTCACCTCCTTTGGACAATTGCATGCATCCCTACCGTTGTTTTAATGATGAGGACATTGGATTCTAGGAAATGGGATGTCTTCCCCATGGTCATGCAACTGGTATTTATAGAGCTCAGAATGAGAGTCGGGAGCCTGATTCTTGGACTAGTCTTTACATATGTAAACGACTATTTTTTCATTTAGATCACACAAGTAGCACGCTTATTGTGGGCATATTTTTTTAATATATAGGTACAGGTTAAAAACTACAAGTGACCACTAATCTTGCCAAGAAATAATAATTTTTAAACATTGTAATGTATGCTAGTCCAATAATTTATTTCTGCCTATGTATAAGTAGGAAGCAACATAAACATTGATTTGTAACCTGATTCTTTCTCTTCATAATCCCATGTATTTCCCATGTCATTAATTTTTATGACATCATTCAATTATACAAAGTTATCATAATATACCTGCTGGGTCTCTTATTAAATTATTGTCCACTTTGTCTCATTTTTGCAGCTACAAACTGAATTGGAATCAACATATAAAAAAATGCATCTTCATGCACATTTGACTTAATCTGATTACCGTAAATTCCCAGGAGAATAGATGGGTGAAATGAACACACATTTATTAGTTTTCTAACATAATCTCTGCCAGACTGACTAGAGTTGTCCCTCCATAGCACTGAGGTGTCTGATCCTTCAAGGCCACTTGGCATTGTATGGTACAAATGTGTACTCCTGGGAAGAACGATGTGCAATGTTTTGAGTCTTTTTCACAAGATCAAACCGTAGCGCCATGGAGTCAGAGGGAACTTTAGAAGCTTGTTGGTCCATATCTTTCTCTAGGCAAACACCATGTTTACCTTGAGGGTGAGAAGGGTCAGGAAAGTTAACAGCAGCAGAATTTCAAAATGCTGCCATGCCAGAGGCATTGGTAAGCCTTATGCAGGTGGCTGTGTTTTAAGACTGGTAGGCTATCCATGTCAGAACTGCCTTAACAAAGAGAAGGGACCAGATTTGCTACAAGGATTTTGGAAAGCATGGAAGATTCTGAACACCACGGTTAAGTCTTAGTTGTGGGTTTCTTATTGCCAATATAACTCATTACTATAAAGTTAGGAGCCCAAAGTGGTAGACATTTATCTTAAATTCCCAAAGTAGCAGCTCTTAAGGTAAAATCAAGATTGGTCCAGGCTGATTCTCATAGTGTACAAGTCATCTCTAGCTTTGGGGCTGCTGGTGCTCTGGCTTCCGTACCAATGCCTGCTTCCCATGCTAGTACATTGCTTTCTCTTTGGTAGTCAAGTTGCCCTTTGTCTTCTGTTTACTTGTGATTCTACTGAGGTCAACCCAAGTAATCTACCCCAGTTTTCCTATGTCTGAATCCTTAACTTAGCACCGAGAAGGCTGTGTGGCATAAATGACCGTCCTTGCCACACAGATGCGGGGATGGCTGGCATGTGTGGGCGCTCCTCTATGGACACTTCTTCCTGATCTTCTCTCCCTGCACCTCCCCCTAGGTAGTCGTCTCCAATTTTTATAAAAAGGCAAAATGACTCTAAGAAAAGGATGCTTTTGGTAGATCTTGCAGATATCACCTCCAACCTCTCTTCCAATCTTTCTTCTTCTCCTATAAACTGGAGCACCAATGTGACCAGCACTGCATAATTTAATATAGTTGACAAGAAAGTTACCCAAAATGTTTCTACCAAGAGGAAAAGTTGCATATAGGCTCGTGTCTTTGAAGGCTGGAAGAGAATCTCTGCTTTAAACTAGAGGCCAGCCTGGAGGTGTCCTTTCTCCTTGCTTCTGCAGCCCTGATCTTCAGGGCTTTGTCCTCATGTGTGTGTCTCTTCATTTGAACAGAAATGGTTATCATGATCCCAACCTTCATGTTTTAGAAACTCTCCCAGGAGATCTTTTTGAGGGTGAAGATCTTCTTCAGTGGCTTCAACATGCATCTATCACTTTACTAGCTCATCCTACATGAGGTCCAGTTTCGGAATGAGCATGTGGTCCTTGAATGGTCTGTGGCTGGTTCCTCCAGGGAAGTATATACAGTCAAACAGTCAAAGAAAAGGTGGCTGAAGGAGCAAGAGTGTCAGCATCAACACTGAGAACTCCGAGGACTCAGGCATGCCTCATGCCTACCCAATCAGAATTCCTTTTATACAGGACCCCAGATGATCCTTCTGTACACTCAAGTTAGAGAGGCACCAACCCACCTCCCTGAGAAAGGGGGAAGGAAGCTGGGGAGAAGCAGCCTGCACCTGCTGCACAAATCTCCCTGTGATGGTGTTAAATTGATTTTGACAGCATTTTTCATAGAGAAGACTACAAAATGATTTGAATAGTTATTATCTGTCAGTTTAAATGTTTTCAACCACAAGTAAAAAAAACCTCCCAACTCAATGGGCTTATGGAGTAAGTAGAAATACTATCTTACAGCACAAAATCTTACCAAGTAGGATAATTCCTGCTCTAGTTCACTCCTTTTTAGACTCCCTTCCCTCTGTCAACACAAAGTTTTATTATGTATCAAGTGTGTTCACAGGCAGCCTCAAACTCAAGATCCTGCTGCCTCAGCCTCCAGGAGTGCTGGGATTACAGGTTTGTAACAGATTTGTAACAGAATACCCGGATTAATTTTCCCCTAAAGATTCCCTGTGGCCTTCTCTCACGGTTTACTGGTGAGGACTGGCATCCATATTTGCCTCTACCTTGCTTCTACGAAGGCAAAGCATTACCACCACTTTGGCCATTCAGAATGTACCTCTAGTCATGCAAAGAAGAGACACCAGGACCAAGTCAGAACCTCATCTTCAAGGAGGAAAGGCTATTGGCACCCAGAGGTCAGTCACAGATGTTATCTTCGGAACTTCTACAGTTCATTACTATTTACACTTCCCATTTGTCTCAGAATGGCCAAATTAGTTAGAATCTGGTAGTTCATAGCTCAACTGGAAAATAATTAATTTTCCTTGCTTATCTGTTTGGTATTTTAAAATGAAGTTCATAGGTGCTTCAGGAAGAAAAAGAACGTAGAGCAAGAACAGTAGGGATGGATGGAATGGATTCTCATATTCGGGCTTCTGATTGAATGTGACAAAGGGCAGAATAAATAAAGGCACTTGACAGAATACTCTAGACGAATGGACTTATTTTGTTTGTGTTTGGGCAGCAGAGCCTCCTTTTCCCAGGCCTGCTGCTGAGGACCTGGCTGTCTGTATCTACCAGGATCAATACAGTTCTTGGCACCACGCTCCGTTAGCCCTGGGGCACACATTTACATTGTCATAGTTGGTCTGCTTCACAATGACATTCTTCTGTGAGGGAAGCAACAGAGTGTGTGTCTGGTGAGTACTGTGGCCAGATACTAGGCCCTCACACAAGAAAGTCACAGGCTTTTTAACACCTAGCCTTGTTTGCCTTCATTAAGATTAAATAATACCAAGTTCACTCTTGGTTTCCTTAGAACAAGGCCCAGCAGTGGGTGAATTAGAAGCCTCTTAATTATGCCTCGTGCTGTGTCAATCCCCTGAGGATGTGAGGGCTTGTTAGGGAAGGGTGGACAATCTGAGCTCCCCCCAGCCCCCTGCAGCCTGTGAATGCATGGGATCTCCCTGGGCTCTGTCTAGTAATAAGGCTTCTCTCCAGTGGCTCTTGGATGCCTGCCTCATGACCTGCCAGGCTGTTGTGGTCAGGGCAGTGGGTGGCTTTGCAATGGCTTTATTTGCTTGTTGAATGAATGCTTTCCTCATGCTTTCCTTTGTTCTCGTTTTATTAGTAATCTCCCTGTGCAGGAGCACTTGCTCAAGTGTGGCCACCTCAGAAAGGAATATTAGGGATTTCACAGAGGGTAGAACAGTCACTCTGGCACCTCACCTATCTCAGTAGGTTTTATTCTTAAGTCCTTGGTGTTTTGAACGTTCTTAGATTTTACAAGACTCAGATAATTTATAATTTAGGGTTGGTACAGCTGTCAAATCCCTTATTAGGCCCCTAATATGTAGCATCCAATTCAATGCTTTAACCACTATGCAATGGACAGTATTATCTCAAGTCTGTGAGCAACTAAAGCCTAGAGAGACTGGAATTTTCTCATGGTCACATGGCAAGTAGCTAGTGGAGTCGAAGACAGTAAAAAAAGTTGACATACATCCATGCATTGTGCTCTTTACTGCCCAGGGTGACCAAAAACTTGGCTCCACCCACTTCTTTAATTTTATTTATGAAGGAAGGTGGGCAGTGAAGCATGAATGGAGCCTAAGTTCACATAATTCTTCAGATGGTTTTCTTGGTGGCAAACCAGGAAGACTTCTGTGCTTAGAGACACAGCATGTTAGCCCTGGGGCAGGCTCCTAATTCTCCAAATTACATACTTTTATTTATTAGCAGTTGTAAGCCCAGACCTAAAGGCACCAGATTTAAAGAACCAATAGCATCTAGCCTCTTTCTGTCCCCTTCTCTTTCACTGTGTTTGGGGTGGGGGGTTATTTATGCCTGCATGACTAAGTTTTGTATGTAGTTTTGGCTCATAGGATTACAGAGGCTAAGAAGTTCTAAAATCTCTCCTGCCATGTTGGGGGCTTAAGATAACTGGTGGAGTAGGTTCAAGGCTAGAGCGTTGGTGGTGTAGCTTCCAGTCTAGTTCTGAAGCCCTGAGAATGAGGAGCATCAACAACAGAAAAGGCATGTCCCAACTAAGGAAGCCAGGCAGAGCAAATGCAACCTGCCTTTGCCTTTTGTCCCATTCATGGATTGCATGATGGCTATCCACTCAGGGAGGAACATCTGAATGACTCACTCCATCAATTCCACTTGTCAATGCTGACAGTAACAACCTCAGACACACCCCACATAATATCTAACCAGATATCTGGACATCCCATGGCGCAGTGAAGTTGACACACAAAATTTACCGTGACAAGTACTGACTGAATGAGAGGGGTGTCAGCAAAGGAACAGGTTCTTTTCCTTTATGTTCTTTTAAAAATATAAACCAAACTTTTATCTTGTAACTCCAATCTCAAATGATTGCTGTGTAACACTGGGCCAGGCACTAAACATCTCAGAGAACTTAAGGTAGTATTCACTATGCAGTGTCCTGAGAAGATTAAACAGTTTAGCAAGATGTTTATACGTGGCAAACACTCTCATTGTTATCGTAGTTGTTCACCTCCACTGTAAATAACAATGCCAGGTTTATTTATTTTGAAAGTAGCAAAGCTTTCAATTATCTAGATAACACTATGTCACAGCTCTCAGGAAAGGCGTGGGTCTCTAGATCACTACACTTCAGGAAATGGGCCTGGAATTCTGACCACAGGGATCTGGCCATCTATGGGATGCCACTGTTCACATCAGCTGCCTCTCTAACATCTCTGTTGCATGGGCCAATGGCTCTCCCACTCCTCACTTACTATAGCCATCATCATTTTAGGAAAGAAATATAAGACTATTCCCCTTCTGGGTAGGTGAGCCTAACTAGCACTTTCCCCAGTGAGTATTTTTAAACTGGAGATTTGTATGGCTCATTCAGAACCATTTTACCAGAAAAGGCAGCCTCAGGGAAAACGACTTAAAAGGACATGTGAAAGATGGACCCGGCCTGTCTTCGTGGCAACAGAAATATTGCTGTTATTAATATCACGCACTTAGAGAGGTCTGCCTTCCAAAGGAGCTTAAAGCATTGCTCATATATTATCTTATTGTTCCTTGCCATATGCAAGGGACATAAAAGATAGGAATAGGAAATCTTCAGGACAAAAAGCACTGTTGCTGAAGTGCACTTGGGTTGAAGCAGACCCAGATGAAATCATCACAGTCTGCTGTGAGTGAGTAGGTAATGAATCACTTTCCTAGAAGCAAATGACTTCCTGGTCCACGTCGCAGAATGGCAGGTATGTGAACGTTGCCCTTCCAGGAAGACACTTGCATCCACATCTGGGGAAGAGGTGATGTGCTTTGCATCTCTGGACCTTACAGCACCCTTTAGGTCTTACAGCCGACCTTCCCAGCCATGCAGCCTGTCAGAGGCTGATTCTAGTGTCTCTCCCCTGCCATTTCAATGATCTCAACCTCTTGGCTGCTGACCTCATGTCTAAAGGGTATTAGCTCCATGTAGGGTCAGGTAGCAGAGGGTGCCTAGTGTTATGTTCTCCTGTTGCCTAGTGTGATAGTTTGAATATACTTGGCCCAGGGAATAGCACTATTTGAAGGTGTGGCTTTGTTGGAGTAGGTGTGGTCATGTTGGAGGAAGAGTGTCACTGTAGGGGTGGGCTTTGAGACACTCCTCCTAGCTGCCTGAGGACAGACTGCTCCTCGTTTCTTTTGGATGAAGATGTAGAACTCTCCCTTCCTCCAGTGCCATGCCTGCCTAGATGTTGCCATGCTTCCTGCTATGAAGAAAATGGACTGATCCTCTGAACCTGTAATGTAGCCCTGATTAAGTGTTGTCCTTTCTAAGAGTTGGCTTGGTCATAGTGTCTGTCCACAACAGTAAAACCCTAACTAAGACAACTGGTGATGGAGGATTCTACACAGTATTCCACACATAAGAAAGTACCTTCAAGTTATGACAGTCATGCCTATTTCATACCTTCAGTCTTAATCTAATCTAGACCTTTCCAGCTCCTATCCATAGTTATTCTAACTGATATTTGACTGAGTGCGAAGGCAGCAGCAAAGAGTGACAGGCCCATACCTGCACAAACACCATAGCCTCAGGCTCAATGGCAGTATAGTGGAGGCTCAATCCATCTTTGCATGTAAGAGGAGCTTTTGTGTTCCTGTGCCAGCTTCTCTTCATGATGGACTGTAAGCTATACAGCAGACCCTTGCCTGCTCAAGTTGATTTTGGTCATTGCTTTTGTCAAAGCAATAGGAAACAAACTAGGATAATAATCACTTATTGCCACATTGGTTATTAGGGGCAGGGTGGAAGAGACATAAAGGGTTTTATATACATTATGAGCTGAGCTAAACAACTATTCTTGCCCTCAACTAGAGGTAGCTGCTATATTCATCCCAGTTTTACCCTTTAGTTGGTGATGTAAAAGCTCCAGGTAGGTTTAATAGTCTTCCTAGCAAAGAGATAGAACAACAAAGAAATGCCTCTCTGAGCTGAGGAAGCTTGAGGGACCTCTGGGGCTTTGCAATTCGAAGCACACCAATTACAGTCCTTTCTATCAGGACTGACTGTTGAGGCAACTGCTTCATTTGTAAAAGGTCAAGGGCTCCTGGCACAAGGTCCTGGCACAAGCAAATTCCTGCCATGGCAATAGAATATAGCCAGATAACCCCATGGAAGTCTTCTGTCTTTCCCATCTACCAATGATCTGAGGATCCTTCCAGAACACACCGATTCCACAGCTAACTCTCATATGCAAGGTGGGTGTTGGAAGAGTCGGCCTTTACTAGGCAAAGTCTTTTGGTTAGCGATTTAAAGTGTGTTTTCAGAGCAAGTTAGCTGTTGTCCCTAAATGAGTTGTTTCCTAGTATCATGCGGTTTTCCCCCATCTTCCAGTTAAAGAGTGTTATTTAGGATGGTGATGGGATGCACTTAGACACCGAGTTCATCCAGGAAGAAGAATGAGCAAGCATCCGTATGCTGTCAAGTCCCTGTTTGGCAACTTGCACTTTGAAATATCTGCGTTCAAGCTTTAAGAAGAAAAATCAAGTCTTTACATGGACTCTCGAATGACATGTGTTCTCTGCTGTGATATTACACTTTTTTGTGGACAATAAGAACCCATGTCCCCAACTTGAACACAGACAAACCGATGGCTATACTCTGAACGTGCTTCCCTACTTGTATGTTCTTTTCCACCAACCAAAATCAGCCTCTGCCTATTCCAAAGAGGTGTTTATGTGCTCCAAATAGGGAAAGTGGTTTCTTCTCAGACTAGAAGCTTTAGATCAAGTTAAGAATCAACTGGAAATACCGCTTACACACTGTCTAAGGAAAGGAGCAGGAATTTTCAACTTTTGATTTCTTACCTCTCTTTCTTTTCTTTCTTTCTTTCTTTCTTTCTTTCTTTCTTTCTTTCTTTCTTTCTTTCTTTCTTTCTTTCTTTCTTCCTTCCTTCCTTCCTTCCTTCCTTCCTTCCATTCTTTCATTCTTTTGTTCTTTCTTTTATTATAGAATTTTCAATTCTAGCTTGTTAATATTTGTTTTGTGGTATGATGATACATCTCACTGGTAGAGTACTTGTCTTTGTTCCCAGTATGTAAGAAAGAAAGAAAGGAAGGAAGGAAGAAGGTTGGCTTTGAGTTTAGGTCTGGGTTCTGTTGAAATATTGCTAGCAGGCCCAATTTTTCTCAGAAGAATGCCGGTGGCAGGACCAATGCTAAGATGGGGTTTAGACATTGCCTGCTATGTTGTCTTTATCTTTAAAAAGCTTGGACCTCACAAAACCCAGAAAAGGATTTCTCAGTTCTGAGTTACAATGTCTATGGGTGCCTCACACTCTCCATAATATGTGGAATTATTTTTAGATATTATTATTTTTGAGAGTGAAAATGAAGCTTTCTTACCCAACTGGCAAAGCAATCTGTAACCTAGATGATATTCAAACTCTCCGTCTACCTCCAGTAGCTGCTGGGTGACTGATGCAGATTAGCGGTCAGCTCAGGAGGACTTGTCACCAGTAAGGGACATCAATTCTCAGCCCTTGGTGTGAGCAGGACACCCATAGTGCTGGAGCTGCCCAGGTGGAGTCTATTTCGGCATCTGTGCCTGTGTTCTGGCTTCATAATGGACTTGACCCGATTTTCAGCAGTGAGTCTCATGTATATACACATATATGTGTGTGTGTGTGTGTGAGTGTATATATATATATATATATATATATATATATATATATATATATATTCCAGAAAGCACCTTGCCTTGATCAAACATTAACTGTAAGTTTACATGCTCCCGATAACCAGCAGGAGAGGAGGCCTGAAGGACTTGAATTGGGTTGTGTTCTGACAAGCTGAAGTTTTACTTTCATAATATCAAGGGAGGTCAACTCTCGTTATACAGTTGGTTGTGTTAGTAGTCATGAAAACAGAAAAGCAGAAAGCAAAAAAAGAATTATGAGACCAAATCAAACAACAAAAGGCCACAGAGAAAGGGGAGTAAAAGAGAAATGTTTCAACCGTTCCTAAACAATAAGGTCAGAATGATTAGGAAAATACAGTTGGAAGACAGGATTTCAATACCACTCAAAGAGGCACGGAGAGAAACGGACAAATAAAAGGCTTCTTTTGATTAAAGCAGAATAACCACATGCCAGATGTGGTGACACACACCTATGACCATCAGCATCAAGAAACAGAAGAAATGGGGTTATTGCCAGTTCAAGACCAGCTTGGCTCACACACTAAGATGCTGTTTTGGAAACCAAAACCAAATAAGAAAAATCTTAAACAATCGAAAGACAGAAATCTGAACTAGTTCTCAGAAAAGAGAATTTAAAAAGATAGAAAAATGCAAGAAAAGTTAGTATAAGTATGGAAAGGAAACATATTAGAAGTGGCCATCAAATCAATAAGCTCTTCAGAATGGAGAGAATTGTGGGGGACAGGAGGTAGAAAGAAAAGGAATTGCCCTAGAACCCTAATTCTGAAATCTTCCTATGGAAAGAGCATATAATGACTGACTCCAAAGAATAGAGAGACCCCTCCTCTGGGCACAGTCTCGACAGCTTGTGGAGCAGCTTCCAAACTTTTCAGGTTTTTAAGTACTTCAGACTAAACCTTGTGCTGTTAGGGAAATTCTCTAGTACTGACCTCTGGGCCCTGAAGAAATGATGTTTTAAAAACCTGAGAAGAGCAATGAACCAATGGACACCAGCCTTCTCAAAAAGCAGCATGAGATGCCTAGAAACAGTGAAGCAAAAACTTCCAGATTCGGAGTAAGAATAAAGTTTATGTCTTTCAGGGAGTGGGTAAGGAACTTTTTAAAGTATAAATACTTAGGAAGCAATCATGTCTTTACTAGCGACTTGCTAGGCTATGAAACACCTGGGTATCTGCAAAAGAGGCTACAGCTCATACTGATAGGCTTCTGCCTCGGCCTTCTGGAAGGCTCTTCAGGCATCTTGTTCCTCTACAGCTGCTGGCATGCATACAGAGAACATTCTTGTGCTGCTGTTGGGGGTCCATGGGCTCTCATTACACTGGCTGTTGCCACCACCATCACCTAGAAGGAACTTTTTATCGTTCTTCCTTCTGTATGTCATTATTTCCCAAACTCAGTTCCTGAGCAGCAAGAATTGATGGCTGAATCCCGGATAAACTGCTCGTGGTGTAGACCCAAGTCTATACGTCATGGTATAGAGACAAGAGAGATGAAAACAGCAGCCTGGAGACATTGTGTGTTTGCAATGGGGGGTGGGGTGGGGGGGAGTTGGTCTTTTGCTCAGAAAGACTCATCCTGTAGGAAGTCCCCATAAATAAAAAAAAGAGTTTAGGCTCTGACCAGAAATCTATCTATCTATCTATCTATCTATCTATCTATCTATCTATCTATCTATATCTTCACAAGATATCTTAGGCATACTTGGTGATGTGTTAAAGGAAAAAAATTACAACCTAATGTAGACAAATTAGAAAAACAGATAAGAGAAGGGATATAGTAGTCAAACTCTGAAGCAAAACAGAATTGGATCCATGCTATGGTAATAGAAGCAATGTGAACACAGGCTTTCAGCTTTGTAATAGGTCCGGTTCTGCCACTGACTGAGGATATAGGCAAACCTTGCAAAGCAGGGAATGTAACCCCAGCACCCTGTTCCAGATAACGATGAAGCCATTTACAGAGCTATAATAAGGCAAATATATTTTCTGTCACTATTTCCAGTGTTTCCTATTTGTATAAAAGTTTGTTACTTGTGACTGCAGGATAGAATGTAAGTATCCTCAGCATTGACAGCACAGTGTGCAGGGATGAGAGCCTTGGTCATACAGGACAGGAGACGGGGAGAACAAGTCCTCTTCATAATACAAGATGGCCATCAACATCAGTGGGTCAAGAAATGGAAAAGCATTACAGTGACAAAGACTGCTCAAAAGGTGCTTGACTTGAACTGTCACTGCTGGAAGATGAGAAGGGAACAGTGTGATGGTTTGTATATGCTTGGCCCCAGGTAAATGGCACTATTTGGAGGTGTGGCTTTGTTGCAATAGGTGGCCACTGTGGGAGTGGGCTTAAGACCCTCACTCTAGCTGCCTGGAAGTCAGTCTTCCACTAGCAGCCTTCAAGTGAAGATGTAGAACTCTCAGCTCTGCCTGCTCTATTCCTGCCTGGAGGCTTCCATGCTCCTACCTTGATGATAATAGACTGAAACTCTGAACCTGTAAGCCAGCCTCCATTAAATGCCGTCCTTATTATAAGAGTTGCCTTGATCATGGTGTCTGTTTACAACAGTAAAACCCTAACGAAGACAAACGGTAAAGAAAGTAACATGCCCATGAGTTATACCTGGAAGCTAATAGAAAAGCTTTTGAATTCAGCAAGACATGCTGCAACAACTTTATTTCTAGAGGTACAAAAGCAACTCAGAAAAGTGAATGGACAGCTGTGAGCATTGAGGATGAAGAGGTGAAAGGAAGGAAGCCCTGGCTTTCAGCATATGCTAAGCCGTTGGTGTGTGTATGTATGAACATCTGCCCACCCTCCAACTACAGTTTCTGTATCCATAGACTCAACCAACTGTGGATGCCAAATCTTTGGAGAACAAAAAGTGTGTGTGGTATGCATATATGTACTTTTTTGGTCAATGACCCCAAATAATACAGTAAAACATCTATTTATATACTATTTGCGTTGTAATTTATGTCCTAAGTACAATTTTTAAGGGCACATAAGAGTATGCAGGTCCATTTTATTAAAATTTTGTGCACTTATAAAATGGATTTGTGTGTTTGTTGATCTTGGCATGGACAGAAGTCTCATTGCCTGTAGATATCAAGAAAGGACTGAATAACTCCATAAAGCAAAAAGACACTGCATGTTTTCATGGAAAAAAGCCAAAATAATATTCTCTTTCCTTTGTTTCATAGAAAAAACTATATTTATTTTCATTTGAAACAGATTAGAGAATTATTTTTAAAAGAATGTATAATATTTTGTCTATAGTATTGTTATGTTCATGGTTAAAGAACAATGATTTATCTTATTTTGCACTGAAAATCATTCCCAAAACAGATTATTTTCAAACATTTATATGTGAAAAATGAATGAACTCACTATTAAAGAAACACTATGTTTTCTAATCTCTTTCATCAAGTCTAAATTTTTATAGTGTTGTTTTTTTGCTGCTTTATTTTGCATTTTGGTGGTATTGCTGCCTGGATTTCAATTTTAAAATATATCAGCCGAGGCCTGAGTAGAAAACTATATTTCTCAGCCAAGCACCTTACTATGATGAAAGTTATTGACTCCCACAATTAATTCTTCTCTGTAGAACAATGTGTTGCATAAAGATGAATCAACCTTGAGAAGATGGAACCAATATGATCATTACAAAACCCTAACAATGGGGAAGAACTTACTGAATTTGGGTCAGTTTGTCTGCTTAATGACACTGTTCCTCCTTACAGTTTCAGACTTGACTAATCTCCATTGTGTGCCTGACATGTTTCATAACTGCTTGTAGGCAATTTTAAATCCTCATTTTTGGAAAATTACATATTTATTTAAGACATGTGGGTGTGCACAGATAGCATAGGTAACCCGAAGTTTTTACACTGTGAAGGAAAACGGCACAACTCATATAAAATCTTTGGAAGATATCCATGACTAGGAGGTGGAGTAGGTGTCCAAAGTCTACTAGAATAAAGGATTGTTGAAAACCTGCCCCCAAGATCCACATCCACGGACAGATTTAAAGAAGTATAAAAGTAGAAAGAAACCAAAGTGCTATAACAAGACAGTGCCAGAGTAGAAGCAATGCAATAGGAACCAAAGGGGACCTTCCTCCTAGGGACTTCTTTTGTTTTGTTTTGTTTTTTTTTTAAATTAGGTATTTTCCTCAATTACATTTCCAATGCTATCCAAAAAGTTCCCAATATACTCCCCCCCCCCATTCCCCCACCCATACACCCCTACCCCTTGGCCCTGGCATTCCCCTTTACTGGGGCATATAAAGTTAGCAAGTCCAATGGGCCTCTCTTTCCAGTGATGGCCGACTAGGCTATCTTTTGATACAAATGCAGCTAGAGTCAAGAGCTCTGTGGTACTGGTTAGTTCATAATAATGTTCCACCTATGGGGTTGCAGTTCCCTTTAGCTCCTTGGGTACTTTCTCTAGCTCCTCCATTGGGGGCCCTGTGATCCATCCAATAGCTGACTGTGAGCATCCACTTCTGTGTTTGCTAGGCCCCGGCATTGTCTCACAAGAGACAGCTATATCTGGGTCCTTTCAGCAAAATCTTGCTAGTGTATGCAATGGTGTCAGCGTTTGGAAGCTGATTATGGGATGGATCCCTGGATATGGCAGTCTTTAGATGGTCCATCCTTTCTTCACAACTCCAAACTTTATCTCTGTAACTCTTTCCATGGGTGTTTTGTTCCCAATTCCAAGAAGGGGCACAGTGTCCACACTTTGGTCTTCGTTCTTCTTGAGTTTCATGTGTTTAACAAATTGTATCTTATATCTTGGGTATCCTAACTTTTTGGGCTAATATACGCTTATCGTAAACGTAAGAATCTTACTAACAGAAACCAGGACCACTCACCATCATCAGAACCCAGCACTCCCACTTCACCCAATGCAGGGCACCCCAACATACCTGAAAAGCTAGACCTGGATTTAAAAGCATATCTCATGATGATAGTAGAGGACATCAAGAAGGACTTAAATAACTCACTTAAAGAAATACAGGAGAACACTGCTAAACAAGTAGAAGACATTAAAGAGGAAACACAAAAATCCCTTAAAGAATTGCAGGAAAACATAACCAAACAGGTAGAAGACATTAAAGAGGAAACACAAAAATCCCTTAAAGAATTGCAGGAAAACACAACCAAACAGGTGATGGAATTGAATGAAAACATCCAAGACCTAAAAAGGGAAGTAGACACAATAAAGAAAACCCAAAGTGAGGCAACGCTGGAGATAGAAACCCTAGGAAAGAAATCTGGAACCATAGATTCGAGCATCAGCAACAGAATACAAGAGATGGAAGAGAGAATCTCAGGTGCAGAAGAATCCTTAGAGAACATCAGCACAACAATCAAAGAAAATGGAAAATGCAAAAAGATCCTAACTCAAAACATCCAGGAAATCCAGGACACAATGAGAAGACCAAACCTACGGATAATAGGAGTGGATGAGAATGAAGATTGTCAACTCAAAGGACCAGCAAACATCTTCAACAAAATTATTGAAGAAAACTTCCCAAATCTAAAGAAAGAGATGCCCATGAACATACAAGAAGCCTACAGAACTCCAAATAGACTGGACTAGAAAAGAAATTTCTCCCGACACATAATAATCAGAACAACAAATGCACTAAATAAAGATAGAATACTAAAAGCAGTAAGGGAAAAAGGCCAAGTAACATATAAAGGCAAGCCTATCAGAATTATACCAGATTTTCCACCAAAGACTATGAAAGCCAGAAGGGCCAGGACAGATGTTATACAGACACTAAGATAACACAAATGACAGCCCAGGCTACTATACCCACCAAACTCTCAATTTCCATAGATGGAGAAACCAAAGTATTCCATGACAAAACAAATTCAGCCATTATCTCTCCCCGAATCCAGCCCTTCAAAGGATAATAACAGAAAAAAAACCAATACAAGGACAGGAACCACGCCCTAGAAAAAATAAGAAGGTAATCCCTCAACAAACCTAAAAGAAGACAGCCACAAGAACAGAATGCCAACTTTAACAACAAAAATAACAGGAAGCAACAATTACTTTTCCTTAATATAACTTAATATCAATGGACTCAACTCCCCATTAAAAGGCATAGACTAACAAACTGGCTACACAAATAAGACCCAACACTTTGCTGCTTACAGGAAACTCATCTCAGAGAAAAAGATAGACACTACCTCAGAATGAAAGGCTGGAAAACAATTTTACAAGCAAATGGTAGGAAGAAACTAGCTGCAGTAGCCATTTTAATATCTAACAAAATGGATTTCCAACCCAAAATAATAAAAAAAGACAAGGAGGGACACTTTCATACTCATCAAAGGTAAAATCCTCCAAGAGGAACTCTCAATTCTGAATATATATGCTCCAAATACAAGGGCAACCACATTCATTAAAGAAACTTTAGTAAAGCTCAAAGCACACATTGCACCTCACACAAAATTAGTGGGAGACTTCAACACACAACTTTCACCAATGGACAGATCATGGAAACAGAAACTAAACAGGGACACAGTGAAACTAACAGAAGTGATGAAACAAATGGACTTAACAGATATCTACGGAATATTTTATCCTAAAACAAAAGGATATACTTTCTTCTCAGCACCCCATGGTACCTTCTCCAAAATTGACCACATAATTGGTCACAAAACAAGCCTCAACATATACAAAAATATTGAAATTGTCCCATGCATCCTATCAGATCACCATGGACTAAGGTTGACCTTCAATAACAAAATAACTAATAGAAAGCCAACATTCACGTGGAAACTGAACAACACTCTTCTCAAAGATAACTTGGTCAAGGAAGGAATAATGAAAGAAATTAAGGACTTTTTGGAGTTTAATGAAAATGAAGCCACAACATACCCAAACTTATGGGAAACAATGAAATTATTCCTAAGAGGAAAACTCATAGCTCTGAGTGCCTCCAAAAAGAAACTAGAGAGAACACACATTAGCAGCTTGACAACACACCTAAAATCTCTAGAACAAAAGGAAGCAAATTCACCCAAGAGGAGTAGAAGGCAGGAAATAATCAAACTCAGGGGTGAAATCAACCAAGTGGAAACAAGAAGAACTATTCAAAGAATCAACCAATCAAGGAGCTGGTTCTTTGAGAAAATCAACAAGATAAATAAACCGTTAGCCAAACTCACTAGAGTGCACAGGGAAAGCATCCTAATTAACAAAATCAGAAATGAAAAGGGAAACATAACAACAGATCCTGAAGAAATCCAAAACACCATTAGATATTTCTACAAAAGGCTATACTCAAAAAATCTGGAAAACCTGGATGAAATGGACAAGTTTCTAGACAGATGCCAGGTACCAAAGCTAAATCAAGATCAGGTTAATGATCTAAACAGTCTGATATCCCCTAAAGAAATACTAGCAGTCATTAATAGTCTCCCAACCAAAAAAGCCCAGGACCAGATGGGTTTAGTGCAGAGTTCTATCAGACCTTCAAAGAAGACCTAATCCCAGTTCTTCACAAACTATTCCACAAAATAGAATCAGAAGGTACTCTACCCAACTCATTCTATGAAGCCACAATTACTCTGATACCTAAACCACATAAAGACCCAACAAAAATAGAGAACTTCAGACCAATTTCCCTTATGAATATTGATGCAAAAATCCTCAATAAAGTTCTTGCTAATCGAATTCAAGAACAAATCAAAACAATCATCCATCCTGACCAAGTAGGTTTCATCCCAGGGATGCAAGGATGGTTCAATATACGGAAATCCATCAATGTAATCCAGTATATAAACAAACTCAAAGACAAAAACCACATGATCATCTCGTTAGATGCTGAGAAAGCATTTGACAAAATCCAACACACATTCATGGTAAAAGTCTTGGAAAGATCAGGAATTCAAGGCCCATACCTAAACATGATAAAAGCAATCTACAGCAAACCAGTAGCCAACATCAAAGTAAATGGTGAGAAGCTGGAAGCAATCCCACTAAAATCAGGGACTAGAAAAGGCTGTCCACTCTCGCCCTACATATTCAACATTGTACTTGAAGTCCTAGCCAGAGCAATTCGACAACAAAAGGAGATCAAGGGGATACAAATTGGAAAGGAAGAAGTCAAAATATCACTTTTTGCAGATGATATGATAGTATATATACGTGACCCTAAAAATTCCACCAGAGAACTCCTAAGCCTGATAAACAGCTTCAATGATGTAGCTGGATATAAAATTAACTCAAACAAGTCAATGGCCTTTCTCTACACAAAGGATAAACAGGCTGAGAAAGAAATTAGGGAAACAACATCCTTCTCAATAGTCACAAATAATATAAAATACCTTGGCGTGACTCTAACTAAGGAAGTGAAAGATCTGTATGATAAGAACTTCAAGTCTCTGAAGAAAGAAATTATAGAAGATCTCAGAAGATGGAAAGATCTCCCATGCTCATGGATTGGCAGGATCAACATTGTAAAAATGGCTATCTTGCCAAAAGCAATCTACAGATTCAATGCAATGCCCATCAAAATTTCAAATCAATTCTTCAACGAATTAGAAAGTGCAATCTGCAAATTCATCTGGAATAACAAAAAACCTAGGATAGCAAAAACTCTTCTCAAGGATAAAAGAACCTCTGGTGGAATCACCATGCCTGACCTAAAGCTGTACTACAGAGCAATTGTGATAAAAACTGCATGTTATTGGTATAGTGACAGACATGTAGACCAATGGAACAAAATTGAAGACCCAGAGATGAACCCACACACCTATGGTCACTTGTTCTTTGACAAGGGAGCTAAAACCATCCAGTGGAAAAAAAGACAGCATTTTCAACAAATGGTGCTGGCACAACTGGCGGTTATCATGTAGAAAAATGTGAATTGATCCATTTCTATCTCCTTGTACTAAGGTCAAATCTATGTGGATTAAGGAACTCCACATAAAACCAGAGACACTGAAACTTATAGAGGAGAATGTAGGGATAAGCCTTGAAGATATGGGTACAGGGGAAAAATTCCTGAATAGAACAGCAATGGCTTGTGCTGTAAGATTGAGAATCGATAAATGGGACCTCATAAAATTGCAAAGCTTCTGCAAAGCAAAAGACACTGTCAATAAGACAAAAAGGCCACCAACAGATTGGGAAAGAATCTTTACCTATCCCAAATTGGATAGGGGACTAATATCCAATATATATAAAGAACTCAAGAAGGTGGACTCCAGAAAATCAAATAACCCCATAAAAAATGGGGCTCAGAGCTGAACAAAGAATTCTCATCTGAGGAATACCGAATGGCTGAGAAGCACCTGAAAAAAATGTTCAACATCCTTAATCATCAGGGAAATGCAAATCAAAACAACCCTGAGATTCCACCTCACACCAGTCAGAATGGCTAAGATCAAAAATTCAGGTGACAGCAGATGCTGGCAAGGATGTGGAGAAAGAGGAACACTCCTCCATTTTTGGTGGGATTGCAAGCTTGTACAACCACTCTGGAAATCAGTTTGGCGGTTCCTCAGAAAATTGGACATAGTACTACTAGAGGATCCAGCAATACCTCTCCTGGGCATATATCCAGAAGATGTCCCAACCGGTAAGAAGGACACATGCTCCACTATGTTCATAGCAGCCTTATTTATAATAGCCAGAAGCTGGAAAGAACCCAGATACCCCTCAACAGAGGAATGGATACAGAAAATGTGGTACATTTACACAATGGGGTACTACTCAGCTATTAAAAAAATGAATTTATGAAATTCCTAGGCAAATGGATAGACCTGGAGGTCATCATCCTGAGTGAGGTAACCCAATCACAAAGGAACTCGCACAATATGTACTCACTGATAAGTGGATATTAGCCCAGAAACTTAGGATACCCAAGATATAAGATACAATTTGAAATTCAAGAAGAACGAAGGCCAAAGTGTGGACACTTTGCCCCTTCTTAGAAATGGAAACAAAACACCCATGGAAGGAGTTACAGAGACAAAATTTGGAGCTGTGACGAAAGGATGGACCATCTAGTGATTGCCATATGCAGGGATCCATCCCATAATCAGCTTCCAAAAGCTGACACCATTGCATACACTAGCAAGATTTTGCTGAAAGGACCCAGATATAGCTCTCTCTTGTGAGACTATGCCGGGGCCTAGCAAACACAGAAGTGGATGATCACAGTCAGCTTTTGGATGGACCGCACGGCCCCCAATGGATGAGCTAGAGAAATTACCCAAGGAGCTAAAGGGAACTGCAACCCTATAGGTGGAACAACAATATGAACTAAACAGTACCCTGGAGCTCTTGTCTCTAGCTGCATATGTATCAAAAGATGGCCTAGTCGGCCATCACTGGAAAGAGAGGCCCATTGGACTTGCAAACTTTATATGCCCAGTACAGGGGAACCCCAGGGCCAAAAAGGGGGAGTGGGTGGGTATGGGTTTGGGGGGATGGGTATGAGGGACTTTTGGGCTAGCATTGAAAATGTAAACGAGGAAAATACCCAATAAAAAAATAAATTAAATAAAAAAAAATTTAAAAAAAAGAAAGATATAGCAGTCACAGATGCATTTGATTTCCTTGTAACTTGCTTCCCTCAATCTCCTTTACATTCAACACCATGAGAGTTAGGAAGGGCTCCAGGTTACTTGGGTGGGATTGTCCCCTACCAGGACCCATAATATAAGACAGTTTATACCAGCTTCCTAAGAGACTCAGCTGTGTTTTCTAGTGTTTAACTTTGACACAATGTGTACTTTGTAATATTAGGCTCACAATTCTTTCTCATCCTTGCAAACATTGGAGAAGGAGCATTAGATGCAAAAAGAGCTGTTCTAGGTGGCCCCAGGTAGCCTTGAAGTTAACTCTGCTTCATTTAGGCAAACACACACAGTTCTACTGAGAACAAAAATTTACTCACTGTGCAGGAAACCAAACAGCAGAACTAATCTAAAATCTTTGGGTGATGCCAATGGCTAAGAAGTGGAATAGATGGCAATGTCTGCCAGAACATGGGACTGTTGACAACCTACGCAAAACCTATTCACTCTTGGTCTAAGGTCATAAGGACTCCCAATGCTTTCGGAGATCCCGCTTCAAACTTTAACTAGACAAGCTTTCTTTTTTCCTCCTGTTAATATAGAAGATGCTTAGAAGTTTGCTTCTTTTCCCAGTGAGGAGGACCATGACTAACATCAGCAGCTTCTCACAAATCCTTGACCTCAACTCCATTCTGGCCCTTTTACAACATATTCTATATCTCTTGCTAACAACAGAGTTTCTAAATTGATTCTTGATTTTTTTTTCTTTCCTCTGTTCCATCAATCTGTCTCCTACACAAAAAGAACGTCATTCTCTGCGATGCTGAAGCCTGAGGCTCCTGCACAGTACTTGACCTTTGTTTACTTGTATACTCTCCACCGAGCTTCCCATCTAGCCCAGGGTCTGTAAGTATTAGCTCCACCCACTCTGTACATCTCTATTTGTAGAGACTCTGCCACCTGCACTCTTCGTGTGAATGACAAAAGCCTCAAGAGGTTCTCACTTCCTTTATTGGACACTTGCATTCCACGGTGCACACAGCCACTAGACTAACCTTTAAAAACAAATGTCATATGGGATGGATCCCCCGGTAGGACAGTCTCTGGATGGTTCTTTCTTCCGTCTCAGCTCTGAACTTTGTCTCTGTAACTCCTTCCATGGGTATTTTGTTCCCCATTCTAAGAAGGAATGAAGTATCCACATTTTGGTCTTCCTTCTTCTTGAGTTTCATGTCTTTTGCAAAATGTATCTTGGATAGCCTATGTTTCTGGGTTAATATCCATTTATCAGTGAGTGCATATCATGTGTGTTCTTTTGTGGTTGGGTTACCTCACTCAGGATGATATCCTTCAGATCCATCCATTTGCCTAAGAATTTCATAAATTCATTGTTTTTAATTGCTGAATAGCACTCTATTGTGTAAATGTACCACATTTTCTGTATCCATTCCTCTGTTGAGGGACATCTGGGTTCTTTCCAGCTTCTATGAAGGCTTCTATGAACATAATGGAGCATGTGACTTATTACCTGGGTTTATGCCCAGGAGAGGTATTGCGGGATCCTCCGGTAGTACAACAATGGAGGAGTGTTCCTCTTTCTCCACATTCTCACCAGCATCTGCTGTCACCTGAATTTTTGATCTTAGCCATTCTGATTGGTGTTAGGTGGAATCTCAGGGTTGTTTTGATTTGCATTTCCCTGATGATTAAGGATGTTGAATATTTTTTAGGTGTTTCTCAGCCATTTGGTATTCCTCAGTTAAGAATTCTTTGTTTAGCTCTGTACCTCGTTTTTTTTTTTTTCGATTTTAAAGATTTATTTATTTATTATTATATGTAAGTACACTGTAGCTGTCTTCAGACAGATCAGAAGAGGGCGTCAGATCTCATTAGGAATGGTTGTGAGCCACCATGTGGTTGCTGGGATTTGAACTCTGGACCTTTGGAAGAGCAGTCGGGTGCTCTTACCCACTGAGCCATCTCACCAGCCCTGTACCTCGTTTTAAAATAGGGTTATTTGATTTTATGGAGTCCATCTTCTTGAGTTCCTCATATACAACCACCAAACCTAGACACTATTGCATATGCCAGCAAGATTTTGCTGACAAGATCCTGATATAGCTATCTCTTGTGAGGCTATGCCAGTGCCTGGCAAATACAGAAATGGATGCTCACAATCATCTATTGGATGGAACACAGGGCCCCCAATGAAGGAGCTAGAGAAAGTACCCAAGGAGCTAAGGGGGTCGGCAACCCTATAGGAGAATCAACAATATGAATTAACCAGTACCCCCAGAGCTCGTGTCTCTAGCTGCATATGTAGCAGAAGATGGCCTAGTTGGCCATCATTGGGAGGAGAATCCCTTGGTCTTGTGAAGATCATATGCTCCAGTACAGGGGAATACCAGGGCTAGGAAGTGGGAGTGGGTGGGCTGGGGAGCAGGGCAGGGGGAGGGTATAGGGGACTTTCGGGATAGCATTTGAAATGTAAATAAAGAAAATATCTAATAAAAAACAGAGATAGGTAGTGAATCTGACCTTAAACTTAAGAATTAGTATTTAGAATAATTATGGAAAAAATAATACAAAATATTAAAAAGAACTACAAATAAACAAACAAAAAACAAAAACAAAGAAAACAAAATATGAGCCCTAGAAACATATGATGCAATAAATAAAAAATGGAAACCTAAAAAACAAAACAAAACAAAACACCCAACAACAACAAAAACCAAATGTCATGAGCCACCCACTTCAGTGGACTGTCAGTATCTTTGAAGCCTAAATGTCATGGTATGGTTTACAGGAGTCTGGTGTGGCTGTAGTCCATGCCCACATGTCTCTGAGACTCATCATGGCCTGTTTTCTTTCTATCTCTGTGGCTGTCTTCACTTGGCTGAACATGACTGAATTAATTTTCAACTTTCATACACTTGAAGAGTTCCTTCTCCCAGTCTTTTGTTCGATGATGCCCTGACTTCCTCCCTACTAATCACTCCTTCATTGTCAGTTCCTTAAGTTTTTTTGTCTGTGGCTGAAATGTCAACTAGAAACCCCACTAATACAACTGGTACGTGGAATGCAACAGCACTTGAAACACTGTGTGATCGTCTATGTTTGTGAGTGTGTGTGTGTGTGTGTGTGTGTGTGTGTGTTTGATACTCAAATATGAGTTCTATGCTGGAAGGAATTGTATCTCACTCATGTTTCTATTCTCAGTACTGAGAACAGCACCTCATATATAGTAATGTTATGCTTCAAATTTGAAATAACCAGCTCTCATGATTTTATGGTTTGGACACTCAGTCCTCACACCAGTCATAGTGCCTGTTTGAAGGCATGGGAACCTGGTTAAAGTGATCCTGGCCAGCAGTAACTGCTCATTAGAGGAGGGTCTGTGAAGGTAAAACTTGCTTCTATTTCTGGCCTGTTCTCTCATCTTCCTGGTCTCCACCATGGCAACAATCTTCACCTATGCTCATGCGATGAATCTTTCCCACTGCCGTATCTTCCCCATAATGATGGACTGAGAGCCACTGAAACCATAAGTCAGAATGAATCCTTCCTGCCTGCTGCTGCTTCTGTCAGTCATTGACTACAGAAAAACAAAGTGAATAAGAAAACAAAGCAAATGGGGGCAGCTGTGCACTATTTCTATGAATGAGCTACAGATAGTGGAGGCCAGTTATTAGAGTCAGTGAAAACAGTTTTCTGGGTGGTAAGTTAAAATATGACACATAAAAAAATTTTAAAGTTTGTTGGTTACTCTTGAAGATAGGCCACACCATGCTGCAAGCACACGGAAGAGAAAGAATTCAAGGTAACAGGATGAAAGAAAGGCAAGAATGGCAAGCTAGCACAGACACAAGGTGACTCTTGATGTGACAGAGCTTCACATAGCTCCTTGCCTACAGAGCACTATGCCAGGAAAGTTTGAAAGCCACATCATGATTTTATTTTTTTCTTTTAAATTTTTTTTATTTATTTATGTGCATGCATGTATATCTGTGCTCACATGTGTGCGTGCGTGCGTGCGTGTGTGTGTGTGTGTGTGTGTGTGTGTGTGTATGTGTGTGTGTGTGTGTGTAGGGGGGGTGTGCACATAAGTGCAGGTACCCACAGAGACCAGAAGAGGGCACTGGAAGCCCTGAAGCTAGAATTACAGAGAGTCTAAATGCCAGGGACCAAACTCAAATCTGTACAAGAGCAGCAAGTGCCCCTAACTCCCGAGCCATCTCTCCAGCCACCACATGTATATGAGTTTAGATTGTTCATTAGCTACATTATAAAGCATAAGAGAAACTGATGACATTAATTTTGATACAGTGTATTTTATTTTTATTTATCCAACATGTCAGAAATATTTCTATTTTAATATGTAGCCAATACAGAAAATTATGAGACACTTTACCTTATTTTTCAAAGAAATCCGCACAAGTTACTGTGTTATACAGGCAGCAACTCCAAGTTCAAGCCACTTACATTTGAATTACCTTATAATCACTAAGGCTGGTAAGTGACTCCATTATTGGAAAGCCTTTCAGATTTCTTGCATTATGTGGTTGGGTGTTTGTAATAAGAAGCCACAGACTGGGGGACCTAAACTACAGATACCTAACTTTCCGTACTAGAGTGGCACTATGGCTAGGTTTTTTTTTTCCTGGCTGCCTTTTAGCCTTGTCTTCAGAGAGCAGAGAGTGCAAGAAAGGGAGAGAGGGAGAGAAGAAGAAAGGGAGGGGAGAGCTCTTGTCCCCTTGCTTCACCTTACAAGGCCACTAGTCTTTTCCTTTGGTCCCTGTCCTCACGATATCATTCAAGTCTAATTGTTGTCTAGATAGCACATCTCTACACACCCAATGGAAGGCTAAGTTTCTTCTCATATGTGGTTTTTTGGACACTCAAGCATCCACTCCCCAGTTGGTTTGCAAAGCTTATCTCTGCAAACCACAAACTGACCTTAATTTTCTTATTCTAGGGTACCAGGATGTCAGGTAGGATATGATTCCTTAGATGGCACATCCTTGGAGACTTGCATACCTGGTACTTTTAGGGCCAATGTACAAGAGAGGAAGCATTTGTGTCCCTCCAGAACACAGAACTAGAATGGAATTTCAAGGGGGCAGATTGCTTTGAGGACTTTAAACAATAAAGTGCCCTGTTCTGCAGATCTTTTTTTATGAAAAGAGCCAGGCAGAGGCTGATGCCCACTTGGGCCAGGATTCAATAATTCCCTGAAAGCTACGATCAGATGATCTTTCAAGTGGCTTTGAACCAGGAGATTCTATAATTGAATTAATCTTGCAACATTCTTCCAACAATCAGTATTTTCTTTTGGACTCTCATCTGGCATTAGAAAATGCTCTAGTTGACATTTTATTGTCCTAGCAAATACACTTTTCACTATAACCACCCATGCCTGCAGAGAGAATGAAAACAAGGGGCCACGATTCTCTTTAACCCATTGTTACCTGACTATGAATTTTACCCTCCACAGCATGTTATGTTCATCTATAATATCAATTGACTACACAACACATGTGAGTGACAGTAGCTCTTTTTTGTTTAGTTTTGTTAACGAAATGCTAGCATCATGAAGAAATCATTACTATTTCCAATAAGGAAAAAAATCTGCGTTATAAAACTCTGCAAGCCTAGCAAAGATGGCTCACCATGGTGTCTACTGACAGCTTGTTAGGTTCTTGCAGGATGCAATGTGCTTGTGATTGCTGTTGGCCACAGCCTTGGTGAAGGCCAGGCCTGTTTGCTGACCTCTTGTCTACACACAGTTCAGCCCAGCCAGAAATTAAGGGCAATAAAGCATTAGTGCTTTTTTAATGTTGAAGAACACATAGACATCCAATGATACAAAGAAGAGTACAGCAGTGGGCGTTTCTTAGCGCTTTGCCGAAGCACTAAAGTTAAAGTTGTGTGGTGGTTTATATGCAAAATACCCTCAGAGTCTCATGACTTAAACACTTGGTCTCCAAGTGATGGCATTGCTTGGTGGTGTTCTAGGTGGTGGAGCCTTGCTGGAGGAAGTCTGTCACTGGGGAAAGGCTGTGCAAACCACATCTAGCTCCCTCTCACCATGCTTGTGTTAGAAGATGTGAGATCTCAGGTTCCAGCTCCCACTCTTTTTCTTTTTGGTTTTTCAAGACAGGGCTTCTCTGTATAGCCCTGGCTGTCCTGGAACTCACTCTGTAGACCAGGCTGGCCTCGAACTCAGAATCCACCTGCCTCTGCCTCCCAAGTGCTGGGATTAAAGGCATGTGCCACCACGCCAGGCTCCAGCTCTCACTCTTATACTTGCAGCTTGTTGCCATGCCTCCCACCATAGTGGACACTCTCTTCATCCCTCTAGAACCAAAGTTCCAACCCTAAGTCTTCTATGAGCTACCTTGCTCATGGTGCTTTATCTTAGTGACAGAAAGGTAACCAACACAGGCTATTTCTAGAAATTGGCAAGCTCACTTTTGGCATTTTGGGTATGATTATTTTCGATGTCAAGTGCTTTCTCTGTTTGTGGAGAGAGTCTTCCTCTTTCAACTCAGTGGTACACACTCTTCAGTCATAGACTGCCTCCCACTCTCTGGCCATACAATGCATCCCCACAAGGATGAACACACTCAAACCAGCACACAACTGCAACTGGATCCTGCTCTACTACAGTAACACTTGTCTTTCTCAAGCCTAGGTAACCTTTGGCTTCTAGCCTAGGTACCTTTGGTTCTCTTAGCTCTTCATAGGCTCTTCCTGGCCTCTCAGCTACTGGAGAGGACACATTCAAAGACTCATCTCAAGGGCATTAGCTCTGTAGTGTAAATCATAGGAGAAACTGTAGGGTGCTGAATTCTATCCTATTAGAAAGAATTTCACTTAGATGGATATACAGCCCCTTCTCTTTTAGTTTTACTAATTCACTCTTTCATTTGTTCATTTGTAAAACTTTTCCGATCACCCACATTATGCCAGCCACAGCACAGAGAGTAAAATTCATTTCATGTAGGCAGGGACACATTTTTTTTTTAAACACTGCCCTCACTATAAGATTGTAATTCACAGACTGGACAATGTGGGGTGTCATGTGGTGGGCATGCTGGGGAGGGAGTGAAAGCTTGCAGAGGAGGTGGGCTTTGAGCCAGGCTTTCAGGAATGCTGGGCACTCCTGGCAGTTGGCAGAGGGTGGGTGGGGGCTGTAACACAGGCTGGGAGGATAAGGCAGAAAGCATACTGTATGTAGGGCAACAGGTGATAAAGTAACTGAGCTCTGGAGAGATGGCTCTGAAGCCATGGGTGGCAGATTTTGAGAAGAGTAAGGGCCTGGGTATTTTTGTCCTAGGGATTTTCCTGTCTCCCCCTAACCTTTAGAATTAAAACAAAAAAATTTGTCGGAAGATGGAGAGACTATAAAGTCTTCTGGAAGAAGAAAAACAACTATGTCACATTTTGGTAGTTGTGGTGGCCTTTATGGCCTCCTCCTCCCTCTCCTCCACTCCTTTCTCCTCTGTTATAAAATATAAGAATGCTTTTTGTTATGATTTTGCAAACAACAGTGTGTAGATTGTCCAAGCATGGTGATATTGGGTGCCACTCAGTACCAGTTTCCTATTCAGAAACAAGACGTAGCTATTTCATACATACCCAAGGTTACTGAGCTGAGCTCTGTGTACTGTGTGCCCCATGGGGCAGGATCTGCTGTGGGTGGCTCTGGGCAGTGCTGGGTAGAATGTCCAAATTCAAGTGACTACCTCAAAGCCCTATTGTAGTAAAGTTGCCCTTAGCATGGAGGCAGATGCTCACAGGCAGGCCTGTGGCCACAGAAAAAGAACTATCCCATCATCTTGGAAGGGTTCTGGAGGTCTCAGTAGCAGCATGGGTGTGGGCTTATCTTCTGAGTTGAGCTTGTGAATCCCATGGGGAAAATGGAAAATCCAAAGTGAAAACCTGCACCCTGGGCAGCTGTGGCATCTCCAAGGTAGCATGGTAAAAATGGAGTAATTAATTCCATTGACTCTGGAAGGCCACTAATAGGATCTTAAGAGCCAGGACCACGATGGCTCTCCTAAAGGTTAGAATAGTCCAGAGGCCACACAGTATTGTACATGCAGACACAGCCTGGGTCCCCATGACACATAGTTTCTTTGCCTGACTTTTGATAAAGTACTGTGTGCTTATACATGGGATTAGCTCTAAATCTTTGCTTCTGACCTAAATGCCATGCTCTTCCAGCCTCCACAAAGCTTAGGCAGGAGGCTTCCAACCTTGCAAGCTCACCACCATAAACACTTTTCTCAGCTCCCATAAACCACCCCAGAAACTCCAGCACGCATTCCACAGAGGCGTAAGGGAGCAGTGAGCTGACCCTTGGCAAGCGTAAGCTCCTTATACTTTAACCAGTTTCTCCAGACTCTGTCTCAGCTTTCCTCATCCATCTGTGACAGCTCCTCACCGGTGAGCACAGCACCTGCTTCTTCCCTTTGAAGCTCTGTCACCCAATCAAGTGTGTCACTTTTATATTTGCTCCCTCTGTCCTTTCCTACAGCAGCCTCCTTTATCTAAATCTTTACCTTTCTTGCCTTTGAGGCCCTGGCTCTTATTTCAAGAAAACACAAATATCCCCTCCCTTTGTCTCCACAGATAGTTTAGGATGATGGTCTTAGGTCATCATTAAATGCTGTGAGGAACACGGTGTAAACATCTCATCATCTAAGATCCTACAACGGCAAGGAGAGAAGATTTAGAAAGACAATTATGCAAAAAATGGCTCTGAGAAATGCATCAAATCACACTCGCAGCCCTATGTGTGTGAACCCTAAAAAATCAGAGTGACACTGGGAAACGAAGAGACACCACAAAATGGCTGCCTTTGAGCTTAATATACATGGCTTTGGATTTTCTATAGTTTTTCACACTTTGATCCTATTTGGGGCATTTAATGACGTAGTGCAGCACTCATAAGCCATATGAACAGCTTTGTCAACTGTGGCAAGTCTGATGTTGGAAAGAGAGTAAGCACCTCCAGCATGGGCCCCGCCCTGACATGTTCTCACAGACTGCAGCAGACAGCACATGCTTGGTTCATCCACGTACATCAGAGATCAGGAATATGTCATCGCAAACAGGAATATGATGGGTTTATAATTGCTCCAAGCCATCTGAAGGTTAAGGATGCCTGGCTTCCTTAAAATAGGGTGTTCCAGGCTGGAAAGACAGCTCAGTGGATAAGAGTGCTTGTGAAAACAGGAGGACCTGAGATCAAATCCTTAGTATCACGTGAAAGCTGAGCATGGCAACATATGTCTATAGCCCCAGTGTCAGGGGTGGAGACAGGTGGATGCCCAGAGCTCACTGGCCGACCAATCTAGCTGAAACGGCAGCTTCAGATTCAGTGAGAGAGCCTATATATGTGTATACACACACACACACACACACACACACACAAAGGATATCCAACATTTTCCCCAGGGTTGTGCATGTTCACACATAGACACACACACACAAACATGCACATGTACTTCACCACACACAAATAAAACATGATGCTTTGCACAGATTAATTGAAGTCATTGCAATACATTTCAAATATGACTGTTCTCTCTAAAGCACCTCCCCACCATCTGCCTAGAGTTTCTAGAGATGCTCTGTGGAGCCCTTAGAGATGCTGATATGTTGAGGTCTAAATTTAAATCTGAAGTAACTTGTAGTCTCAGATCAGCCTCTTCCAGAACATAGTCGTCTTATGGTCCAGGGAGTGGTGTTTTGACATCAAACAGGCAAGCCCATTTTCTGAGAAAGGTAGGCATCTAATTTATATTTATTCTGTGTTCTTTATATTCAAACATTATGTGTTCTGTTGCATGCTAAGCTCCTTGACTGAAGGTCTTTCCTGGTAGCTACTCTGGCCAATCTTCTTGTTTGTTGGAATCACTTGGCAGGATGGGACTAAGCACTCAGAAGCCATTGCTGGCCAGGAAGACCTTCTCAGAGATTCGATGCTTGAGCCCCATCCCCCACTAAACCAGGACCTACAAAAATCTCTGTATATCAGACATCAGCACTCTCCGATTCTCCAGCTGCTCTCACATACAAGGGGACAGAGCAAGGTCTGACTACTTGAATGTCTCTGTGTCACATTACTGTCAAGACTGAAGCATTCATTGTCACGCAATGGTGCCCTTTGGATCAGAAGGGCCCCCGCTGTCTAAGGACTCGATTTTCTGGACTGCTGGCTTGTGTTTGAGTACGTTTCCCAAGCATGGCACTAAATGGTTCTAGGAAATGCTGATATGACTGTAGCAATTTTCTCCAATTTGTTCCTGACAAAGAATTCTCTTCAAAATTGAGTTGGCTTCTTTTCTTTTGTTCAAAAATGCTGGTAAACACAATTAGCCTCATTAACCTCAGTCTCTATTTCATAACCGAAAATTAGCCTACAATCACTGGTTTGCTGGAAAGCACAGTTGTAATTAGTCTTTAACTGACTGATACAAAAAAATCTGCCTCTTTAAAAATTTTCTCTGACATCTCAGTGTGCATGAAAACAAGTCTGAACCTTTCTACACTAGCACTGGGGAGGGAAGGAAAAACAAATTGGGACTTACATCAAGGACCTCAAGCTGAGACATGAAAAGTGGTATTCTTGAATGTGGACACTGGAGAGAGGAGGCATTTGTTTGGGAGCTGGTGGTGTGAAGGTAGATACTATGAAGCCAATTCTCAACACATCTCATGCCCAAAGCAAGTTACCCATGATACTGAAGGCCATGCTATCTATAGGCAAAAGCAAGTTATCATCTGAAAAAAAAATAATAAAAAAGAGACAAATTGGAGAAAAGGGATTTGCTTCCTTGGCACAGTTGAAATGTCACTTTCAGCCCGTGAAATCCACGTTGTTGGCTAGCTTGAGAGAGAGATGCTAAAGTCACATGTCATGAGCTGTCTCCACATTTGATCTTTTCCAGAAGACTGGACTACCTATTTTTCTGATCCACAAGTTAGGGTCAGGGGTCCTATCAAGAAGTTGCTTGGCCATTGCCAATAAAGTACTCAAAGTAGACAGATGAAGTAGTTCATTTCTTTCTTTCTTTTTTCAACAGCTAAGCTGGAAAAGAAAGGAAAAAGAAGGAAGGAAGGAAGGAAGGAAGGAAGGAAGGAAGGAAGGAAGGAGAGAGAGAAAAAAGAAAGAAGTTTAAAGTAGGTCCAATAGGTCTTTGGAAGGGGGTAAATGCATGCATATAGACAAGGGAGTCAGGCCACAGCAGGCTTTCATTAGATGGACTTCATAGGTCTGGTTAGTCACTAGCTAGTTTAATCTGTTGTGGATACACAGTAGACTAGACAGCTTCTAAACAGCATAGACACTCATTTCTGATAGATGGTTTACGGAGCCAGTTTCAAGGCAGATTCTGTGGTGCGGAATAGCTCAGTTCCTAGTTCGCAGGCTGCCATCTTCTTACCCAGTGGTCACATGGTAGGACAATGGGGCTCTGTGGACACCAATATCGTTCATGAGGGCTTATTCTTTATCACTTAACACGCTCTAAAGGCCTCTTGTCATTATTCCACTGAGCTGGCATGATTTCTGTGTGGGTTTAGGTTGAGCATAAACAGTTAGGTGAGGACCCATGCAGTTAGTGCAGCACAGAGTCCTGGTGTTTGTCATTCTGGGCTTTGGTCTGTGGACAGCATTATAAAAAGAAACACTTCAGTGCTCAGAAACCTGAAACTAGTAGCATGGTGTGTGTGTGTGTGTGTGTGTGTGTGTGTGTGTGTGTCTGTCTGTCTGTCTGTCTGTCTGTCTGTCTATGGAAAGTAAAAGAAATTATACTGGTTTGTTGTGGTCAAGTTGGAACAAACTACAGTAATTTTGGAAAAGGAAACTTTAATTGAGAAGATATCCTCCTATAAGAAAGTCTAGGGGGTATTGTTTTTATTAGTGATGGTGTGGGAGATCCAGGTCACTGTGGTGGGCTGTCACCCCTAGGTGGTATAAGCATACTCGGTGCAAGTCAGTATAGAGCATTGCTCTTTGATCTCTACAGGAGTTCCCGCCCAGGTTCCTGCGTGAGTTCCAGCCCTCCTTGAACTTTAGCATCCTTTAGTGATGGGCTGTGATTCCGATAAATAAGGCGAATAAACCCTTTCTTCCCCACGTTGTTTTTGGTCATGGACTGTTCTATCACAATAGAAAGCAAACCAGACAAGTAACTCTGTAGGGCTTAAGCTGAGTCTGAGGTAACTTCAGATGGAATTTTTGGAATAGTGCTCTCTTAAACTTGGAAGATGACAGATCTCTGTGTGGAAAACATCCCTTCTGTGATTGGCTTCAGTTGAGGAGTTCCAAGACCTATCTAGCCCTAAAACTCTGAGTAGATACTAAACAAGACTCAAACAAACAACCAAAGTCCTCAAAAGAGACATGATCCTGTCCTTCCCTCCTCCCTCTCCCCTCCATGCACAATTCAGCAAATACATCATTTTTCCTAGCCCACTGGTTGTCAGCCTGTGGGTCTCCACCCCTTTTGGGGGTCAGAACAATCTTTTCATGCGACTATCAGATATCCTGCATATCAGACTTTTACATTTTAATTCATAGCTATAGCAAAATTACAGTTTTGATGTTGCAATGAAAATAATTTTATGGTTGGGGTCCCCACAACATAAGAAATTATAGGGTCACAGCATCAGGAAGATTAAGAATAACTGGTCTAGACTTAAATGGTGCACCCATTCCAGGACCCTGCGCCATCTCTGTTTATGTAGACACTGACTGGAAGACTGAAAAGGGAGTCTAGGTGTCCAGGCTCAGTGTCCAAATTGCAAATGGGAAGTCTTATAATTCAAATGGAGGTTCCCTTATGTCACTCCCCGGAGCTCTTATCAAGCCCCATAATAGTGAAATGAAAAAAGTCACTGAGTCAGGAAATAATCCAGGGCAGTAAAGTGGATTTCATTAGGGACCTAAGGCATCTGATGCTAATAAAGTAATGAGCAGCAGGGGGATTAGTATTATTTTCTCTGTGGCCAGTTGGAGAGAATGGCGTGTGACAGAGGACTGCATGTCAGGAACTCTGAGCATTTTTCTTACTCTCTGCAGCTTGTTTATATAAGAAGCTCTGTTTGTGCGATAGCCAGTGGAAATGATTATATTGCTGGGAAATGGATATCATCACAAGAACTTTCTGAATAGGAGCATCTCACTTTAACTTGGTTTTAAAATTCTCAGCAACATTGTACCCGACAAGAACTGCCCTCTTCCAAAGAATAACAGAGAGCCTTTACTTTCTGAGACATGGCGTTTGCTTGACTGTTTTCAATCCTGAGCATATTCTACCTTCCCTGGTGTCTCAGACATATGCCTTTTCCCATTTTAATCTCCACTTGTTTCAAGCTAATATTGCATATCCTCCAGAAAGAGGAAAGACCCTGGGGGCAGTTATTTTGACAAGCTATTCCGGGTAGGAGCCCCTCTCTTTCCCTGACATTCATTTCTTGTTTCTTTTGGGTAATTAAACACAGAAAAGGTCACTTAGCATTCTGGCAATAACAGGACGTGGGGAGGGGAGCAACGGCAAACAATACGAGGAAGGCAGCACTATTTTTATTTTTCTTCCCGTTTCTCTGGTTATTTCTTGATCATTCATATGGTATCTGCTTCCTCTAAGACTCTCAAGGCAGTGCAATTTGAAAGCACCCCAGAAACACCTGCCTGTTACTAAGTTTAATTTCTTGGCAAAGCACCATTGCCACACCAACATGAAAATTCGATTTGAGTGCTTCTAAGTTTCAGTGGAATGGAAACTTCGTCTCGCCTACAGCAGCTGTACTCGCTTGTCTCGTACCTGTTCTCTATTCTAACATTCACTCTGGCTAGCCCCAGGGAGGCGTTTCCCATAATGCCTTGCTGCGATTCCCAGCTAAAATGGCGGTCTACCTGATGCTGCTCCTTTCCATTTCAGTGAGAAACATCTATTTACTCCACGTGGTCTCCTCCTCTTCCCTTAAGTGACTCGGGTTTGGTGTTAGGATACTGTCTTTTTTTTTAAATATTTTTTATTACATATTTTCCTCAATTACATTTCCAATGCTATCCCAAAAGTCCCCCATACCGCCCCCGACTTCCCTAGCCACCCATTCCCATTCTTTTGGCCCTGGCATTCCCCTATATTGGGGCATATAAAGTTTGCAACTTTATACTGTCAGGTTTGTGGGAGAAGGACAAGAACAGCCCCTTCAGCCTCAGCTCAGGGTTGGCACATCAGCCCTTCAACTCCATTCGTGTAGTTTCAAAGTTTAGGGAACTGGTTTATAACCCTTGTCACAACTCCCTGGGAGAGAAAGAGAGGAGAGAGTGAGGGAGCTGTGTGCTATCCGTCTGCTCCAAAGCTTTGGATCATGTGACTTGAAGAAGGTTTCAACTGTGGTTTATTTCTGCTGTTTTTGAAAGCTATTTCCAAAAGGGTTTATTGACAAATTTATTTTATCTCAATTTTTGACTCCCCCACAGTTAAGAGCTGCTTCTCACTTACTATTTGGGCCTCCGGTTGTTCAAGCACACTAGCCATATTTTAAAATAGAAGCATCCTAACCCCAAGGCAGAGACATAGAAATAGTATTTTAGGTCAGGCCTTGACCTCACGAGATGATCTCTCCAGTTACCTAGGTTGGCAGGACCCTCTCTGAATAAAAGAACAATAAGAACAGCTTGGTGCAGTTCCTAACCCTTCAGCCTTCATATTCCAACTTCTTATCAGAGATCAGACATCTTCCCCTTTCTCCTTTGCTTTCCCTGCCTGCCTTCCCTCACTGAGTGGCAACGTCACACTTCCCTGGTAACAGAGGTGACTCTGTCTGTCCTAGTCCTAGAACCCAGAGGCACACAAGGAGATGGCTTCCACCTTAGAGTGGTCTTCTGATCCAGGAGTTTCCAGAAGAACTCTGGCACAGTAGGGGGCAGGGTGGCTTCTTGATGTGCCTTCTTGCTTTGCCTTCATCAACGCCCCTAAGGCCTTTAGACATGTTGAATCCCTCTGCCTATCATGCCTGCTCCATCTATCTGGTGGAGCTGTTTTGGGACAGCAAAGGTCGTCGTCCAGTGAAAGGCAGATTGCTCTCAGGAGGAGAGATATGAAGCCAGCTCTTCATAGAGTTGCTAGTATTGAGAGCTCTCCACTCTGCAGAGTGGAGTTCAGTTCATAGTTCAGGTTTGTAATAAATCTCACTCCCACCATGACCTTTCCTGGCAATGTTTGAAGCTTTGGTTTGTAGAACTCTGTATGGATGCCTTTTTATAATCAGGATACATCCCCATGGTTCTCTTGATTTGGTTTAATTCTTCAGTCACAAAGCTGAGAAAAAAAAAGGCTGTCTTTAGTTCCCTGGAAACATTTTTTTTTTTTCAGAAAGCCACACATAGCCCGATTCCGGTCCTCTCTCTGTAGCTCTCATATAATATCTAGCTCTGTCAGCAGTGCAGTGCTTTGCACACTCACCCCAAGCATTGTGACTTTGGGATGATCTAACAGGTCATTCCTCCTGGGCATTCCTTCTTCTCTTTGACCATTTCTCCATCCACAGAGATAACTTGACTGGGGTCCTGCCAAACTGTCTACTGTTCAAGGTGTCTGCTCTCAGTAACTCTCAGGTATCCTTCTTCACAGAATCCCAGTCACCCTTGAAACTTACCTTCTTGTCAGAAAAGAAGAGGCATTTTGTCTCCATTACTTTCCAAAAGGGAATCTCTTACTCTAATGCCAGTTTTGTTTTGATTTTTTTTCTTTTTAATCAGGATTAGTTTGAGATTTTTGAGTCAGGTCTTTCTTAAGACTGACTAGAAATGGTTATTAGATCTGAAAATTTATAAACACAATGCGTTTCTCTATATTCTTTTAGATTATAGAAACCAAAACTCTACACTACTTTGAACAAAATGCAGAATGTATTGATACATATAAGCCAGGTATAAGTTAGATACAAGAACTTGACATATATCATATATTACATATAATTCATATATAATTTATACACAAATATAACATGTATATGTAAATAAATATATATGTTACACATGTATATATGTGTGTGTGCTGTAAGTGTATGTAAACATGTGTGTACTGTGTGTGTGTGTGTAGTAAAGTTGGAAGCTATTTCACTGTTTTCAGTCACTCCCCTGCAAATCCACTCTATAGTCTTCCCTGCTCAGAGATTTTGTAGCTTCTTTCATATTTAAAAACAACAACAACAACAACACCCCCTGGGCTTTGGGGAGAAATTTTCATTGGCAAAGCTGAGGTTCCGAGTTTGATTTTTAGCATCTACATAAGGTCAGAGTGTAGTGGTACAGGCCCATGACCCCACTGCCCTGGAGGGGGAGGAGTCATGATCCATGAGGGGTGAAGCTCATACAATCTTGTAAAATTGGCGAGCTTCTGCTTCTGCAAGAGACCCTATCTCAAAAACTGAGGTGAGTCCCAACTGACAAAGACACCAAATGCCAACCTCTGCCTTGCACACATTGTGTACAGCCTACTGCCAAACACACACACACACACACACACACACACACACACACACACACACACAAACACACACACACACACACACACACACACACAGAGAGAGAGAGAGAAGCTCATAGTTAAAAACAAACAAAATGCCTATTGACTTCATCCTTCTAACAGAACATGAAGCCTCAGGACAGAGGGCACAGAGCTTCTACCATCCCTCCTTCTGGTCTTTCTGTCCCTTGATGGCCTGTACCAGAGAAATCTGACCATAGCGCATGACTGGTGCTGACATTTCCTGGATGTGGCAGAAGCATCTGGTCCTCTCCATGTGAGAAGTTTCCTGAGATTTGTTTCCTAGACTAGGAAATGCTGCTTTTCCTGAACATTTAGGTTTTTAGGAATCCATGTTGTATTCTCCACTATTAATTACAGGCAGCTGGGGGTGAGGTGGGGTTAGCCCGGATTCTTACCTAAGTGTTCTCCATCTACAGGCAAGAAGATGACGAAAACGAGGCTGTATGGCACTTCCTTATCCCTGCTAGGTGGCCCCCTGGTACTTCTGGCCTTATTGCCACCCAAAATGTCACTGCCTGCCTTCCGATGGCAGAATACTTCTGGAATCCATTCTCTTACACCAAAAGGCAACTATTAATGAGCAAGGGATGAAGATTGCATACACAATTTAGCTATCCACGGGTATGACTAAAACCCTTCTTACTGAATGATGGAGTCTGGGCAGTGGGAAAGACAGTATCTTCTACAGGAGAAGATGGAGCCAGAAAGTTGGGTCTCCCCACAAAGCACATTCAGGGGTAGCATTTGGGGATGCCTGACAATTCTAAATTCAAACTGAAATATCAAAGTATCTGTGAAAGCATAGTTGTGAAGTCAAGGTTACAGAGTATGAGCATCAAGTAAACTAGAGTACTTAGATATGTACCTGACTTCAGGCAATGTCAGTTAGCTGGGTGCCCTGACCCTTTGTATAGGGTTATGGGGACAGCTCCTGTGAGATGATCTATTCTGGCTTCTCGTTCAGTGCACTGTCCCGCTTTCAGGAGAAGCAGGGCTTTCTCCACTGACTACCTTCCAGCTGCCCACTAAGGCTCTCAGGGTCACCGCCTTCAGTCCCCCATTTTTCTAGATGTGGACCAAGTGCCATCCTTCAGCCTCCCCACCCCACCCCCTAAAATCTATGCCATAAACTGCAGACATAAAATTTGACCCAATTATCATCAAGAAACACAGTCATCACTAGAGTCATGACAATGCATATCTCCATCATCCCCTAAATGTCCCCATGCCCTCTGTGGTCCCCTCTTCTCTGATCATTAGCTTTTGATCTGCTTCCTAAGTTTGTATGTTCTAGATTTCTCTGTAAATGGAGCAAAACTGCCTTTTAATTTTTGTTGGCTTCTTTCAAAATCATTTTTAATTTTAAAAATAAAAAAATAATTACATCATTTTCTGCTTTCCCTTTTCTCCCTCCAATCCTTCCTTTGTACTCCACCCCCACCCCCATCTTTTCTCACAAACTCTTGGTCTCTGGCCTTTTTTGTTACACACACACACACTCACCTACAGACACACTCGTACACTCACACAGTCTGTTCAGTTCATATAATGTTACTTGTATGTATATAATTTTAGGCTGACTACTTGGGATTGGATAACCAATTTGGGACACTCCTCTGGGGAGCAGACTGCATCTCTTGCTCTGAGCATCCTTGGTAGCCTATAGTTCTTTGTCCAGGGTGGGACACCTGTGAGATTGCCACTTCTATGTTAAAATGTATGTTAGTTCAGATGTTGTTTAGGCAGCCATGTTGTCCAGACTTCATGGATTATAGCTTCCTGACATTTCTAGGAGACACAACCTCATGGCAGACAACCCAGTCCTGTGGATCTTACAATTCTTCCCCACCCTTATTCCTTGATGTTCTGTGAACCTTAGCTGAGTGAGTTATGTTGTACATGACTCAACTGAGGCTGGCACCATGTACATACTTATCCTATGCATTTTGATTGACTGTGGTTTTCTGTAATGGTCTCTGCTGTTACAAGGAGAAGTCTCTTTGCTCAGGGTTGAGAGCTCCACTTAGCTGTGGGTAGAAAGGTAAATATTTAAGATGTAGTAAGGGATTATGGTGGTTTAGTAAAGTGGTGGTTGTAGGTTCTCCTCCAAGATCCCTCTAGCCCCAGGTAATTGGCGAGATTTCCAATACCAGGTGTGATTTTCCCCTTGCTTAGCAGGTTCTAAGTAGTTTGTGTCTCCTCCAGATTGTTTTTTTGGGGATTGAAAAGTTTGTTCTTTTTGATTGCTTAGTCTTCCCTTGGATGGATATAGCACTGCATGCTCCCAAATTAATGGAATATTTAGTTGTTTTCAGTTTGTAGTTATTACATGCAGACATGCAATGGGCACTTGCGCAAGACTGTGAAAGTGTATTTTCAGTTCTCTTAATTAAATACCTAGAAATGGATGGTGGATTATGTGATGTCATTACAAGATACCTTGGCATGCAACATTTCAACTCAAGCGGTGGCACAGTCTGCCCTGGACTTCAGTGTGTCAGTCCACTTTGAGGCACCAGAATTGTCAGAACCTTCACTGTGAATCACCATCTTTTCTATGTAACTTAGTGGTGAATTACAAACTAATATTCAATGTCAGCATCATTGAATGAGGACAGGATTCCTGAACATAGGTCTTATTAAACTCTGTGGGGTTCTGCTGGAAGATAGTAATGCAAATGCCACCTTACTGTAGCTGTCTTCACTACTTTCTGAGTTCTTCTTTCTTCCTTCCTTCTCTGCCCTTTTTCTTCTATCCTTTCAACTCCCTAGATAAGAGAGAAAAAAAGGATAGAGTGGAAAGGAAAGAGATCCCTTAATAAAATCAATAGTTGAAAAGAGAGAGATGCTCTTGCTCTCTTGCTCCTTTCTTGCTCTTGTTCTTACTTCCTGCTCCTCTCTCTCCCCATCCCCCCCCACACATGCTCATGGCTGGCCTCTACTTCTCTACTCTCTCTCTGCCTTTATCTGCCTCTACTTCCCTCTTGACTCCTCTCCCCATGCCCTTAATAAACTCTATACTAAAAAGAAAGAAAGACAGAAAGAAAGAAAGGAAGAAAGAGAGAGAGAAAGAAGAAAGAAAGAAAGAAAGAAAGAAAGAAAGAAAGAAAGAAAGAAAGAAAGAAAGAGAGAGAGAAAGAAAGGAAAGAGGGAGATGGTATCATTAGACTACTTCCTGCTGATTAGGAGCCTTGAGTTACTTGGAACACATTTGATCTTCACCAACAGGATATCTAATTTCTTTTTTTTTTTTTTTTAAAGATTTATTTATTTATTATATGTAAGTACACTGTAGCTGTCTTCAGACACTCCAGAAGAGGGCGCCAGATCTCGTTACAGATGGTTGTGAGCCACCATGTGGTTGCTGGGATTTGAACTCCTGACCTTCGGAAGAGCAGTCGGGTGCTCTTACCCACTGAGCCATCTCACCAGCCCCGGATATCTAATTTCTTCTTGTTTCTCCTTTGTGTACAACTTCTTAATAAACTGCAAACAACAACAATCAACAATCAACCAACAACCAACAACCAACACTGCCTCTCTGGGCCACAGCATTTATATACCCTCTAAAAAAATCCCCAGAAATCCAAACATCACACAATCGCAAAAACTATCTGCAGCTGGTAAAATCATGCCCCTACTAAAGCAGTAGGCAATTCACAGTCAGCTGCTATGGACTATCAAAGCAGCCTCAAAACCCACACCTGGGATTAAAACAAAAACATATTCTTATAAGATTTCTTTTTTTTTTAAAAGAAACTAAAATTCCAAAATTGTCACTACACCCTATTGCACTCTAGCATGTCATGGGAGGGAGAGTTCAGTACATAGGAGTGGATACACAGGTCTATCGTGCCCCAGTCAAGTCACAGCCTGAGTTAATCTAAGGAAGACTCAAACAGTGATTGCATGGCAGGGTTAAAGATAGATATCAGTTATGTCCTCACACCCCCTCATCCTTGAATGGGTTCTGTGGCAGAATCTGAACACCATTCTTGGTTAAAGTTCTCACCAGAAAAAGCTTTAAGTTCTTCTAGATCATTCTTCTGACTACAACCTACTTGTTTCCACATAGCCCTCCTCTCCCATCTTGCTCAGATGTGATCAAGATTTCCATGTTCCTGATTTCTGGACATCTTTTCTCTTATCCTGGTTGTTTCTAGACTCCTGGTTGATGCTTAGCTAATCTATGCCTCATGTTAAGTTGTCTCCATAGTGAAATGTCTTTCTGGATAGGCTTTCATTATGATCCATTGGGCCACTGTACTTCCTATGTATAGCTTCTTTATTGGGGATCAAGAAACAAAATACACAGAATACTGTCTGAACTGGAAATGAAGAAAAGTTACCTCAACAAATAGAGAAAGTTACATCCTTCAGAAAAGAGCAGCAAACACCACACTGGGGATCCTGTTAGGTAGGTTCATTTTCTTTTATTATTCAAAATAATTTAAATATGTATATTTAAATATATAATTTATTGAATGAAAAGTAAAATAACATTAATATGTAGAGACTAAATAACTTTAAATTTCAGTGTATAATTGGTTAAAACACCTTTGTAAAAATACAAGTTTTATTTATGTATTTACTATTTATTTATTTATTTATTTATTTATTTATTTATATGAGAGAGACACTTATACACAGAAAAAAGGTACAGGGACTGGGAGAGTGAAATGCCACAGCACATATGTAGAGGTCAGGGACAATATCTTGCCTTTCACCTTCTTGAACAGGGTCCCTGATTTTGCTGCTGTAGGTTGGACTGAAGGCTAGTTGGCCTGTGGGCTTCTTCTGTCTCCATATCCTGCAGCAGTCCTGGGATTTCAGATATGTTTCTGTATGGCTTTTTATATAGCTTCCAAGAGTTGAACTCAGGTGGCCAGGTATGTGAGGCTACTCATTTTTATTCACTGAGTCAGGTCCCCAAAATAAAGGCTTTCTAAGCCAATTTCCCATGAACTGGCTTTATCATTGCTCTCAAGAATTTGTCTACTATGATTTGTGCATTCTCTGTAGACTCTATGAAATACCACTTTCCTTTTACAGTTATATATAGGAAAAGATGAATGTAAATGTCCTAAATTTATTGATGAGAAGAAACTAATCCATGAGACTGTTCCTATAACTTAAGCCATAGATTCTACAGTGACTCCACTATGTGTATATGTGTGTGTACATCAATGGTCAAACTTGGGTGTCATTCCTCAGGACTCTCCCTTATTTATTGAGACAATGCATTTTACTAGGACCTAGAGCCCAGAGAAATGTTTGGATTGGCTGGACAGAAAGCATCAGGAATACATTTGTCTCTACCTCCCCTATGCTGAGATTGCAAGCAAGTACCACCATGATTGGCTTTTTCCGTGAATTCTGTTAATGAGATTAAGGTCCTCTAGTTTGTGTAAAAAGTACTTTACAAACTGAGACATCTCCCCAACCCCTACACAGTCATTTTCCCTGTCATCAAATTAACCACACGGCCAGGCCACAGTGGCTACACACTGCACGCACATGTCCTCTTTTCCTCTCCCTGGGCTTTGTGGTTTAATTCTTTGGTCAAATGAGCTCACCATGAGATCTGTGCACGGAACCTGGTACTTTCCAGGAGTCATTTCCTTAGTCTCTATCTAGCTCTGTTGGTCTATGATCAAATTACCCATCTTCTAACTTTATTGTATACTCCAACCTCACACCATCTCCTTTTATTTTTTTCAACAGATCTCCCCAGCAGCTGGGTAAGTCCTCAGACACAGCTGTTCTTACACTAATGTACCACAACGATAGATATCAGCACCCATTTTGTCTAACCATTTTGTCTACAATTCTGGGTATTGTACAGCTGGTAGTCAAATCAGGTTCTGAACTTAGTCATGGCCACAGACACCTCATTTTGGGTGGTCAAGGGTCTATTTTGACTTCTGGACAGAAGAACAATCCCAGTTATCGGGGAAGATAGAGATGGAGAAGTGACAGGTTCAAAGTTAGCCTTAGAAAGCAAGATTCTGTACAAATTTTAAAGATCATTGTTTTGAGCATGTGCCTCTCATGGACAAAGGCTTGTGTTCAATCCTGGTAAAACACAAACTGTGTATACTGGGAGGGCTCATAATGCTAAAGAAAGCTGACTGTCCAAGATTCAGAAATTTTGTAAATCAATGTTTTAACTACTGATAGCTCAAAATAGAATTAAGCTAGGTCTATTTTCTGTTTTCATTGAAAATTGCTTATCAGAATACTACTGTGTTTGGATAATTAAAATAAAATTATAAAACGAAAGAAACGTTTTCCAAGTATGACTAATCAGAAAAAGTTTATTGAAAATAAATTTTTAATTGAAAATACTTTTAGGTGGGCTTTTGAAAGTTTATGCTAAAAAGCCATTCAAACAGGTAGGCAAGTAAAAGAAAAAAGTTGAAAAACTGGATTTCACCAAGTTAAAAGTTTCTTAACTGCTGTTTAAAGAATAAAAAGGCACACCACACACTAGAGAACATAGCCACAAGGTGACTAAGAAATGTATGTCTATATATAGACATGACTACAGGCCACTCCCTAATAAGATATTTCCATAATGATATGGGGAAAGCTTTGAAAAGATACTTGTCAAAAGAAGATATACAAGCAGACAATAATCACATGGAAAAAAGGCTTCATTTCATCAAGGAAATTTCAACCCACAGTGAGGTGAGATTCCATGGCTCCCACAATACCCAAGTGGAAGTCAGAGAGCAGGGAGCAGACAGAGTTCTCATGTTCTGCTGACAGAAATGTAAAATGTAGCTTTGGCAGCTCCTAGTATGTTACATATACATTGCCACTTTGATCTTGTAATTCTACTCCTACCCAAGAGAAATAAAACTTAACCACAAAGGATTTGCAAAAGGTTCTTCATGGCAGCTTTATTCACAATAGCTTTAAACTGGAAACGCCCCAAAAGTCTGTTGGTGCCAGAGTGAATATATACATTGTAGTGCATTTATAGTTTGGGGCACAGTTAAGCAATAAAAACAAACAGGCCACTAATGCAGGCATCAACATGACTATTAACATTTGTTTCACAGAAGAATCAGATGCCAAAGTCTATAATGCTTCTATTTATATGAAGTTCAAGAACTGGCAAAACTACCTTTAACACCAAAATAGCAGGTTCCTTGCAGAAAGCCAAGGTATTTGTGAATAACTACAAAGAGATGCAGGGAAGTTTCGGGGGTGACAGGTTACTACTCTGCATCCTGCTTAGAGTATCAACCCAATGTAGGCATTTATCAAAACTCATGCTCTGTATGCAAATCCAGGTCTACATAATAAACAAGAATACAATTAGGTCCTCCCCTCAAAAAAAAGCAACTCAAAGAACAAAGGCAAACTGAAGTGATTTCTTGATGTCTCCGGGCAAGGAGGAAACAGTGTTTTATCTGCTTTAAGGACAAATGAAATCACAGTGTTATGCTGTAAATTGGAAGAGCACACAGCAGAAAGCAGCAGACCTTGCAACATTGCACATTTAACCCAGTGTTACCTTAATGCCATCCACCAACCATTGCACTGCAGCTTAATGGTGATCCAGGAATAGGACTTTTATTCCCGGTTTGGCCTGTTTATTCATTGGTGGAAGTAATCAATTCAATACATCGTTGCTCTTTTTTGGTGCAGAGCTGATGACTGTCAGAATAGCCACCAGACTCTGCAGGACCTTCATCGCCAGCTTTGCTGACTGCCACACAGCCAAGAAGATTGGAGATGATTAAAGGAGCAGTTGTGGAGTTGAGCCTTGCCGATCATTGTGGAAGATTGGAGACTCAGACTGATGGAGTGTTTCTAAAACTAGGTGTGTGGTCTACTTGTACCCAGGCTACCAATATGCTCCCAGGGCAAGATGGCTGCTGTGTTTGCCACTAACAGAGGCCATTTCAATGGTCACTGAACAGTGAATCTCAAGTTGTGGACTTACATGTTAGTGATGGCTTTAACATTAAAGTAAATGCATTCCTAATTGAACTGAATACATCTTTGGTACTCTTTGGGGTGTTTCTAAGAATGTACAGTCTCTGTGTGCCTTACCCTCACCCTTCAGACTCTTCAGTTCCTTCTAATCTGTGAGGTCCTAGGATCAGCTTTCTCAGGACCAGCATTCTCTAGTCTGCTACATTTAACTTCATTTCATGTTTTCCAGATCAGGTTTTCTGAACTTTGATCCCTCAAATCATTTTTAAAATAGTCATTGCCAACACTTTCATGTCAAACAAGGAAACACCAAGACTGCTTGTTCTTGGCTGTAGTTTTCAGTGCCCTTAGTTTGCTATGGTGACAGTCTCCTCTTCCATACGACTTCTGACACATTGGTGATGCTATTTCACAGGAGCAGGATTGAATATGACTACCTAGTATGGAAGCTTGCAGGCTGAGCCCAAGGGGACTCAAACTCAGATGAGTCTTTTAAAACAGATTTAATAAAAAGGATAGCCATTTGTCACAAGAAAATCCACTTCTTGGAGTACTCTTGGGCAATCTTTAGATGGTCTCTCTTGCCTTTGTCTTACTGTCCTGCCATCATATTATAATATTTATAAAAAATTTCAGGAATGATGCAGGGCCTGGGAGGCTTCAGGTTTACTGCCTGGCTGTGTTTCTTCCACTGTGATGGATTAAGAAACTGGAGCTGAAAATGAAAACGTTCACTAGCAATTTCTCCATCAGTGCACCAGGGGAGCCAGTCAGGCCGCATCTTCCTCCTTCTACCCCCAACCTCTATAAATGAGTAGCACTAAGAATTACAGACAGGCACAGCTTGGGACAACTTTAAAAGCCCACCCCGAGATTCCCACTAAGATAAGCAGCCTTCACATTAAGGGGTTCTGCCATCAGCTAAAAGGAATGGCTGGGGCCCACAGTAGGAAAGAAGAAAAGATGCTTTTACAAAAATTACATAATTTGGCTCCCAGAGGAAAAGAAGGATAAAATAGAGGCTGTGTTCCTCCCTGATTCCCTTGCCTGGCTCCCCCATGGAAACCTTAAGAAACCTGGTGTTCATAGAGGTGAAATTAAAATGAGAGACTGATGAAGATGAAGAAGTCTCATGAAGGGGAGAGATGGAAATGCTGGGCTGTTAGGATATCCCGTGGGCTCTGAGTGTGCTTCAGTAAAGATTTAGGAAAGAGGGGGGTGGCTTTCTGTCTTCCTTCAGCAAAAAGTGTGAGGACTCAGCTAATGTAGAAAGTGAGGTCAACAAATGAAAACCATGCTGTGTTGCTTTGGGCAATCATTGAGTGCTTTTTGTGTGCCCAGCATTGTGCCTGCTAGAAAAAAATGTTTTAAAGGTTCAATCACAGAGCTCATTTTAGAAAAAGAAGAAGAAGAAGAAGAAGAAGAAGAAGAAGAAGAAGAAGAAGAAGAAGAAGAAGAAGAAGAAGAAGAAGAAGAAGAGGAGGAGGAGGAGGAGGAGGAGGAGGAGGAGGAGGAGGAGGAGGAGGAGGAGGAGGAGGAAGAGGAGGAGGAGAGAAGAAGAAGAAGAAGAAGAAGAAGAAGAAGAAGAAGAAGAAGAAGAAGAAGAAGAAGAAGAAGAAGACCACTTTCCAGGTACCAAGTCTTGATAATTCAAATGATTCAGATGGCAGATGCCAGTCACAGCTGAAATACCCTGTCCTGGCTAATTTCGGAATCTCTACAAGCCAACCTACAGCGGTGTGCAAGCATTTCTTTTTGCTGCTTTTCTCCTTCCCACAGCTCAATTGTGTGCAGTACACGATATCATTTATGTGAGACAGTAACCAGATTTATTCCCCATGTTTGACCTCAGTTTCTCCGTATGTGTTGCTGTAGACTCATCTGGCTCTGAGTCATTCAGAGCTTATGGCAGATGCTCACTGCACTCAAAACCATTATGTGCTTGTTTGCAGTCACGGTCCAGACATACCATCCTGTCAGTCAGGGTTCTAATTGGTACCCACACATTGGCTCCGTAAAGCGCCTTACTGAAAAATTCTGAAACTAGTCACTGAGTGAGTTGTCTAGCTTTCTGTCACCAGGTGTTATTTTCTATTTGATGAATACAAAGATTTCCCAGATCTGCATCTTATGTTCAGGCCAGTGTACAGTCACAAAAGGAATTCTTCCACTTGAAGATGCAGCTGGCTAAGTGATACTGAAAGCAGCTGTAGATGGCCACATTAGTACTTTGTCTTTTTACATCCTGCATAGGGATCGAGGGTGGAAAGGGTGGCATGTGTGTGTGTGTGTATGTCTGTCTGTCTGTGTGTGCATGTATGTGGTGTGTGTATGTGTTTGTGTTTCTGTGTGTGTGTGTGTGTGTATCTGTCTGTGTGTGTGCATGTACATGATGTGCCTACATGTCTGTGTATCTGTGTGTTTGTGTGTGTGTGGGAGGGTGATCCATGTGCATGTGATAGGACTGAAAAGTTGGCATGGAAATGGAACTAGGCACTTTTGCAGAAATTAAGCAATTGTAATTTGTTGATGTAATGTCAATTTATCAATGACTTCTTGAACAGCATCAGAAGAGCCATGCTTGGAAAGAGAAAAATAACCATCTCAGGGAGCAAACGAGAGCATTGGCACCTGATACTTCCCTCACCTACAGCTAACCTCAGCTAAAGCCAGGACCTCACAGGCCCACTAGTCTGAGGCTCCCAAGGCTCCCTAGAGACTCCATGTTCTGGCAGCAAAGCAAACCATTTACGTGTTTACTTTCCATTGAGTTGAAAACTGAAGATACTTTGTAATAGACTGAAGATATCTCATAATAAGTTGAAGATATTTCACAATGGGATCTGGCATTTTTTACCAAATATTTTATTGCACTGTGTTCCTCTGGCAAGTCTACAAGATATAGTGCCATGAAAGACTAATAAATCTAGGTGAGTATGAAAAGCTTCGGGACGATATTTATAAAAAGTTGACCTGTAGGAGGAAGCCGTTCTCCCAGGTGCTAGAATGAGAAATTCCTTAACTCTTTTGCAGCTCCTCAGAGAAGGTAGTATAAACTATAGACACCATTTCCTCCTTCTCTCCTCTCTCTTCTTCCTTGATGGTTTTTAGAAGGGCTGTCATGTAGCCTCAGCTAGCTTTGAACTTACTGTGAAGCTGAGGATCACTTTGAACTCCCGATTCTCCTGCCTCTTCTTCCCAAGTGCTGAGATTGCAGGTGTGCACCACCACACTCGTGGGTATTTGTTGTTTATATTTGACTACATTTATTCTTTATCCTAGGAGAGAGAAATAGATCTTCTAAATCACTTTGGGGTGACAGTCAGACAAATGCATTTTAATTATAACTTTTTTGCGGTCCTTTTGTTGTCGTCGTTGACATCTTCTTTGTCGTCACCCTCACTTGACTCAAGACTGTATGTGAGAGAACAATTTTGAGACGTGTTCAGATAGTAAGTCCATTCCCAAAACCAGGTACAGAATCAGGAAGCTTTGGGCTTGTTTTCCTTTTTCTCCCTTTCAGATATTCTGAGAGTTGTGTAAAAGCAAGTGTTAGTAAGCTGGGGGGCTAGCTGGAGGAGCATCAGGGCAGACTTTATTTTGGACCCTCTTCCTAGTTGTCTTAGTTACCTAATGTTGGGTACCAAATCACCTCAGAACATAATGGCTGGACATGACAACTCTTTCCATGGGTCAAGAATTTGAGTCTTTAACTGGATACCCTGGTTCTGAGTCACTTATAAGTTGCCATCAAGATGTCTATAAGAGTGACAGACATCTGAAGGCCTCACTGTGAGCAGATGATTAGATTCAAGATGGGGGACTCATATCTCTGTGGACAGGAGGTCTCAGTTCCTCGTTGAGTGTATTCCTCTATGTGTGAAGAGATCTCAAATGTGGCAGCTGGCATCCCCCAGAATGTGAGGGCCTGAGGAGAATAAGGGAGAAGCCAGTGATTCCTATGACTTAGTATTTAAAGTCATAGGCTGTTGTGCTTGCCTCATTCCATTTGTTAGAGTCAAGTCACCGAGTCAGGCCCGTATTAAAGGAGAGAAAACAGTCCCCATCTCTTAAATGGGTAAATTATAGGTACATTTTTTACAATCATCCCACTGGCTGAATAGAAGTTCTGATTTGTGCAGAAGGATATGAAAGGCAAACTGCAATCTCTTAAGTCTGCTTGGGTCTCTCTTTTAATCCTCCTTTTGTTTATCCCTGATAACTGGCCTTCCAAGCCACAGGCCCATCCCTGTGGTACTTCAACCTCACTTGTGGCTTTAATTTCCCTCTTCCTACCATGACTCACTATTGTTGATCTTCCATTAATAAATCTCAGCACCTTGTTCAACCTATGGTTAAAAAGAGTCTAATACAGATAGACTCGGATAACCCTGAAACATGGAGTGGAAAGCCCTGCTCACCCCTCTCCACATCCCCCATGAATCCAGAGGACAAAGGAGAAGTAGGCAGGAAAGGGAGAGAAGTGTTCTCTCTCTGCTCATGGGATTCTCCTCTGATCTGTAGCAGCCTTGAGTTCCTGGAATTGTTGCTATGGCTTCCCAGAGGATTCCCTTGGCTCTTGAAAAGGGTGGGTAATTTATCAATGTGGGGCCAGCATGACATCTCACCCATTACACCTCTGCAGCTCCCCTGAGCTTCTCTCCCCTGCTTAGCAGTAATCATGGCAGTAAATCACTCCCAGCACATTACTATCCAGACTCTGTCCATAGACAACACTATAACCCACCAGGAAGTCTGATCAGCCTTTCTCCCTTTCACACTCACTGGTGGCTTCTGGGACTACCAGCTCACAGGGCACAGTCAGTCCTAATGGCCTTATCACTCGGCTACCTGTCTCTCCTTCCCAAAGGGAACACCCCTTAGTGTATCTGAGCCAGAGAGTCTGGCTGAACCATCCTATTACTGCTTTATATAAAGCACTTATAGAATTCCTAGAGGAGAGAGAAGTCTCAAAGGACATCTTGTCTCATTAAGCCGCAGTCTGCTTTCCAAGCAGCTAGAGAGGCTCTGAGCAGAGCGCTAAGATGTTCTGGGGGGCTTGGTGGTGCTAATGCACTGACCTCCAGGTACAGGGGCACCATAGCGGGGGCTGGGGTTGGGGGATGATCTCAGAGGAGAAGGAAGAAACTGTGCTTTTGTTCTCTGCCCCACTTAATGGGGTTGAAGAAGCAGAGACATCTATAGCATGATAAAAATGTACCCAACATCGAAACTCCAGGGTTCCTACACCTAAAAACTCCCTATGATACATTCTTTCTTTCCTTTTAAAAATTCTCCTCTCTCTGCTGTATAGGACTCTCAACTTAGCCATAGATAGATAAAGAAAATGGCTTCTGAAGATGTGGTCTTTTAAAAGCCTAGAGAGGAAAGACCAGACATTTCTTTAAAAGGCTCCTGGCCACGATGTCTTTCAATTCTGATTTATAGAAACCAGTCAAAGAAACTCCTGGGAAATGGCTTTTTTCCCCCATGCTAAGAAAGCATCACAGAAAACAAGCCAACTCCCAGGTTGACAGGAGGCTGTCTGCAGAGAACTTGGGGGTTGCATTTAGAAAGGTTTGCAGAGCAACCCAGTGAATCAGGATGCAATGCACAAGCTCTGAATGCCGACTCATTGGGGAGCTCCTTCTATTGCTTCGGGTTCTGCAGAGAAGTGAGCCACAGCACCAGGGTGTACAGCATCAGCACTGCTTTCTGAAGATCATGTTTGCTGCCAGAATGATCCTGGAAAGTTTGTACATCTTCCCCTCTTGGCTGCTCAACCCAGGGAGGAGCATTTTAAGAAGGCATTTATCCCAGGTGACTTGCAAAAGTCAGGGAGAGAGAGAGAAAGAGAGAGAGAGAGAGAGAGAGAGAGACAGACAGACAGACAGACAGACAGACAGACAGACAGACAGAGACACAGAGAGTGTGTATGGTGTATGCGTGCGTGTGGCAACATTACCTTCCAAGTCTGAGGACCTCAGAGGAACAAAGTTGCATTTGGAAGAAAATGCTCTACCAAGACCCAGTTTGGTTCTTTGACAGTAAGAACCATGATCATTAGATCTAGAAGCAGGTCTTAAGGCATTCCTTCCTTAACATCTTCAACAGATACATTCCCTGTCACCCTTAGAAGAAGCTGTTATGGATCTGAGTACCTGACACTAAATTTCAGTAAAAGTAGGTGGCAAAAAATGGAGTTATTCTCTTGTTGAAGTTCTAAGAGTGTCCACAAAATTCACATATCTTACCAGCATGTGTGACTGGCAGTGGTCCAGATGATGTCCGCTTACAGCTTGAGAGTGACTTAGAATAGTGTTTTGCTGCCCACCTTGGATGGGCATGCAGAGGAAGTGATGAGAAAGCTTTGCTGTTTTAAGGTACTGAGAGACCCCGCTAATTTGTTACTGCAGCAAAGCATATGCTGTTCAATGTGATGTATGGTCCTTCCTCAGAAGAAGGGACCTACAATTGCTATGTCCTTTCTGTAAGAGTGATTTATCTTTACAGAAATGTCTTTCTAAATGAGCGTTTGAAATGCCTCAAGTCTGATCCAGGGGCCCTATATTATCTCTGCCATGGGAAAGGAAAAACATATTTTAAAAGTGGCTTTATGTGAATCTTCAGTGAAAGGAAAAAGACTTAGCCGGTTTTTTTTCAATTACACTATTAAAACTTACAATTATTAGTCTTTCTTTCTCCCTATGCTTGTGTGTAATATCCCTCTACAAAATGTATGTATTCTCGTTTCCCCTCTTTGCTAGAATACAGATCATCCTTTGAACAAGATTAGGGCAGAAGGTCATGATCTCCTCATGCCCCAGTGATGATGAAATGTAGCAATATGTTGTCTAGAGTGTAATTAGTTTTGTAATGAACTCTTTTTACATTTGTCGCTAACACAAAAGATGTGGGAATAGATCTATTTTAGAACCGGTAGAAACAAACAAAAGGCTATAAACAGCAAACTGTCAGCATTTTCCTACCTTCCAGAGGGCCCAGGTGTGGTGACATGCCTCAAACCCAGCACTCAGCTAAAGCAGGAGGATCTCAGATTCCAGGCCAGCCCATCCTACATAGCAAGGCTATATAAAAGAAGAAAAACAGTAAGAAATAAATCCAAATATTCAACTGGGAAAGGAGAAGTGCTGTGTGAGGAGGTGACCGAGTAAGGTTCTTGGCTTACAAGGTATGATTTCTTCAATAGGGGCAAAACCCTTGAACAAACGGAATTATCAGCCAGACCCCCTAGAACAGACCTAAGGCAGTGTCTAAATGCTGGTGTTTCACCGAGGTAGACCATGGGGGTATAAAGAGTGTGCCACGAGAGCTGGCAAAGCGAGTGAAGTGCAGTGGCTTCTGAGGCAGCCCCAGGTGTGCAAAGAACACCAGCTGGCTACTTGCAGGGCTCTGTATGTGCCAAGGGGGCTCCTCTGCTCTGCAAAGGAATCAGGGAGAAAGTGGGGGGGGGCAGTTTGCCTGTTGATGTCTCTCTGTTCCTTTCTCTGCTCACCAGGTATGTCTCACTGATGCTAATTGCCACATACTTCCATTGCCAGCCTTTGTGACTCAGTCCTTCTGGGTGAGCCATTTACTCCTCTAAATGAGAGGCATTTGTACAAGAAGCTACAAAGAAGGCACCTGAGCTGCTATCCATGAGAAGAGCCAATTTGATGTCCAAATTTGGACAAAATCAAGGTCTAGAGCAGATATCAGGAAAGAATCATAAACTGATTCCAACTTAAATACTCAGTATTTAATTGTAAGAGTTCTAGCATCTTCATGGAGATGACGATTAGCGTTGGGATTTTGTTATATGTGGAGAACCAAATACTTATTATTATAGATGGTTGGAGGGTCATGGAACTGCTCAGGAGAAGCAAGATGAATGAGGTCTCTAACTAAGAGTGCAGGCTGTGTTAGAACCGCTGTACCTTCACTTCTCAGACTGCTGGATATTACAAAACTCATCCAGCTTACTGGAAATATTGTCAAGATAAAATCAAAGTGACTGTAAGTCCTTTGTGAATACATTTTGCAAAGCCAAAATGTTTAGAGATCACACATAACATTGCAGCCAATCAGGGTTTACCAGTTCACATGTGTGCCCACAGTCCACCCCGAAAACATGGTTATTAAACAAGGTACCAAGGTATATTATTTTTAAAGTATTTTAAATTCATTTTAAGTGCGTGTAAGTGTGTGCGTGCATGCACACATGCTTGCACATATTTGTGCAATGCCCAAAGAGGCCAGAAGTATCATATTCCCTTGAACTGGTGTTCCAGCTCCTGGAAGTTGCCTGACATGCACACTGGGACCTGAGCATAGGTCTTCTGCAAGCACTAGGTCCTCTTCATCACTGCACCATCTCTCTTGCTCCCATGTGCCTTATTTTCAAGAATTCTACATAACCCAGTGTCTCCCAAAAGTTTTTTATTATATATCATTCCTCTTTGTGTAACAATAACCCACCATCAGAGGTACTGCTCGCATAGAAAATATGCCACCTCTAGACTCTCTTGAAGTGACATGTAACAGGCTTGAATTCTGGCAGCGAAGAACTAAGTAAGCATTGTGCTCCAGGCCTGCTTGTGACATCAATTCTCTGTCACTTTAAAATCAAGTCACACACCCACACTCTGACTTAGTTTCTTCATTTTCCAAGTAGGAAAAAAAAATGCTATCTTACAAGAGTGTCAGGAAAGGCAGATCAAGGACTGGATGCAAAGACGTTTTGAAGTTAAAAAGCAAGGCAAGTGAACTCCTCACTTCTCAAATGAACAATGTGGCTTACGATTGATTCAACAAGCGCCCTCCTTTTTACAAATGAGTTCTGCACTGATCTGAGCAGGTTTTGTCTTTTCCAGCAGACTCTCACATCATTTGATGAATGCAGAGAGCCAAGAAGAGCGGATGTTGAGTGGTTTCCAGAGTGAAATGAGCAAGCCCCGCTGCCAGCTTCCCACCAAAAAGTAGGTGCTTGGACCATTTTATTCAAAAGCGGTTCTTTGAAAGCACTAAGTGCCGAATAAATACCCGAAGTGCAATGCTTGTGGGGCTTCCTTGCTAGGGTAACAGAGAGGGAGTCACTGAGCCGAAGGGCACACATCGATCCTGTGCACTCCTCCTGAGTCAAAACGGAAAGAGAAGAATCGGTCACAAAATCCTAGAATGAAAAAAAAAAAAAATAGAAAGAGACTTTAAGGTTTAATCTGTCCCCTTCCCCCATTTGGCAGAGTGGTAAACTTCGTAGAGAGCTAAACGGACTTACTCCCGAGAAAGGGAGTTTTGGAAGAACTCAGCCAAAGGAGTCCCTGTAAATCAAAGCCATTGCCCCTCCTTTAGGCAGTACCTCACTTCTGCCCTTTGATGTGCGAGCTATACCTCAAGCACAGGCAAGCATGTCAGGATTGTGCAACCCCCTCTGGTTACAATATGAAGAGCCCCCCACATGCTTGAGTACATGGTCACCTACCTGGCAGTGGTATTTTGGAAGTGCACCGTTAGGAAGTGCATAGACCCTGTAGGAAGTGGTACAGAGAAAGGGCACCTCTTGGAGGGGTGGGCCTGAGGTTTTACAGTCTAGCCCCACTTCCTGTCTGCTCTCTGCTTCCCGACCGACCATAGATACAATTCGACCAGCTGCCTTACACTTCTGCTGCCATGCCTTGCCCTGGGCGTATAAACCACAATAAATCTTCTCTTACTGTGCTTCTTGTCAGGTACCTAGGGCCAGCAACCGGGACATTAGTGATCCGCCCCGCAAGTGTGGCTGAGCAGACACTCAACCTGTGTGAGCAACACTCAACCTGCGCTGTAGTTAAAGTGGATTTTCTACAAAGGCGATATAGAGGATGTCAGAGAAAAGTAGAGACGAAGTAGGTGGTGTTTCTTAGTCAGAGCCTGACTCAGGGCAGGACATGGGAGGATGTGGCTGTGCAGTGTTTTGATTCATGGAAGGAAGGTTCTAGAACATAGGCCACAGTCCGCACAGCTCTGCCTTCTAGGCAAGGAACTTGGCTCTTATCTCTCACACCTGCTGGCTGCACATTTCTAGGGAGGAGTTGTTTTTTTTTTCCCCCCTTTAAAGCAAGATAATTCTTGTCCTCAGAGGCAGTTTTCTGGGGAGAGGAGCAGCTGGGAGACATTGTCAGCCTCTCTTACAGCTCCAGGTGTGGTTAGGATCATTGCTAGGTCAGGGATCTGAGTCTTAGAGTGTAGCTCAGGAACAGAGTGTGGGAAGAGCGGAGGGGAAGGCTAGGGAGAGAGAAGAGGCAATGTCTAAGGTAGACCACTGACTTAGAAGCAGGTATTCCCTAGGACTCCCCAGAGCTGGATAGGACAGACGTCCAGGGGAAGTGCTTCGGGCCTTTTTTGTCTCTCTCCTTCTCATTTCCTGTAGGGTTTCTCCTAGGTTTCAGTTGCAATGATGAACAAAGGTAAGAGGAAGACAGACTTGATGCTGTCCCCAGTGATAACCATCCTTGAACCCACGGTTGTCCAGAGAGTTCATCTCTGACTGTCTCAGGCAGTAGAGGGAGAGGCCAGCTGTGCAGAGTGCTCCTGGAAGAGAAGTGGGCATAGCGTTCCCAATATGAAGTGCTGGAAAGCACACCCTTCACCCCTCTCTCAGGTCGCCATGCGAACTCCTGATCTCGGCCAGCCATGTGAGTCAGCAGAGATGGGAATGCTCATTTATTTGCACAAACTTATGTCAACAGTGCTTTCCAAAACAACCCACTCTTCTTATCATACCATGAAGGAAATATTCATTCCTGACAGTCTTCAGCATTGCTCACATAATAGTCTGTTGCTGGGAATGGGTTTAGCACACACCCATTTGAGGAAATAGAGATTCAGAGAAGTATAACTGGCTTGACCAAGCACACGGAGTTAATTAATGCCAAGAACTTAGTATTACTTCTCTCTCTATCTCTGTCTGTCTGTCTGTCTGTCTGTCTCTCTCTCTCTCTCTCTCGTCACACTGGGAATTGAGCCTCATGCATACCAAGCAAGTATTTTACCATATAGCTATATTCCCAGACCTTTTTGTGCTTTTTGCTTAAGCACAAAGTTTGTGTAAAGTTCCCCAGGCTGTCCCTGAGTTCACTGTAGCGTTGGTAGGCCTCAAACCTTGTGACCCTCCACCTCAGCCTCACATTTAGCTGGGCTTACATTCCCGAGCTGATAGGTCCAGGTAAGTGTCACTATTGTTTGTATACAGGCACATGTGTGCAGATGTTTTCTTGTTTCTGAAAACCAGAGGCTAGTGGTATTTTCTTCTATTTCTATCTACTTTGTTTCTTGAGACAGAGTCTTGGTGAATCTTCGGCTCACTGACTTTTCTAGATTGCCTGGCTGGCAAGCTTCAGGAATAATCCTGCCTCTATCTCCGCAGCCTCTGGGTGTGCAGCTCTGTGCCAGGGTTTTAACATGAGTGCTAGGTATCCAAATTCAGGTTCTTATGGTCTTGTTGCAAATACCTTATCAACTGACCCAGCTCCCTAGCCCAAAGCACATTTTTTTTCTTTTTTTTTTTTTAATAAGCAAACAATTGGATGTCAAAGTACCAAAGCTTGGGTTGAGAACCAAATAGTCCCTGTTGCATCAAAGCTGGCAACCACACCCCTCACTCCCAACACCAAGAAGGCACAGTGCATCCTTTGAAGTCTCACAGGGAATGGGAGGGATGTGGGTGTGGAAGGGACATAAGACTGAGAAAACGTGGAGACTGTCTTCCCCAAACTTAGAGAAAACTCAGGGAAGTCAGAGAAGATGGGACTGGAAAGCACACTTGCAGGAAGCTGAGGTGAGCACAAAAGGTGTTCCGGGCTGGGGCACAGTAGCAGAAGGGCTGCAAGCTGAGGTGGAGTCTGGAGGGGAGATGGGTGTGAAACCAGGCTCTGAGTAAGGAGGTAACAGAAGGAACGAAGCCAGAGCTCCCCAAGTCCTCCTGGCTTTGGGATATGGTGGGTCCTACCGGATAGGGTCACCTGCATAAAATTCATTTTTATGGTGTATTCTTTTGGGGTGCTGAAGATGTGTCTGAAGTACACACTATTGAAATAAAATGTCCCCTAAGTGAGACTAGTGTGATATCCTGGATAATAACCCCCAGGAAATGTGGAGAGCTGAATGGCAGCTAGCGACAGGGGGCAGGGTGGTGGTGGTGGAGGGGAGACAAGATAATGCAAAGAAAAAACACACAGGAGGCACCTAGGGTCATGAAGCTGGGTGCCAAGAAGCAGGGGAAGATGCTGGGACAGAAAATGTCACAATTTGTGCCTGAGGTGGCTGTGCAGAGGCTAGATATAAGACAAAAGGAATTGCATGGTGGGCAATGGTGCAGGGATGTCTTAGATTTACCCTTTTCCTTCTGAAATTTTAATAATTTTAGTCTTTGGGTTGAGCTGACAATGCATAGATAAACAGGAAAAAAACCGTAACAGCTGTCAACATGTCTGAGTACGGGAGTCACAGAAGAAGTGTGAGTTCCAAAGGGGCCAGACAGTAGCTGGTCATTAAAGAGAGATAAACAAAGGGACATCGATGGAGCTGCCGGAAGTAAGAGTATGCTCTGAGCAGTTGCATGGAGGAGGAGGACAGCCTCAGGGGTGTCCTGTGATGGAGCTAAGTGTCCCAGCCAGCCACCTGTGGTCATCTCTAGCTGGGCCAGGTGTTGGATCTCTACTCTTCTTCCTGTGGGGGAAAATTCTTGCTAAGATAAGAAGCTGTCACTGCCTTAGAGATGTTTAGAGTTCTGTTTCCAAAAGGACAGCCCTTCAGAGTTCTTCCTGCATATGCTGAGATCTGGAATTACAATAGGCAATTGGAAACATGTCAAATAAATACGTTTGGAGCAGCATATTCTGATCCCTGTCTCTCAGTGTCTGGACCCTCTGAGAGGGAGCACACTATTGCTCAACCAGTGAGCATCACCTCCCAGGAGCCTTGTGGAGCAGAGGGTCCAGGTTCTATGCCCACCTCATGTTATTGGAAGTGGAGAGAGGAGGAAACTGGGAAACTGGCTCATAGGAGACTCTTTTGCTCTTGTGCTGTTGGGGGAACAATGGATGTTGACTCCAAACTGGGATATTCTTAGGCTGTGCTAAGGGGCTGCTTGTATAGACAAGAGGTCCCATGCACTGGTGCAAATTTTTACAGACATGCATTATGGTAACCAACAAATTTAAATGATACTGCCTACACATTCTTTTTTTTTATTTATTTTTAAATGTATTTGTATGAACATGTGGCACCTGTATGAAGGTGCCAAAAGATGTCAAAAGAGCTCAGTCCCCTGGAGCTGGAATTTAAGATGACTGGGAGTCATCCAATCACATTTTCCTATATTCTATCATGGATACTTTCTGCCAGTGGTAGCCAGTAGGTTTTTATAAATTAAATTAAACTAAATTAATTTCTTTGATGTATATGGGTGATTTGCCTGCGTGCATGTTTATGCTTCAGTACCACATGCATTCCTGGTTGCCAAGGAGGCCAAAAGAGGGCATCAGAGCCACTGAAATGAGAGTTACAGACTGTGGTGGGTTGTCACATGGGTGATGGGAACTGAACTTAGGTCCTGTGCAAGGGTAGCAGGCACCTTTAGTCCCTGAGCCTTCTGTCTGACCCCTTGGCAAGTTTTAGGATGGCTAAACTCCTGCGTCCTTGTTAGCATCCTACATCCCAACCTACCTAGAACAGTAGCTGACAGATGTCAAGAATACATATGGAACCCAACAGTTGGATCTTCACTAGTTTTCAGAACAAAATACAAAATGAAATTTATTTTAAAAAATGAAACTAAGCATGCAAATTGCTAGTGTACTTGTGATGAAAAGAACAAGAAAAGCCACCAGTGTGTCACACTTCTGATTCAATGTCACTTTACTAACAGTGAGACACACATGAGGATACAATTATTTAAAAACAACATGGGATTTTGCTAAAGTATAAATATTATACTCAGTAAGTTAGACATACCTTTATTTCAATAGTGAATTTATATACTGAAGCACATCTGTAGCAATAAAAATAATTGCATTCACTTGTCTGAGATAGTTTACCACTCTTAGCAATATTTTAAAACTGAATGTCAGTTTGAGCCTGAGTACTACGAAAGAAAGAGAGAAAGAAAGAAAGGAAGGAAGAGAGAGAGAGAGAGAGAGAGACAGAGAGAGAGAGAGAGAGAGAGAGAGAACAATCACCCATCCACTTCACACACACACACACACACACCAGGAAAAAGGACTAGCATACATAGTAGTATAGTTATTTTTTCAGTTTTGCTTAATGAAGACATATTTGATAGGGTGGGAGGAAACAATATAATTTCACTTAACAATTAGCATTTTAGCATTAACATGTTAGGCTTAGAGAAATGCCTTTTCATTCTGCCGACCTCTGGAATACTATGACTGGACCAGATGACTCGGAACAAATAACACAGACAGGATACGGCATGCTTGTACTTCATAGCAAAAATCAAGAAAAACTGCCAAAGGTCACGGTAGCCAGCCTCCTTTCTCCTTTCTCCCTCTTCCTTCCTTTCTTTTCTTCCTTTCTCTCTTCCTTCCTCCCTTCCTTTCTTTTTCTTTCCTTTCCTCCATCCCTTCCTTCCTCTCTTCCTTCTTTCCTTTTTCTCTTCCTTTCTTTCTTCTTCCTTCTTTTTTCCCTTCCTTCCTTTTTCCTTCCTCTTCCTTCCCTCCACCCCTTTCACTTTCTCCATCCTCTTTCATTTTCTTTCTCCCTACTTCTCTCTCTCTCTCTCTCTCTCTCTCTCTCTCTCTCCCCCCATCTCTGTTCTTTGAAACAGGTCTTACTATGTAGCTATGTAGTCCAGGCTGTCCCATAAATTTTTTTATAACCAGGCTGGTCCAGAACTAGTTGAACTCCTATTTTTGCTTCTGGAATGACAGGATTACAGGTATGTGCCCCTAGACAATGTACTCTCTATGTAGTCGAGCCTGGCCTTGAACTCACAACCCTCCCTATATTTTCCTTCTTCTGTAAGAAAATACTAGGATTATTGGAGTGAGCCACTACACCTGGCAACTAGAGATTTTAACTGCTCTAGAGACACATCTGGCATGAGTGACCCATTTGTGGCTGGGCACTTCATAGATACTTATTCTCCCAACTTGAGCAGGGTTGCATTAGCTATCATTCACTGCAAAAATGAAAATTCCAGATGAAGTCTGAGATTTGCAGTAATCTATGGATAGAAAGATATAAGTTTATAAGACAGTTTGATATTGGACAAACAATATTAATAGTTTAGCCCCTGAAGCCTGAGTTCCCAAACCATAGGTTCTTGGCCAGATCCCTAGAAGCAGAAATGTAGGTTCAGACAGTCTAACCAGAAAATGGTTGGTTTCCCTACAGCATTTATTCATTGTTACACTCACAGGTACATCTCAGTACACTAGAGACATTGTAGTTCACAAGATTCATAGTTGAATAAGACTAGTCATCGCTAGTCTTCCCTGCAGAAGCCCCGTCCAGTACTACAAAAGCTCGATAGCACAAAGGAAGCTTGTAAGGTGGAACCAGCTTGATTTCTCCGAGTCCTGTATCTTCAGCAAGAGGGTCTAACCATCAAGTTATTGCAGGAAATAAGAACAATAGCAAAAGCTTGTACAGTTTGGGGGGGGAGGGTGTCTCTGGGATGTCTCTGAGCAAAACTGGAGCAAACATATCCCATACCTGACTCCGGAACCTGTGTCTGGCTTCTGAAGGAGCATTATGGCTGGTATAGAATAATTCCAATTAAACTCTATTTCAAAAAATTAAATGTTTTCTTAATATGTAGGGGTGTTTTGTCTACATGTAAGTCTTTGTACTATATGAATATCTGGTGCCCACAGAGACCAAGAGAGTATTTCATAGGCCCTGAAACTGGAATTACAGTTGTAAGCTGCTGTAAGTAGTTGGAATTGAACCGAGGTTCTCTGGAAGAGTAGCCAGTGCCGTAACTGTTGAGCCATCTCTCCATGCCCCAAGTAAACTATTTTATTGTATATGTGTGTGTGTGTTTGTGTGTATATGTGTTATATATGTGTGATATATATAGATGAAGTTTGAAAACAGGTTTCCACATGACTTTTTAAAACAGTGCATTACCCATCTTTCTCCCTCAGTCACTCCTCCGCACTCTCTGTATTTAAACCTCCTCTATTATTCTCCCTTTCTCCTATCCCTTTGTCATGGTTAAGGGTTTTACTGCTGTGAACAAACACCATGACCAAGGCAACTTCTATAAGGAAAACTCTTAATTGGGACTGGCTTACAGGTCCAGAAGTTCAGTTCATTATCATCAAGGTGGGGAGTATGGCAGCATCCAGGCAAGGGTGGTGCAGGAGGAGCTGAGAGTTTTACATTTTGATCTGAAAACAAATAGGAAGAGACTGGCTTCCAGGCAGTTAGGAAGAAGCTCTCTCAAAGCCTACTCCCACAGGGACACACTTCCTTCAACAAGGCCACACCTCCTCCAACAAGGCCACACCTCCTAATAGCACTATTCCCTTGGCTAAGCATTTTCAAACCACCACATCAGTCCTTAAAATCTATATTCCCCTCCCACCAAAGGTCCCTTTTTAGCTCCCTTCATTCTACAGGTGCTTCCAGTTAAACACTCAAATGTAAAGATTCAATACAAAGATCCACACAGGAGTGAGGTCATGGGACCCTTGTCTTTGCTGGGTACTGGATACTTCCCTCAGTATAATATTTACCATTTGTATTTCACTCAACTGTAAATTTTATAATTTTGGTTTTCTTTACAGGTAAATAAAATTCAAGGCTCAGAGACTGCCACTGATGTGGGAAGATAGGTTGTTAAGAGGGGAGGGCCTGGGAAAAATAGTGTCTTCTGGACATGAGAGGACCACTGTCCTCATACCTCCCAGCTGCTGTGGCTGCCTGGGCAAGACCAGCACACCATTAAGTCAGTCAATATGTTAGTTCTAGGTGGTGGCGTCTCATGAGCCTCTATGCCTCACTGGGGGACTGCTGGCACTTGTCATCTGCAGGAGAGAACAGTAGTTTTCTCTTACAAGTGTGGTTCCTGGTAGGTTGATCATGCTTCCGTGGATAGTCCCAGAGCCATAAGAAATGTAGAGGGGCTGTTTCTAGCTGAGGCCCTCACACCCATTGTTTGCTTCCTTCCTCATACTCTATCTCACTTGTAGTTTTTCTATGAGCAGCTATTACTTTTACCAAAATATGTAAGTGAATGTGTATACAGATATTTATAGAAAACAAAAAGAAAAAAATAGTTTACCTGCAAATCATAATTGTTGGGTAATTTGCTTAATTAGGGTTCCCGGCTCTGTGGTACCAGCCAATGTCAACCTGCTAGACTCCACCTGAGGTGATCTGCCTCCTTGTGTGGTTTGCATAGCGCCATATGCTGCCCCGACTGAATTTTTTACTCAGTGTGAAATAATTCCTGTTGACAGGATAACCACAATCACAGCAGGTAAGCCAAACTGGAAGAAAACAATAATCATATTAGGGTAACAGTAACTAGCTGTACCCACTACCAAATGTTGCTGCAAATCTGCTCAGGATGTCTGCGGAGCATGGGGTTGGGTGGGACAGGAGCACGGGTCCCCTTAAGTTCACTTGTTTATGAGCTACTTAGGATTTGTTAGTGGGACCCAGTCCTAATTTTTACCACAGTTTGAAATATAAGCATTTCATCAATGTCTCCAAACCTGAAGGTAAAAGCCCAGGACAGGGACTATAGCTATAAATCTTCTTTTCTGCATGGCCAGATGGCCTGTACCTTTATTTAAATCTGAGTATCAAAACTTAATGATTAATTATCTGACCAACACTAGATTTGCACAGTGTGCACCGCAGCCTCATAATCTGCTCAGTTTCCCTTTTTTGCCATCAATGAGCTAGACATCTCAGAGTGAAGTGTAAGTACAGAGATACCCCATAGAGCAGTGGTTCTCAGCTTGGGGGTCAAGACCCTGTTGGGTGGTCAAACAACCTTTTCACAGGGGTCACCAAAGACCATCAAAAACCCCACAGACATTATAATTCATTCATAACAGTAGCAAGATTATAGTTATGAGATAGCAATGAAAATAATGTTATGGCTGGGGGTCACCACAGCATGAGGAACTGTGTTAAAGGGTCCCCGCATTGGGAAGGTTGAGAACCACTGCCTTAGAGAGTGCCGATGAAGCAAGATTGCCACAGGTGCTAGTCAACTCTTCACCTTCAACACCTCATCTTATTTTCACTATTAACCAACTAATGCCTAGGGGACACCCCAAGAAAAATATTTCTGCTTTGAATTTCCAACAAGTGCTCCTGGCAGAGCTGGGCATCCCCAAACCTGTAAAGGTCAGCATTTCATCGGACAGTACTTCCGGGAGTGCGCAAAGCTTGTGTTTGGAATGAGGATGAAGGATGGCCTGGAAGTGAGAATGCTTTTTAAAACATTTTGTAATGATTCATTTTTTTTTATTATTTCATTTGAATGAGTGTTTTGCCTACATGTATTTCTGTGAAACATGAACCTGTTTGATTCCTTCAGAGTCAGAATGGGGACATGGGTTCCTGTAGGACTGGAGTTACAGATGGTTGTGAGCAATCATGTGGGTGCTAGGAATCGAACCAGTGTCCTTTCTGCAAGAGCAACCAGTGCTTTTTTTTTTAAACCACTGAACTAACTTTCCCCAGCCCCAAAAAAGGCTTTTTAAATGTCCCCTGAAGTTAGAAGAAAAATTCCTAGCAGAATTATGGGGTCTGATAGCTTTTTGCTGACCAAGGTCTTTAATCAATTAAAATTTACCCATTGGAGCCTTTTGCAAAACAAATCAGTATCTCACTTATTAAAACTCAATACAGAAGTGGATGCTCACAATCATCCATTGGACAGAGCACAAGGTCCTCAATGAAGGAGCTAGAGAAATGACCCAAGGAGCTGAAGGGGTTTGAAGCCCCATAGGAGGAACATCCATATGAACTAATCAGTACCCCCAGAGCTCATTGGAACTAAACCACCAATCAAAACAACAACAACAACAAAAACCATGGTGGAACTTTTGGCTCTAGCTGTATATAGCAGAGGGTGGCCTAGTCAGTCATCAATGGGAGGAGAGACCCTAGGTTCTGTGAAGGCTCTATGCCCCAGTATAGGGGAATGCCAGGACCAGGGATGGGAGTGTGAGAGTTGCGGAGCAGGGGGAGTGAGGAGAGGATAGGGGATTTTCAGAGGGGAAACCAGGAAAGGGGATAACATTTGAAATGTAAATAAAATATCTAATAAAAAATTAACAAGCTGTAGTGTCTAATATACACATGGAAGAGCAGGGAAGTGTACCACCAGACGCTTAGGGGTTGGGCATAAAACTACACTGCACAGTTCTGATTTAAATGTCCCACAAAGTTTGTCTGCAGCCACCTGCAGCGCATGACATTAGCATAATCGAGTTTGCTTACTTTTAGTTTATGAGTTGCAGACAGCAGTTAGGCTTCGTTTGTATTGTTTCGTCTGAATTATGGGCTGTAGGTTGGAAAGCAAGAAAGTAGTTAAAGGCAACACTTACAGCAGCTGGAGAAAGTGAACAGTCCCCAGGTTTCTTTGAGATAGACCACAAAATGTAACACAGCAACGTGAAGCTATTTCACACTAGGCTTCTCATTTAAAATGTGTCTCTCTACCTGGGAAGCCCCCTCAGCCAGCCGGGTCCAGAATGGAATTGTGTGCACCACAGACCTCAGAGGTCAGAAGAGAACATCAAATCCCCTGGGACTGGAGTTCCTGATGGCAGTGAGCTGGCATGGGGCTCTGGGAATTGAACCTAGGTCCTCTCTGCAAGAGCAGTAAGAGCTTTTACCTGCTGAACTCACTCTCTACCCCCTGAGAAGGCTTTTAAATGACTGCTAACTCCCTCCCCACTGCTGTACCAGGAAGAAATGCAGGCTCTGAGCTCATATCTAACCTCCCAAATAAAAGGCCAGCATTAAGCAGTCCCCACGGCTCCTCCATACATCTATAGCTGCTAAGACATTTATATTAATACCATCACTAGTGGTCTGTAGACATGCTTTGGTAGTCAAGGGCTAATATTGTTTCTGTCTCCTCAACAGACACACAGACATACAGAGATACAGAGATGAAGGGGGATCAAGAAGGAGGAGGAAGGAGGGACCAAGGAAGGGAGGTCTAAGGGAGGGAGGACAGGATGGAGAGGGAGAGGGAGTGGGAAGAGACAGGGGGAGGGAAAGGAGAAGGTGGGGGGAGAATACCTAGTCTTTTGGGATGTGAGATGTCTGCCTGTTTGTAAATGGTTTCTCCATTTCGATAACTAAAGATCTGTTTCTTTTCCTTACATGCAGACTCATTGTCTCTCCATCTCCCAGGGATGTGCAGCCCAGTGACACTGACCAGCAGCTCTACTTTGTCTCCTGTTCAACTCCTGGCATTTCAGCTGTGTACTATTGAGCCTCCATTGCCTAGCTATCAATCTAGGCAGCAAACCTGTTTTCTGATGGTTCCCTTGATCCCAGATGAAAAAAAAAAAAAAAGCAGCTAGATGCACTTCAATTCCCATGTTCAAAGAGTGACGTAGCTCATCCAAAGCTCAACAAAATCTCCCAGGCATCTCATGCCTCAGTTTGCTCCTGTCCTGTGAAACTTCCCCAGCAAAGCGCAGAGCATTCCCACCTTGTGGCTGAACAAGCAGAAGCCCCAGCTTGGAGTTACTGGAGTCTTACTTTTCTCCATGCTCCCAGGCCATCTTCAGTGAGAAGGCACCACAGGGAAGAACTCTCTTGCCCTATCTACCCATTCACCTTGATCCATTATTCTAGGCTTCTAGTTCTCAGACTGGGTTTCCACCTATCAGTTTAATGCCCACACAGGGGTCAGATCTCCATCTCTGTCTTTTCCCATTCTCCTCCTCTCTCCACTCTTCTCCTGGGCTCGCCTCACTGTATTTATCCTCACCCACTCTTCTGGCTGAGAATCTGTAGTTCCCTTCCCGTAGGAACAGCATGACGATCTTCCTCTCTATTAGAGCTTACATTTAAGGTTTTGTTCACTGTGAGGTCAACCCCCTGACACATTGTCTGAAGCAAGTTCTCATGCTAGTCCAGTGTTCTTGTGTGACCATCTGGGCTTGTTGTTCTATGAAGTACCTTGCTGTCTTCATTCCTTTCTGACTGCTATGATAAGACACCATGATGATGGCAACTTATATCAGAAAGAGCTTACTTGGAGCTCACACTTTCAGAGAGTTATAGTCCATGGCCACCACAGTAGGAGCATGGCAGCAGGCAGGCAGGCAGGCAGGCAGGCAGGCAGGCAGGCAGGCATGGCTCTGGAGCAGTAGCTGAGTGCTTACATATGAGATGCAGCCATGAGGTAGAGAACGCTAACTGGCAATAGCATCAAGTTTTAAAACCTCTAAGTCTACACCCAGTGACACATTTCTTCTGATAAGGTCACATCTCTGAATCCTTCCCAAAAAGTTCCACCAGGGGGGACCAAGTATTCAAACATAAGAGCCTATGAAGAGGCCCATTCTCACTTAAACCACCACACTTAGTGAGAGTTTTCTTTCATTCTCTCCCACCCTCCCCCCATTTCTGTTACATCACCATTGGGCTATAAAATCTTTAGAGCAATTACTTTAAATTATTGAGTGATTTTAACCCATAAACTGAAGAAAATTATGACATGAGATGTGACAAATGTTAGCCTTATTTCTGTGTTCACTTATTGCCAAGTTAATTACTCTGTTTAGGAATGAGAATGTGCAAACCAGCTGTGTAGGGAGTGCCAGAACCATGGATCCATACTTGAACCATGCTTGGAGCATGCCTGACAGGAACTGTTGTAGGAGGGCTGTGCCTGTGGTGCCTGCATGACAGAGAGCACCTCTTACTGAGTCCAAGGCAACAGAGCCTTGTGAAAAGGAGCATACAGGGTTGAGTGGATAAATCTCTGGCTCCCAGAATAAGAAACATTTCCTTCGTGGGTTCTTCTTTCAGTGGAGTGGGCTTCAGTCCAGCCCAGAACTAATGCCCTGTCCCAGGAGACACGTTTGTATAGCATAGAAGTAGAGAACCCACACAGGGAGTCTAGACTCCTGGTTTGGAGAACTTACCTCAAGCCTATGCCATGGGTTGTCTGAACACCAAGGCATGAAAAAAACATAAAGGTGGTCTGATTCAAAACACACAGACCTCGTTACTTTTCATGGTGTTTTGCCTTCCGTCTTCCTGTCTTTGCATCCCTCAATATCTGTTTTCCCACAGAAATATCCTCTTTTCCTCATGCTTATGCTTCTCATGTCTAAGATTTTGAGGATATCTAAAGTACTGGTCTTTCTGTCTTAGATGAAAGTTCCTTTGCTGTGCTTCAGACATCTCTGCTCACCTGCCAGTCAGATATTAAAAGTAACAGCTTTATTGAGGCAAAACAAGCACATGATGAACTTCACACATTTGAAGAGTAAAGTTTCTTACGTCTGACAGCTGCTTCAAGCTGAAAAGCTGTCATGAGAATTGAGGAATGTACTTCTCAGCACAGGGTCCCGTCTGCTGTCCTTCTCTTCCCTCATAGTCCCAGGAGAACCAATCTCCTTTTGCTGTAGGACATTTTTCATGTGCTGCAGTTGAGGAAAAGGGAGCCACTCTGTGTCTGGCCTTCCTTGCCTGGCTTCTTTCAGGTAGCATCATTGGTAAGGCACATTCCAGTCAGGATTCAGAGGTTCACTTCCTTTTATTCTCAAACAGCATGCTGTTGGATAGATATACTACAGCTGACTTGTGCAGTCAGTCACTGATGTTCTTTATAGTTTGTGGCTACTATGAACAAAACTACTATGAAGTTGCTTCATTTCTTATCCATAAATACCCAGATGTAGAATGTCTAATGTAGAAGAGAAAGAAAAGGAAAGAATGTAAAATTGTTTCTAAAGGTTTGTACCTTTGCTTTGTGATCTTCTAGATAAGGTCAAGTACAGAAGACATGTGCCTACAAGTGCCACTGCATCTTTGCCGAATACTAAGACTACCCACATTGCCTTCAGCCTAATTACGTTTACAGAATTGTGACAATTACCCTGAGCAGCTCAGGCTCCTGCTCTCTGCTCTCCTCTTCCATATCCTGCCTCAGTGCCATTCTTCAAGACCCTACTTGAATCTCTGACATCTGTCCACACTTCTTTCCACCCAAAGAAACTTAGGCATCCTACAGACTTGGCCACTCCCTCCATAGTACTGGGTCTATGTGCTATGTATAATTCATGTACCTAAAAGGTACCTTGTCCTACCTAGGAAAGGAAAACAGAAACACCCATGATATCACCGTGTCCACTGGGATTTACAACAAGCTTAAACGTTTCCCTTCCTTAAGGAACAGTGAGTTAAGCCCCAGTCCAAGTTGAAACAGAAAACAAATTTCACTTCCAAATAGCTCTCTTTCCTTCAGTGAGTCTCCCTTCACGACAGGACCAATCACAGTGAAATACAGCATTCATATTTCTGAGCAATAAGCCAAAAGAGGGCACTAGCAAGAGATGCCTACAAATTTCCATTCCTTTCAAGTTTCATGCTTACAATTTAAAAACTTAGAGCCCAGGGGAGAAAGGAACTCTAAGGTTTCTCAGCCTTTTAGGGAAAGAAGCAGGACTGTTTGGGAGATGCCCCTGGGACTGCTACAAAAGCCTCCTAACTGGAGGACTCTGTGCTCCCACTAAACCCTGGGGCTGAACCAGCCCCTCAAGGAGCAGAAGAAAGGAGATCGTCTTACAGAGTAATTCCAGTGTGTTCCCTTTCCTTTGCTAAGTTGTGCATCTGCAGAAGGTAATATTTTAACTGTTTCTGGACTTCAGCAAATAAAAGTCATAGCTACAAAACACACTCATCACAGACCTTAGCCAATGAGCAAGGACAAAATTGTGAAGGGAGAGTTATTGCACTTTGTTGTTGTTCTTAATTATTCTCTCTCTCTCTCTCTCTCTCTCTCTCTCTCTCTCTCTCTCTCTGTATGTGTGTGTGTGTGTGTGTGTGTGTGTGTGTGTGTGTGTATGTGTATGTGTATGTGTGTGTGTATGTGTATGTGTATTTAAGAGTGCAGGGCACAGCATATATGCAAAGTCAGAAAGACAGTTCTCTCCCTCTATCTACTGTATGGCTTCCAAAGACACAGTCAAAGTTGTCAGGCTTGGTGCAAGAGCTTTTACCTGCTGAGCCATCTCCTTGGCCCACAGAGAGATTTTCACACCCAATTTCAGTGGCTTATATTAGTTGAGTACCCCACTCCATACTTCACAAGTAATTGGTCTCATATCTCTATTAGATTTCAGTCTTGTGCTCTGCATTTTTTAGAAAGATGTTGCAAAGTCACCTGACATTTCTAAGGAGAAAGGGCTCTGATTTTAGGAGGTGGGCCTCTAAAGTCTGCATGAACTGAAAACCAGCTGTTGAATCAGGAAAGCTGTCTGGCTCTGGCAGCTACAAGATCTATCCTGTGACTACTCTTTTTAAGACAGAGAAGAAGTGGGGCTGGGCCAGGAAGGTTGGGATGAAAAGCAGGGTTTCCTGAGGAAATTCAGCTTGGGCCTCCTCGAATGCTAACACTGAGTCTGCAACCCACTGGCTCTCCCTTTACCCCATTATATCAGTAGGCATTGCCTTCCCCTGAGCAAGCTCTAAAGTGTTGTATCAGATATGCTTGGGGCAACAGTGGTGGGAGATGAAGGAGGAAATGATTTCACTTTCAGCCTCAGAAGGGGGATTCCCAAGACATGGTGGGTAGACAGTCTGTAAGATATCAGAGATCTGATCTTAGATGCATGCACACTTACACCCTTCCCCACAGTTAGGGTACCTGGATGTGGCAGGTTGGGGATGGTGGTATGCTTTTTGGCAAGCTCGCTGTGAATATGGGTTGGCTAGTGAGTGTGAAACCCTCAGTGTGGATGTGATCTTTGCCATGTTTATGCCTGGCCTTCAGAAGGACTGGTTATGCTGCCATATAATAAGCCTAATTACTATTTCCCGGCTAAAAGTGCAGGGTAGGGAAGAGGACCCTGCTGAGACCAGTCTTTCAGCCATCTCTGCTACTCTGCTTTAAAATGTTGTCTCCAGGTCATGCTGCTGTTTTAAAGCTTGTGGAGCCCCTTGAGCATGTGACTTACCTGGCAGGCAGTGTCCACCTGGCAGGACTTCTGCCCTTGCGGGCACTTCCACTCTGTTTCCTCTGTTGGCCCAAGCTCTGCTTCCTGATCCATTAAGATGTGAGCAAGCCAAATTGCACTCCTAGCCATCATAGACAGGAGTCTCTTCCACTGTCCTGAACACCACCATGCCTTCCTATCATGAAACTGAGAGCCCAGATAAACCCTTCCTCCCGCTAGCTACTTCTGCTAAATATTTTGTCATGGGGAAATGAATGAGTCTGCCAGGGTGTAGTCATTTGTTACCTTCAGCCCAGCCACCATCCAAATTACCACCATGAGATCCCATTCCACTCCACAGTCAACTACTGACCCACAGAAAGGAAACCAATTCTTGGCCTGTAGGTAATGGTTGTTTCTCAGCTTGCCAAGTTTTTGGGTGTTTCTTGGAGAGAAGAGAGAAGTCACACCTTGGAGCCGTGGGTAAGGACAACTTCTATAGGAGTGTCTATATCTTATGTGGCTTTTCAAGACCTCAGTCCTATTCTTTTTTTTTTCATAAACTTTATTTAAAACTTTATTAAAAACTTGCAAATAAATAAAACTAAAGCTAGGTAATGATAAGTAATAAAGTAGAAATAAAGCTCATTGTTTTTCTAGCTCCAATTCTGTCATAGGCTTTCTTGGCTTTGGTGGTGGGTAAGTTCACTACATATATTAAATACTGAAAGCATACAAATTTAATATAACATTTCAGAGCTTCTGTTCTGAATGTTGATTCTAAATATATTGAAGTTCATTCACTAAGATGTATAGACTTGAAGTCTGATTAATTTTGGTGAGTGATTTTTTTTATTAGTCAGTCCTGTTCCTTATCCACGCACTTCAGTGGGCATCTATGACTTACATGCAGACATGCAGTACCCTGGGCATGTGCCTCCCACGGGAGCATTTGAACTTGTAGAGGAGCATGGTAGTTTGAGTATGCTTGGTACAGGGAATGGCGCTATTAGGAAGTATGGCCTTGCTGTAGTAAATGTGGCCTTGTAGGGAGGAAGTGTGTCACTATGGGGATGGACTTTGAGACTCTCCTCCTAGCCATGTAGGAGCCAGTCTTCTCCTAGTGGCCATCAGCTCCTCCATCCCCACATCTGCCTGGACACTGCCACCTTCCTGCCTTGATGAGAATGGACTGAACTGTTGAACCTGTAAGCCAGCCCCAGTTAAATGCTGTACTTTTTAAGAGCAGCCTTGGTCACAGTATCTTTTCACAGCAATGGACACCCTAAGACATGGAGCTTTAAGCATGTCTTTAGTGCTCATGATTATTTTCATGGGATGGGGGTCAACTCAAAGTAAGAGAGCCCTTCCTTCCACCCACCCGGAACACACTGTTGTACAGCAACCTTTTCAAGTTGTGACTGTGATTTTAAAGTTAAAATGTGACTGGCTGGTGAGGAGTCCACTGGAGACAAGAAGCAAACTATTAGGCGATTGCTCCTATCTGGAGGAAGGAACGCTCAAGCTCAGCAAGAATTCCTGTGCCAGGGGCACTTTCATCCTTCCGTGTTCTCTCTCTTAATCATTCTGCTTCTCTTTCCCATGCTCATGTTCTCAACACCACGCTGCCTGCCTTTTAAGACACCGATTCACGGCTCCCAATTATTAGTCTCCCTCAGAGCCATTTTTCCCTGCATTTTCTCTTTCTTTTGCCCAGCTAAAATTAGCACTGCTAGTTGGGACCTGTAGTTAACCCAGCACACAGCTCCAGCTCTGAGTGAGATGCCAAGAACACCTTTTCAGCCTGGATCCCAGGGTGTGTATGGATGTACTGTGCTGAGGGCATCAATATGATGCTCAGCCATGCATGGCTGTTTCTATTCTAAGGGATACATTTGGCTGTTTATTAAGCAGCAAGAAACAGTGTAATCTTCACCTGCTGACAAAATGAATGTGGGTGAGATGCTTCTAGAGGCATAGCATTGATGTTTCGTGCCATAATAAGCTGTGTTTCAATATGGCTTGCAGTAGGCAGATGCTTACTAGAGAATCTGACACCCCTAAATGGCTTTTTTATTTTATCCAGACCCCAAAAGAACGTTACTTAGCTGGGCAAAATCAAGATGCATTTACAAATGTGAGGTGTCAAAGTTACCTCATCGCATTTATTAGGAGGTCTTATCTTTTCTGTCTCCCTCATTTCGAGTTGCAGTATATTTGCTAAAAGCCCAAGAAGAAATCAAGTTAGACTGAGGAAGAATTTCCTGGGTTAGTCAGGATGTGTTCTAAGTTACAGAAAAATTAAGGTAACTATATAATTTATTCTCCAAAGTAGGATGCTGAGTATGAAATGAGCCACTTCTAATAATTATACCAAGACAACAGGTGTTCATGCTGAGAGTTCTAAGATCAAGGATGTTCCAAATCTCCCAAGTCAAGCATGGTGCTTTGGAGGCAGAGCCAGGGGGAAGCTAGAGGGATGCTGGGAGCCAGCCTAGTCTAAATGGTGAGTACAGGATCCCTAGGAGAGAGCCTATCTTAGAAAACATGGCAAGTAATCCCTGAAGAATGTCATCCAAGGATGCTCTTTGACTTCTACATGTACACAAACACACATGAATGTTTACTTGCGGGCACTCGCGCGTGCATACACACACACACACACACACACACACACACCACAAGTACATACAGGCTTAAGTAATGAAGGTGTTTCATTGGCCTAAACAACAGAAAGGCCAGCAGTCCAGGAGTTGGATGAGCCTCTAATTGGTTTTTCTAGTGGGTTTTAATATCTCCTTTTTTCCTGTAGTTGCATCTAGTGGTTGTTGGAAGGACACCAGTAGCTTTGGGAGTTCTGGGCTTCCTTTTTCAGTCAGCAACAGAAACAGCAGTCTGCCCCAGCATTCCAAGTGAGAATTCCAAGTCTCTGGTACTTATATCTTGTGCCCACTGGCCTTCACCTTGAATGGCCAAGGAATGTGAACACTTTGAGTGGTTTCATTCACAAGGTCTCACTGTTTCAGCTGTGAAGGGGGTGGTTTCTCATTAGTGGTTGGAACAATCTCCTCCATAAAAACTGGATATTGTTTTTAAATAGTTTTTAAAAGGCTGGTGATTTTAAAATGGCTCAGCAGGCAGAGGTCCTTGTGTACAGGCATGGTGATATGAGTTCAATCTCTGAATCCCAGAAGGTGACAGAAAAGAACCAACTTCTCAGAGTTGTTCTCTGACCTACACAAGTGCACACCTTGGCATATATGCTCCTGTACTTGTGTGTACGTATACACTATAATACTACACACCCACCCACCCACCCACCCCCACACCCCACAAATAAATGAATGAATGAATGAATGAATGAACGAATGAATAAACAATGTGTTTTTAAGAAGAAGGGGAGAAGTTGAATAATGAATGGGTAATCAGCAAACTGTCCACTCTATAGAAACAAACCTGTATTTAATCAAGTGGCTCCTAAACACAAGGACTAAAAGGAGGGCCTTTGGTGCCAGCTCCCAGAGTAATACTAGGTTTCCACCTTTCATTTCCACGTGACCTTGGGCAAGGTGTTTAAACCAGATCTAATTTCTCCAATCCAGAACCAGGGTAATGGCAGTAACTGCCTTGTACAGCTGCAGTGAGATCAAGTAAGATACTACTACAGAGTATGGTTATAACAGTGTCTGCCATGTCATAGGTGCTTAATGAATGGCAATTCTTTGAAATAGTCATAGATGGCTTTGAAAGGAATGTCACAGCATATGTATTGGGGGGTTGGGGCCCCCTGTCTTTCAAGGCAAGCCACAGGACACATAAGACATAAGTTTTCTTTGAAATGAGAGGTCAACCAAATTCTAATCTTCCCTCCAATCTGTCTTTGAACTGGCTATAAAGACATTCTCTAATCTACCCTTTGATGGATGGATGGTGGATCTTCTGACCCTGGCATTCCTGAAGCTTCCGGTCCATACCCCCGAGGGAAGGGATGCTGCTCAGAAAAGCTAAGAAGAGTGCTCGAGGCAAGGAGGCTTTGCCCACTTTTCTAGGCATCCTTTTGTCACATCTGATATGCAATAAAACGTCCATAAAATGCAGAGGGTCTGGGGTTTCCAGCTTCCAAAAAGTAGATTGTAAGGCTCATACAAGAAGTCAGGTAAGACACATCCACCCCTGGGAACTGGAGTTCCCTGAGGACACAAGGCTATAGAGGTCGACCTCTGAGACATTTGGTTGGATTTATAAATACAAGCATGGCATGACTGGCTTGGAGAGTAAAGTTAAAATGATGCCAGAGTAGCAGGGAAGACATTTTCTCTTCCCCTCTTTCCTCATCTACACAAGCAGAGAGATGAACAGCAAGCAGAGGGGGAAATGTCACAAAAATAAAGACATTCACAAACTTGTTCCTGTCCTGCCCAAGTTTACTCATTAGCATCTATCAAAGTTAGATGCTACCCAATCCTACCTTTGGGTGTGAGCAGAAAAGAAGGCACCATAGTGGTTGTCATCGTCTCTTCCTAAGGGCTTTTGTAACAAAAGTACTACTTTAAAGTGCTTTTTAAATAAGAGGCAAATGCCTTATGAATTTGTGTTATAAATACAGACTAGACCATTAGCAACAATTATGGATGTGCACAGTTTAGCTTTTATTGTCCTATGTTTCCTGGGGATTTTTATAGTTAGACTTGGATAAGTTCTTATATTCAAAATATGCACACACACACACACACACACAATAACACAGAGACACACTCATATACACACTTACACACAGACACAGATGCACACATCCACACACACATTCACACAGACACACAGGCATACACACACACACACACAGAAACTCTCATACAATACACACATGCATACACTGACACATATACACTCACACATACTCACACACACAGTGTAGACTAGTTAGGCATAGGAAAAAAATAAGCAAACCGCAATCGCTGCGCTTTATTTCACAAAAATCTTCAAAAACATGGCAGACTGACACACTAGCTAGTTGTCCTTTGCTTTTTTGCAATGACCTTTTCTAATCAAAACCCAGGGAAACTATCTTTTCCCATCATGCATCTGACTCTATGGCACATTCAAAGGGCAGGTAAAAAGAAATGAACCTCATTCTGGGAAAGCCTTGACCCATTCCTGGAATCTCTCACCCACCCCACTTTAACTCATAGGCGATAGTCTTCCATTAAAGTTCGCTTATGAAGCCAGCCACACCCACACTCCATCATGATTTAAGAAGCACATTTGCCCATCAGGTCTGTACGTTTATTCTGTAACAAACTTCCTCTTGATTATTTACTCTGCTTCCTTTATGTATTCTTTCTCTGATAGAGACAGAGCCCAGAAACTCTGCATAGAGACTTCATACTGGTCTGTGTTAGAGACCTCCCCAGCCTTTATCCACTATATAGGCAGGCATGTTGATAGGTAGGTAGGTAGATAGATAGGTAGATAGGTAGATAGATAGGTAGATAGATAGATAGATAGATAGATAGATAGATAAATAGATAGATAGATAGATAGATAGATAGATAGATAGATAGATAGATAGAGGGTAGATAGGAAGGAAGGAAGAAAGAAAGAAAGAAAGGAAGGAAGGAAGGAAGGAAGGAAGGAAGGAAGGAAGAAAGAAAGAAAAGAAAGAAAGAAAGAAAGAAAGAAAGAAAGAAAGAAAGAAAGAAAGAAAGAAAGAAAGAAAGAAAGAAAGAAAGAAGATAAGTATAGATAGATAGATACGTGATAGGGGATAGATGATAGATAGATGATAAATAGAATTTCTTTTCTTAATGATGGTTTCAAAAGAGACAGATTATTCAAATTCTCATTGTTTATTAATGAAATACCACAAAAGGTAAATTCTTTTAAAAATACATTTTCATTACAAAACATTAAGAGTTTTAAGAACTTAACATTTTTTCCTTGCCGTGCACATAGAACCCAGCAATCTTTGAAGTGAAGACAATAAATATGGTTCTGCCTCTGAAACTTGTGCTCTGAGTTCAGAGGTGCCGGAGTGTAGTGATACCACTGGTGCAACCTAAAATTTAACAAGGACTATGTCTTGTCAAGGGCTAAGAGACAGTTCTTGGTTTTCTGTGTCTGCTCTCCCAGCATGCTTGATTCTGAAACCAGCTGGAGGCTTATCTCATCTCCACCATCCAAATAGTGGCCAGGACCATGATTGTCTATGTTACCAGTAGTTGCTCAAGAGAGGGTTACAAATGTCAAATCATTGATTGAATCCATCGTCTTTGACAGAATCAATTCAGAGACTTGAGCTATTTTGTGGGCAGTTTTGAATTATTACTTGTGTTGATGCAAAGTGATAGATACACTGAAGTAGTATTTTGTATTTTCAAGTGTAGCTTTCCCTAGTTTATTAACTTGTTTAAGAACTTAGTTCTTATTTACCCACTTGACCTACTACTGTCCACTCATCTCAATTATTTAACAGCTTAAACAGACACTTCATAAGTATGTAAATGGAAGCACCTTAACAAAATGCAGGTTTCTTCCTAAGTGTCAATTATACGCCTCAACATTTCCTTCAATTTGAATGTGTTAGTAAGACTCTAATTACACTGGTTTACAGCTGATGGAATTAGGGAAGGAGAAGATCTCTCCCCTACATACTTATTAGACCTCAGTAAGTGTTCCTTTGCAATCTGTTGCTATTCAATTATCAAGTAATAACTGTCTTAATGAATCTAATTGAAATGCTTATGTCAGACTCCTATCACACCAGAAGAGGAGGCTTCATTCACTTGGAGTCACTCTCCCTGATGGAGTCTAGTTTGTTACCCAGGAAGAAGTGGCTTCCTGTGGCAGATGGTCACATGCTGAAAAGCCTCCGAGGAATTTTAAGGGCATCAGGGCTTCCATGATTTGTATGCTATGAAACTTCAGCTTTGACTTGACCTTGCTACTCCAGGCTGTGTGAATACTACCACCCCACATACACTTTCCCAGTCAATCTCTGCAACCTCCCTGAAATCTGTATAGGTTATTATCCCAAATGGAAGAGATTTAGAAGCTAAGTATAGTTTATTTTTGCAGGACAAAAGACTTCAAATAATTTATATATTAATAAATGGCAGAGATCAGGATTGGCTAGCGTTTCTCTGCCTCTCTGAATCTACCACAGGGTATAAAGTCTTTCATAAGAGCAAAGATTTTAAGTGAAGTTTTGTGCCTATCTGATGACATTACTGGTTCCTCAGGAAATGAGACTCAAACCTACACAACAATGTAGGACCTGATGCAAGTCTCTGAGGCCCAGACCTCCAGTACATTATTGTGTTTTATTTTGTCTCAAGACAGTCTTGCTGTATAACCTACACTAGCCTCAAACTTGTGTAGACCAGGCTAGCCTCACAGCATTGATCCTCCTCCATCAGTGTTATCAAGACACTGAGGCCAATCTAGTCTACATGAGGTTGAAGATTCAGAAGTCAGGTGTATCTATGCATGATGATCTACATGGGACTGCATTGTTTGAAAACACATACAGAACAAAACTGCTTAAGTTAAATGTGCTAAACAATACTCACAAGTTGGTAGATTTTGTCCAATCTTTTCAGTTGAGTAACTTTGTCTGAGTCTACAATCATGTCATAAAACTTTTTTACTTCCAAGTCTAGAGATGATTTAACATAGAAGAAGGCAGCTTGAAACTTCTTGCTATGCCATTTCCCCCTTTTATTAATGAATTTGATCTTTTACAATTTCTTGCACATATGTAATATATTTTGTTTACCTTCAATAATACCCTTTATTTCCTTCTCCCCTCTGCCAGCCCTGCTTCTCCCTCAGAAACCTATTTCCCATATTACTAGTTTTGTCTGTTTAGTATCTCACACACTTTAACAGGACATACTGTGTGATCCTGATTGAGAACTATCAAAGCCTAGTGGGCTCACAACTAAATGCGTGGACATACAACTAAATACTATGCCTGGCTTACATGGACCCACTGCATGGAGACTGCCCAGTAGGCTTTCTCAATTGCCATGGCCTGTTGTATTTGAACGATGGCATTTAGCAGCCTTTTCCCTATCTTTCAATTCTTATGTTCTTTCTGTCCCTTCTTCCTAATGTTCCTGGAGCCTTAGGGGCTGGAGTCACTGTCTGTGGGTATGAACCCTCAGCTTTCCCTCATTCTTGGCAGTTTGAACAGACATGAGTCTCTGTATTCACCTCTGTTCAGGGATGTTTTTCTGACTAAAGCTGAGGGTAGGCTTTGCCTGTTGGTGTAACCATAAATATTTAATGGATATTTAGGAGCTGGAAAGATGCTTCAGTAGTCTAGGAGTGTTCACTGTTCTTCCAGAAGACCCAGGGTTGATTCCCAGCACCCATATGGTAGCTCATAACAATCTGTAATTCTAGTTACAGAGACTCCAATGTTTTCTTTTGACTTCTTTGAGAACCGGTGTATAGACACATATAATAGGCCAAACAGCCATTACACATACGTTAAAAAAACAAACAAGAAAAAATAAAAAAGGAGGCGCTTAGGAACTTAGGTTCTCCTCTAGGCCCCAAGCCCTTTTCAGTCGTGGGCTTTGGATGGGGTTATCAGTATTAAGCATGGATTACTTCTTGTAGAGACGGCCTCAAATTCAATCAAGCAAAGGTTGTTTATTCCCATAACTGTCACTCTGTCATTGCATCAATTAGTTCATCATACCTGGCAGGTTTGTACTGCAGTTCTGGAGTTCACAGCTGGGTAAGACTATGGGTGCTGTATCTCCACCCCCCACAGCAACCTGTGTAATGCCACCTGATGGTGTGCATGGACCTGTGCAATGCCACCTGTGCAATGCCACCTGATGGTGTGCATGGCAGCCAGAACTGAAGAAGCTTCTGCCTCATTTCCAGTTTGATTCCTTGAACTGGAAAAGTTGATATCTTTGGAGACTCAGTGTGTCTTATCATATTTTTCTGGAAATTGTCTCATGAGAGGATGTTTTGCTGAAGCAGATATGTGGGGGGCTGTTTTTCTGAGAACAGACATGTGGTTATTTTCTGGAAGCAGCTAAGAAAAGGTTTTGTTTTGTTTTGTTTTGTTTTGTTTTGCTAGAACAGAGTCTTGAGAAAACCCATGATCTTTGAAAAAGGTATAAATATAACTCAACAGACTGTGGAGGATACTATGTGGTATTGGTATGCCTTAACATTCTTTGCTGGTCATTGTTGGGCTTTGCTAGTGCTGGGTCTTTGCTGATGACCCTATATGGTATTGGTTCATTCTTGCCATCCTTTGCTGGCCCTGGCTAGTCATGACTTCTAAAGAAAGTACCCAAGGAGCTGAAGGGGTTTGCAGCCCCATAGGAGGAACAACAATTTGAACTAACCAGTACCCCCACAGAGCTCCCTGGGACTAAACCACCAACCCAAGAAAACATATGGTAGGACTCATGGCTGTAGCTGCATATGTAGTAGAAGACGACCTAGTTGGTCATCAACGGGAGGAGAGGACCTTGGTCCGTTGAAGGTTCTATGCCCCAGTATAGGAGAATGCCAGGGCCAGGAAGCAGGAGTGGATGGGTTGGTGAGCAGGGGGAGGGGAAGGGGATAGGAGGTTTTTGGAGGGGAAACTAGGAAAGAGGATAACATTTGAAATTTAAATAAAGAAAATATCTAATTAAAAAAAAATCACCAAAGAACTTCTGGTGGTGTTCTGGTAGATTCTTGCCATTCCACAGACTGGGCCTATTGGCAGAACCTTGTGATTTCTTCTGGATCGAATTTCTGTTGCTGATTCATGAATGGTATTTGTGAGTGGATCAAACTACAGCTGTGGATTCATGTGAACTGAACTGCTACTATCTTGACAACACAGATTGGATTCACTCTAAAGAGCTATTTCTAAGCAGGTGCACATCCTCCTTTGCCCTATTAACCCTTCCTTTCCACTACCTTTGGTGGGTGGTGGGTAAGTTTTGAAAAATATGAGCCTACAATTTCTCCATATCATACATGCAAGGTATAAGGTGTTCTCAGTAGTGGGGTTTCATCACTGGGTCCTGATGGGTAACTAAGAAGAATGCCAGGAAGCTGAAGTATTCTGTGGGCCTCTCTGTCCTTCATAACCCATACTTCCAATGGATCTATCTCTCCTGGCACTGGGTCTTTTGTTCTCCTAGCACCCAGCACTCTACCTTGGTAGGGTTCTTTTGATGAGGTAAGGATGTCTTTGTAAAATGATTTTCACACTACTAGTCCCTTATTCTATTTTGTAGAATAATTTAAAGATTATCAGGATGATTTCTTCTTTGAAGAGCTAGTGGAATTCCACAGTGAATCTACCTAGTCCTGAGTTTTTTGGTTCTTTATTGTTTATTTGTTTGTTTGTTTATTTGTTTTCCTTTAGAGGCTTTATTTTGCTATTTTTTGGTTGGGACAGTTTTATTACAGTTTTAATTTCATTGATGGTTACAGGTCCATTTAAATCACTTATGTCATCTTGGTTTGATTTTAATAGGTCAGATGTACCCTATGAATTCAGCCATTTCTTTATATTTCCAACCTAATAGGATGTAGGCTTTTAATTTTTCATTGGCATTTGTTGTAATGTCATCTTTTCATCTCTAATCCTATCCATTTGGGGATTCTTTTGCTTTCTTTTGGTTAGTTTATCCAAAAATTTGCCAATCTTATTTTTCTTTGCAAAGAACCAACTCTTTGTTTTCCTTGATTCTATTTTTTTTGCTGTTATTGTTGTTTTATTAATTTCTGCCTTAATCTTAATGATCTATCCCTATCTGCTACTTTTGAGTTCTGTTTATTCTTCATTTCCCAGGGATTTAAGGTGCATCCTTTAGTTATCTGTAGGGAATTTCTTACTTTTGTGTTTGGTTTGGTTTTGATGTAGGTGTTTAGCACTACAAATCTACCCTTACAACTGCCTTTGCTGTGGTTGGTGGATTTGGGTATTTTCTTGACATTCAATTCTGGAATTTTTCAAAGTTTCCTTCCTGATTTCTTCAGTGACCCAGTTCTTATTGAGGAGTGTACTGTTAGTCTCCACATGCCTCTGGACTTCTGTCGTTTCTATTGCTGTGAGATTCACCTTTATTTCATAGTGGTCAGAAAGAATTCAGGCTGTTACTTCAGCTTTCCTATATTTGTTAAGGGTTTATTTCAGACCTTAAATGTGACCTAAAATAGAACATTCGATTCCTTAGTATTTGAATGAATGTTTTGTAGACATCTGTGTGCGGTAAGGTATAAGAATGCAGTTTTATTATTTCTGTATATTGATAGACAGATTTTTGAATATCATATGCTAAAGATGCTCTTTTTCCCCCAGTATATATTTTGTTTATTTGTAAAACAAACAAACAAACAAACGAACTGAACAAAAACAACTATGACTGTGTATGTACTTACATCTGGTTCTCTAGTCTATGTTGAACACTCCCTTTTGGTGTCTTCTAGAATTTAGTTTTCATATATTTTACCAATAATCTATGAACTTAAACCCATTTTTATGAAGTCATTTAGCTATAATGTTTGCCTGTTTTTTGTTTGGATAGTCTGTCTATTGGGGAAAATGGGATATTGGATCCTCCCCAGTTATTGAGTTAATTTGTGGTGTTATACCTAGCAGTATTTGTTTTATAAAATTAAATATGCATATGTTTGGTGTATCCTTTTTACTATTTTGATGTTTTCTTGATGGGTTATTTCCTTAATGTGTATGACATGGGGTTGTTAATCTCCTCTGTCTTGGTTTGAAATCTATTTTGTCAACTATTAGAATGCCCACTTGCTTTCTAGTTCTATTTGCTTAGAATATCTTTTTCTGCCCTTTTACTCTAATGTTGTATCTATTATCTATAGTTGATGATGAAGTATATTTTGAGGGTACAGCAAAAAAAAATGGATCCTGTTTTCTACTCCAATCTGTTAGTTATGTTTTCCTATTCAGAAACTGAAATCATTAATATTCCGAGTTAATATGAAAGATGTGTATTAATTCTGGCTACGTTGCTGACAATGTGGTGTCCTCTTAGACAGACATCTTATGATCAGCTGCCCTAGTGGCACTTTTATTATTTATTTATTTATTTGTTTATTTTTTTACCTGTGACCTTTTTGATATGGTTATCCTTTAGTCTGATGTATTTCTTCCAGGGTCTCCCATAGTACTGAATTAATAGTCATACATACCTTTAATTTGTTTAAATGGTTTTCAAAGATTTTCCCTTTATACATACATTCATTTTATCCATATGAAATCCAGCCCTTATTCCAGCCTCTGTCTCCTCTTGAGTTTCCCACTTCATCTCCTTCTCCTACCTTTATGTTTGCTTTCTTTCTGTCTGTCTTTCTCTCTGTGTCTCTCTGTTTCTCTCTGTGTGTGTCTCTCTGTCTCTGTCCCCCTCTCTCTGTCCATTCCTCCCTCTCTTCATACACACACACACACACACACACACACACACACACAAATATGTACATATATAAACATATATAATCTATTGAATCCAGTTTGCTAGCTGCATGCACATGGGTACAAGGCAATCACTATAGCATAACCAATCCATAGTTTCCCATCCTAGAAGAAAACTGACATTCTCTCCCCTAGCTACTATCAGATACTTTAGCCTCTGACAGAAGAGTTAGGCTCTCCACCATCCCTGCTGAAACATTGACTTAGACTGATGCTTTGCAGGTCTTACGCAGCATAAACAGCTGTTGAGAGTTCATGAGTGCAGTGGCCTGTGGTGTGCAGAAGATACTGTTTTGCAACTGTTCTTCTGACCTCTGGCTCTTAATAATCTTTCTGCTTCCTTCTGAACAGTGTTCCCTGAGCCCTGTGGGAAGAGGAAGTAATAACGATGTCTTATCTGAGGATGAACACACTGCTGACAATTATTCTCTGTACTTTGTTTTTTGTGTGTGTGTTAGTCTCCATTCACTGCCGAAAGAAGCTTCTTTACTGAGGGGTGTGTGATGAACTAATCTAGGAGTAGAGGGTAAGTATTTAAAAGAGATACTACATCAACTTAGCAAACTGATACTACTAGGATCGCTTCTGAGGCCTATGGCCTTCAGAGCCATGGATTCCTGGCCTGGTTTATGGTGCCAGGCATGAGCTCCCTCCTATTGAGCCAGCCTTAAAGACAGACAGACTGCTGCTGATTATCTCCAGAGACATTCATGCCACTATTACACAAACGAGCATGCCTCACCAGGTAAGATGTTAATGTAGTTCACAGCTGAGTAAGAACTAGTTGTGCTTTATGTCTTGGTCAACCTGCCCAGTACCCTATAGAATATGAGCAATAACCATTAGTGAGGAGGTTTCCAGTTCAATGCCAACTGACTTCTCCATGCCCTATGACTGTGTTGTGTGGTGTTTTCATCAATGGGGTCTTGTGGACAACCAAATAAAATTGGGGTATGCATGAACAACCAAATAAAATGGCAATAGTTTGTACTGTGTTTGTGGGGTCTTTTGAACCACCTATCTTGACCCTTGACAATAATTTGAAATGAGGTATCCAATGCCTGGGGTTGGGCTTCTGTTGACTGGTCTACAGTTTCTGAGACTAATATTAAGACTCCATATAGAACCCTTCATCCAACAGAGGGATAATATTCAAAATGTATAAAGAACTCAAGAAGTTAGTCACCAACAATCCAAATAACCCAATTTTAAAAATGGGGTATAGAGCTAAACAGAGAGATCTCAACAGAGGAATATTGAATGACAGGGAAGCACTTAAAGAAATGTCCAGTGCCCTTAGTCATCAGGGGATGCAAATCAAAACGACTCTGACATTCCACCTTATACTAATCAGAATGGCTAAGATTAAAATCTCAAAGGGCAGCACATACTGGAGAGGTTGTAGAGCAAGGGAGAACACTCCTCCACTGTTGGTGGGAGTGAAAACTTGTACAACCACTCTGGAAATCAACCCATATACCCAAAAGATGCTCTACAACCCCACAAGGACACTTGCTCAACTATGTTTATAGATGTCCTAACCATAATAGCCAGAAACTGGAAACAATCTAGATATCTCTCAACAGAAGAATGGATACAGAAAATGTGATATATCTACATGATGGAATACTACTCAGCCATTAAAAACAAGGACATTATGAATTTCACAGGCAAATGGATGGAGCTAGAAAACTATCATGAGTGAGGTAACCCAGACCCAAAATGACATGCATGGTATGTACTCGCCTATAAGTGGATATTAGCCATAAAATACAGGATAACCATGCTCCATGTAAATCATTAGAGCCAAAGAAGTCAAATAACAAGGAGAGTACAAGGGAGAATAGTTGAGTCTTTCTCAGAAGGGGAAACAAAATAAATATTGGAGGTTGATAGGAGGGACCTGGGTAGAAGAGGAGACGGGGAGGGGAGAGGAGTAGAGGGGTCACATGTAGGGAGACCAAGGGAGAGAGAAGGGAGATTAGCTGGTTGTGGGGGTCTAGGACATTCCAGAGACCTGAGATGAAGTGAGGGCTCAAAGGATCTAAGGGGGCAACTCTAGCTAAGATTTCTAGCAGTGGGGGTACAGATCCTGAAGTGGCCACTTCTGTAGCATGGCAGGACCCCCAGTAGAAGGATAAGGACAGCAACTCATCCACAAAGCCTTCAAAAACAAAATATGTCCTGCCTACAAGATGTTCAAGGACAAAGATAGAGCAGAGTCTGGGGAAATGGCTAACCAATGGCTGCCTCAAATTGAGACCTATCCAATGGGCAAGAACCAATCCCCAAACACTATTAATGACACTCCCTATGCTTGCAGACAGGAACCTAGCATAACTGTACTCCAAGAGGCTCCACAATGTAGCCCATGGAAAGAGATGCAGAGACTCACACCCAAACAGTAGATGGAACTCGAGAGTCTTACAGAAGAGTTGGGAGAATGATTGAGGGATCAGAACAGGACAGGGACTCCACATGAAGACCAACAGAGTCAACTAACCTAGACACTTGGGGGCTGCCAGAATCTTAATCACCAACCAAAGAGCAAGCACGGCTAGACCTAGGCCCCCTGCACATGTGTAGCAGATGAGTAGCTTGGTCTTCATGTGGGTCACCAACAACTGGTGCGGGAGCTATCCCTAAGCCTGTTGCCTACCTGTCTTCCTGTGGATCCTGAACCCCTGAACTTTCAACTTTATCTGGTCTCAGTGGGAGAGGATGTGCCTAGTCCCATAGCAACTTGATGTACAGATTGGGGGACTAGGGTGGGGAGTAGGGGTATTGACACCTGGAGAAGGCTTCCCCTTTTAAAGGTAATGAGAGGAGAACTTATGTGAGGGGGTACTGGGAAGAGAGGAAGGCTGATATTGGGTTGTAAAGTGAATAAATAAATAAATTTGATTTTATAAAAGGCCCCCATGTGGAATAAATAAAGTTGAACATATATATGTATATATACATATATAGATACATATAGACACCAATATCTATTATCTGAGGGTATATATTAATTTTACCATATATGTTAAATTGTTTAAGAAAGTTTTAAAAGTATATAACTATATCTATCCATGTATCAATCTTTATCTATCTATCTGTTTATCTATCTATCTATCTATCTATCTATCTATCTATCTATCTATCTATCTATCTATCCTTCTCGGTATTCTCCGGATGAATGGCTTAGTGGCTATGAGTTTCTTTGGTTTGTTGACATCATAGAGCTTTTCTTTGTTTTCTATTTCTCCTGCAATTGTGACAGACAGTTATGCTGGATAAATTAGTCTTGGCTGGCAGCCATCATCTCTTAAATCATAAGGCACATTATACCAAGCTCCTCTGGCTTCTATTAAAGTTTCCATGGCCTTCATGAAAGATTTTTGACTTCTCTCTGCAACAGGCTTTCTTTTTTCTCAATATTTACTGTTGTAACTATAATATCATGTGAGGGATTTCTTTTCTGGTCCTGTCTTTTTGGTGTTCTGTATGGTTCTTTTACCTGAATGAGCAGCTCCTATAGTTTTGGAAATTTTTCTTTTATTATTCTACTGAATATCTAGTGTATACTTTTAACTAGGAACTCTTCCCCTTCTTCTGTTCTCATTATTTGTAGATTTGTATCTTTGTATGGTGCCCCAAAATTCCCTTCAATCCCATTCATGATTTTTAATAAACTTTTCACTTTGCTTTGACTGAGTGGTCCAATTGTTCAAGCCCTGATATTCTGTCTTCTAGGTAATCCATTCTGTTATTGAAATTCTCACTTAGTTTTTTGGTTGGGCTATTTAATCTTCCTTTCTGTTTTCATTTCAGTTGGCTTTTCTTCAGTACATTTTTCATATCCTGAATTCTATTCATTATTTCATACCGTCTTTTCTTTCTGTTTTCTAAGACCTCCATCTGTTTATTAATGTCCCCATTAAGTTCATTCAGGACTTCATTTATTAACTTCCTTGAACACTTTGAATGTGTCGGTAACTGGTAACTGTTCCTTTAAACTTTGTGTCCTGACAGTCATCTGGGCTGTTCTCCTTGAGGAGTAGTATCATAGGATTGATTATCTTTTGGGAGAACATATTTTTTTGGTTTCTTATATTGTGTCTGTTTTTATGTTGGGACCCAGGCATCAGGGCTTAGGTGGTTGGTTGTGCATTTTGTATGCACAACCCATCTGGGTTGAGAGGAAGTTTGGTTCTGGTGGTTGTTGTTGTTGTTTCTGGCATTGTTGCTTTTGTTTGTTTTGTTTTCTACTCTCTTATCTCAGCTGATTTTATATCTGATAGGAAATGCTTGAAGTCCAATCTTCCAGATACTTAGGGTGTACTTGTAAGTGGGGAGGCAGGAGTGATTCCAATCCGGGGGCCACCAAAAGACCACAACAGAAAGATATTAGTAAAACAATTACATAACTTTGTCAAAGTTAAATTACAGACCAAAAAATCTATATATCTTATATGGCTTACTCATTCCAACTCACGAGTGCGTAATTTGTTTTTTCATCATGGGACACTTTTATTTCCTCTTCACTTTTAAAAGATAGCTTTAGGAGGCATAACAATCTTGTTGAGAGTTGGGATCTTTCAGAGTTTGGAATACATCTTTCCAAGCCCTCAGCTTTGAAAGTTTCTAGGTCGGAATCAGCCACTATTCTCATGGGCCTGCCTTTAGGTGTGACTTGGATCGTCTCTGGTCCTTTCTCAGCATCCTTTTCTTGTTTTGTGGCTCTTGTGTTTAAACTCTACGCCACGAGGCATTTCTTTTCTGGTCCTGTTTCTTTGGTGTTCTATAGAAGAAACCTCTTTCTTGAGATTTGGGGAGATTTCTCTTATGATTCTATTGAAAATAATATCTATGCTTTTGTCCTGTCATTCTTCCCCAGCTTTGCTCATACTTTGTTGATTGCAGTTTTCCATGAAATCTCAAAGATCTGCCTTGTTCCATTTATGGGATTTTCTTCAGGTGTATGATGCACTTCCTCTGTGTCATCCTTTATTCCTGAAAACTGTGCCTTCTGCTAGTGAAGTTTTCCATTTTCATTTGACTAGTTGAATTTTTCTTTTTCATCTTCATTTCAGTCAATGCTTTCTTCAGCATTTCTATTTCTTTATGAAATTTGATTTTTATATCATAAATTGACTTCCTTATTTCATTCAGCTTTGTGTTTCTCTCTTGAGCTTCAGTCAATTTATTCCTGATCTCTCTGAACTGTTTGTGAATTTTTTGAATATGTTTGCAATTACTATTTGAAGTCTGTGTCTTCTATTTCATCTAAGTCATCCTACTTGGATTGTGTGAGGATGTAGTGTTTTTGTTTTTCATGCTGCTTGAGGTCTTCCTATGAGATCTGGGTACCTGGAGTTAGGTTGTTGGCTGTGCCTTTTGTCTGCTTACTGGGCTGTTACTTCGAAGTGATTGACAGACTGGACTGCTTATGGAACACTGGCCAGAACCAGGCTGGGCCACATGCAGCAACTCAACTGCAATGGTCTCCCTTTTAGGGAAAAGTCATAGAGGTGGGGATGAAGGCAGTGGCTCACTCGATCTACACTGGGCTGGCCTGGGCCATATATTTGGGTTAATTCTCTTAATGAGAAATAGACAACCTTATTATTCCAACAGAAATGAAAGTTACTCAAGGACAGGTGAAATTTCTGAGGCATTTTAGAGTCTGAATATGTCCAAGGAATTAACAATGATTTTAGATATAAAGAAATGACCTAAAATGACCTAAATGTAATAAAAAACACAATACAATTGATAGGTTGTGGAGAGTTACCGGGGGCTGGGCAGGTTTGTTTTTGACTATTCTTTTGCCTCTATACTGGCTGTTTCCCTCTTTGGACTACCCAAAGGTAGTCCTCAGACCTGTTCTTGCCTGTGTACTATCTGATTCTCTGTGTCTCTCTATGTAAAGTCAAGCACCTGAGAATCCTTGCTTACCCACTCAGTTTTTTAGGAGCCTTTTTTTTTTTGTCCAATTAACAGAGTGCCAACATGCAGAAGTTGCTGTTACTCCATAATCATATTTTTACTTAACAAAAACTGCATACTAGGAATGAGTCGTTTCCTCTTGGGAGGAAAGCCCGAGTTCTCCCAGCCTGTTTCTCTCACAGTGTGTGAGATCTGAGAATGTGCCAAGTGCCTTGCTAGGCTCCTAGCCTCAAGAACTCACAGCTGAGGATGGGCAGCCCACCATTTGTGGGGAACTTCCAGCAATGACCTCTCACATGCTAATGCCAGGAAGTTCAAACTGGGAAGTAAAGAACATACAGTGGAACAAACAGAGTCCTTTCGAAAAATGAAATGCTCAGCATAAAGGGTCACATGATGATTCACAAGGAAGGGTCAAGTCCATCAAAGAATTGCCAATGCCATGAGAACATTATTCAGCATGCAAACGTGCTTGTTATGTAACAACTAAAAGCTGAGTTCACATCTACAGTATACGTGGGAAAACTGGGCATGATCCCCAGGTGCAACTGTAACTCCAGTGCCATGGGACAGGAGCACAGACAAGAGAATCACTGAACTTGGCAAGCCAGTAGCCTAGATCCAGGTTCAGTAAGAGACTCTATCTCAGTGCAATAAGGCAGAATGGTACAGCACAATTCTTGATGTCCTCCAGCACATATTCTCCTATACAAGTGTGTATTACTGCACATACACACACACAGTGGTACTTAATTGTGTAAAATGATTATAAATATTTTAAAATTGAAATATGTATAAAATTCTATGTGTATATACTGTAGTTATAAGCATTGATTTAGTCAAGTATGTAGAATATTGTTTTCTAAAATGGAACAGAGATTGTTTGGTTTTAAATATTTATCAGGTACTTATTTGTTAAACAGCAACTATTTTTATTTATGTTTTAATGTGTGGCATGTAACTGATTGATCTGGGAAGTCTTCACATCACTTTTTTTGTTGTTGTTGTTGTTTTTCGAGACAGGGTTTCTCTGTGTAGCCCTGGCTGTCCTGGAACTCACTTTGTAGACCAGGCTGGCCTCAAACTGAGAAATCCACCTGCCTCTGCATCCCGAGTGCTGGGATTAAAGGCGTGAGCCACCACGCCTGGCTTTCAGATCACGTCTTGTGTTACCAAGAGACTCCAGTCCTAAATCAAACCTTACTCATTAGGCTTTGCTTTTTTGTTATTGGTTTGGGTTTTGTTGTTGTTTTGTTTTGTTTGTTTTGTTTTGTTTGAGACAAGGTGCTAGCCCTAGCTGTCCTGGAACTCATTTTGTAGACCAACCAGGCTGCCTCCCAAGCGTTGGGACTGAAGGCATGTGTCATGACACCTGACTGCCTGTTTGTTTGGGGATAGGTTTAGTCCCTTACCAGATCTTACCAAGTGGGTCTTCTTGCAGCTGTTACCCTGAGGAGTCTCACTGTCACCTCTCACCCATTCTGCATCCCTCTTTTCCTTCTTCTCCCTCTATCTCTTGTTTCCTATCCCTCTCCATCCTTCTCTCCTTCTTCTTTTCAGAATTCTGTGTATCCCAGGTTGACCTCAAACTCACTACATGACTGCTTATCCTCCAAAGAGCTAAGAATGGCCAATGCTGAGAACCTCTAAACTTGGCCTAAACAGTTGATCTAAATAGAAGGGAACCCAAAGTCTAGGTGTAAGATCTTGACGTGGATGGAGAGGTGGCGGTCGGGCTATTGTGAAAGATGGCACAGTGTACAAAAATGTACATGAGATGGAAGATAGAGGATCTCTCTTTTTTTGTTTTTGTTTGTTGTTGTTGTCTTTTTGTTTTGTTTTGTTTTTCGAGACAGGGTTTCTCTGTATAGCCCTGGCTGTCCTGGAACTCACTTTGTAGACCAGGCTGGCCTCAAGTTCAGAAATCCTCCTGCCTCTGCCTCCCGAGATAGAGGATCTCTTAATTTATTTGTCACATATTTCCTGATAATAAAGTGTGTTCCAGAGATAAAGCCATAAATAGGAGAACACTTTCCCATAAAGCACACACCATGGTTGCAGAAGAAAGGTAAACCAGCAGAAGCCAGGTGGTGATGGCACATGCCTTTAACCTCAGCACTGGGGAGGCAGAGGCAGTTGGATCACTGTGAGTTTAAGGCCAGCCTGTCTACAGACCTAGCTCCAGAACAACCAATGCTACACAGAGAAATTCTGTCTTCAAAAACAAACAAACAAACAAACAAATAAACACAAAACCCACCAAGAGATAACAATGAAGAGGATGTCTGTTGGAGATAGGCATTAGAAAGTGGAGAACGTGGCTGAGACGGGACTGTAAGGCTTGGGTATGAAGTGTCCTTAGTGGGGACAGCCTCCTGTGAGGCAGTAGTGTTTCTATTGTGACTTTACAATTTACACTTTAAAATCATCACTTTACTTTTAAAAGTACGTAGCTCTCAGGTTACTTCAAGGAGGAAAGATAGGAAAACATAAAATACTGAAGAAATGTAGTTGTTTCTATACCACCCCTGGGAATGTAACATGTAAAATCAAAATCTGCTTGCTGTAGAATTACCAGTGTACCTGTTTATCTCAACGCTATTCCCATAGCCAAATTAGGGAGTCAAGCTAGATGTGTATCAGCGAACAGATAGGTAAGATGTGGCATATAGAAATGATGGAGTTTTATCCAGCCATAGAGAAAAATGAAATTATGTCATCTGAGGGACAATGGATGAGAATAGAGGTCACTGTGATAAGCAGAACAAGTGTGTCTTGAATAGAATCTTTCATGTTTTCTGTCACATACTGAATTTAGGGAACAATAAAAGCACACGAATGTCCAAGGGGGCCATTAAGGATGTGGAAAGTGAACAAGGAATTCTAAATAAGAATAAGAAAGAATAATAGAGGGCTGCGTATGATCAAAGTACATGTTCATAGGGAAATGTTAATGAAGCCATTAGTTTGTACTGCTAATACACACTAATACAATTCATTTAGATATTATTGTCACCAACTAAACAATGTGTTAGCTGGGATAGGCACAAGAACGAGAGCATACTGTCATTGTGGTAGTCCAAGTCAAGTGTAATAGTTTATACAATTGTGTGAAGGGTGTAGAGCAACAAAGTAGGACTTTCCCAAGCTGCAGCCTAGTAGGAGCATAGAGCAATAGCAAGTATTAGAAACCAAAGGGAGAATAATGGGGAAAGCTGTGCAGAGGGAGCATCTCACTGACAGGATGCCTCCAGTCGCAGCTTCAGAGTAATGAGGGCCTACTAACTTCAGGACCAGCTTGGCACAGGAGGACGTTGAAATGCTCGACTGGATGTGGCATCTGCCACCAACAGGTTTGCCATCAAGGATGGGAGCCAGTATGTACACACAGGATTTGGTGAGTACACAGACAATAGCAAGAATTATATGAAGCTATGAAGCATTCAGATAAAAACTAAGAATTCAGCAGGGACTAAAGGATTGCTTCCAGTCAACTGTTGTGGGAGTAAGCTACTCTACCCAAAGATATTCCTTTGGTGTGTTTCAAATTCATTATTCAGAGAGAGAGAGAGAGAGAGAGAGAGAGAGAGAGACAGAGACAGAGACATAGAGAGAGAGACAGAGAGAGAAACAGACACACAGAGAGACAGAGAGAGAGACAGAGAAACAGACTGTGCAAACATGGGTATGACTCTGAAAGCTCTCCTTTTGCAAAAAGAAGTTTTTTGCATAGTCCAGGTGAGCACTGGCAACTGCAGATTCTCTCTCTCCTGGAGTCACCACATGCCTAGAAATCAACTCTTCTCACAGGGAGGGAAGTTTGGGGTCTTCCATCTGGTCCAGCCAAACATAGGCTCCTGCTCTTCCAGGTGATCTTGTGAGGGAGGCCTTTTGTATCACAAGACTGCCTTTGATACCAAATGGATGCCTACCTGAGCCTTCCTTGTCTTGTGTCATTCTCCTCTCAGCTCTGGGAGTCCAAAGAAGCTATTGCTTTCCATCACCAGCAAGTTATCATACAAACTTCAATCTTCTGCTTCTACCCCTAAGTCCTATGCTTTGTAAGTGGCTGTCCATGAATGCACAGGTAATACATTCTGCTGTTCACCTGTTGCCAGTTCACTTTATTGACTAAAGTGATCAGAACAGGGGGAGACAACGATGAGGCTTCCTCTCACAGTGGACGGAGGCAACTGCTACAGAAAGATGCCATTTGTCTTGAAGCTTAAGAAGAAAGGGACATGGTGACGTCACTGGACAGAGTTCTTATGATGGGAAGGCTCTGCTGTGTGTGCACAACATAGCACTGGGTCACTGGGTCCTTGACACCCAGAAGAGATTGAAACACTGTTCTTTCTGACAATCTGCCCAATATGCATCAATCAGCCAGTCTTCTTCATCTCTCCTTTTTGCAAAATTAAGTTTTATTTTATTTTATGTAAATTGGTGTTTTGCCCACACATCTGTCTGTGTGAGGGTATCAAATCTTGGAGTTACAGACAGTTGTGATCTGCCATGTGGGTCCCTGGAATTGAACCTAGGTCGTCTCAAAGAGCAGACAGAGCTCTTAACCTCTGAGCCATCTCTCCAGACCTCCTCTGTCTATTCTAAGCCTTATCTCACCATCTTTTAATAGCTTTTTGCATCCTTTCTTTATTGCTCACTTTGTGTCCTTTTACAAGAACGTTGGGCAGAAAGATCACATGGGAAGGTTGATCTTTTGGAGAACTCCACGCTCAACCTATACTTTCCAATCTCTTCCTCAGCCTTAGCCAGGGTTCATTTGACAGGTTAGAAAACAACTGAAAAAATGTGAAGCAAAATCTGTTCCTTTTATTCTACAGCTCATTTTTCTTGCTTCTGCCTCTCCGTACTGATGAACCAGCAGCAGAAAGTATGACAAAGCAGAAGACTAAGCTTGTTGTATTGTGCACATGGAGCAGGGCCTTCCTGTAATAGACCTGCTTGTCACAACATCCAGTTTTTTTTTTTTTTTGTTCCCTCTACTGCCATGTTCTCAACCTACAGATTTTAGAGAGTATGACCCTGTTTTTTGTCCTTAAAAGAAGAGAGAATGAGTCTACTATTACCAGTGTGTGTGACCAACTGACTCATCTTCCTAGTGATTAACCTGTACTACTTGTTTATCCCCAAGGCAGGCATCTTCTCATTGTCTACAGGATGAAGTGCTGTTTAGATAACATATAGTCACCCAGCCCAGAGGCCCTTCCCCTATAAGACAAGGAAGCAGACACTTAGAAACTGACTTTTCAAAAAAGTATTGACTACCCACTTAGGCCCACAAGTTAACTAAAAGCAAAGTGAGAACCCAACATTCTCCACCTTCATTCACTCCCTGGCAGTCTCTGACTTCAGTTGAAGGCACAAGGATAAGCCACTGTCTTTAGTCTTTCCTTCAGTCACTTGGAATTGAGCAGAAGCAGAACCTTATAGGACAGACCTTCTCTGCTCCGACAAGAGTATTTACTAGACATGATGGAAACACCCCACCCTGGAGTAGCATTACTGTCTTCTGAGAACCACTCTGATCCCCTTAATGTTGTGACAATAGTAAAGATGTCTTGAACCACCTTTCAGTGCCAGAATGGAGTCAATGAGCAACCAGAGCACGCCTTGACTGAGATAGCTAAGTTACAAGCTCTTGCCTGTACCTGCCCCTACTTCATCTTCTATTTAAACCTCAACCTCTTGACCTTTGGTTGTGAGTCTAGCATTTAACCAATAAGCTGCCTCTCAAGGTCAGTCTCATGTTAGTATCCTGGAAGGTGAATGTGGCATTACTGGACCCCTTCTCTATTTCTCTTCCCACTGTGACTGTACTGAATACGTCACTATTTTTGGTTCTTCACTGTCTCTGGTTTCTTTCATTGGTACACCAAGCTAGAGCTTAGCTTCTTAGAGGCCCCAGGGCCCCAGCTCTTGCCCCAGAGCTCCCTGTTATAGGATGAGCCTTCTTAGGAAAGGCTATAAAAATTGCCCCGTTGTTCTTTGCTGCAAGTTTTTGTCCCGAGCTTGTGCCTCGCCAGCAAGAACACACTCGGACAACTGGATTCTTCTGCAGCAAAGCTTTATTGCTTCATTAGGAGAAAGACCCCGAACCCTGGAAAATGGTGCTGCTTATATACACCTTGGAGTGGTGTGTCAGCACCTGATTTGTTGCTTGCCCATCGCCTCATTGCTACGCCCCGGGATGAGCAGTGACTTGGCATGAATTCACTCTTGTACCTGCGCACATTGCTTGTTTACCAGTTAGGCACAGCAGAAGCCGGTGCCATCTTGTAATGGTGATTGCTCACGGCTCTCCACAAGTTTTCATCATTTGCTTGGGTGTTTGTGTGTGTGTTTCAGATTCCTGGGCTGGGATCCTGACTGCACTTATGTTCGGCAAGTGCTTTACAGTGAGCTGTGCACCCAGCTGGATTTTTGATTTGGATTCTTTGCTCACCACGCTCACCACAGAACCTCAGCTAAAGTAACGTAAGCTTGTCACTGGCTCTTATGGTTTTCCTCATGGGTTCAGCAGTAGATGTTCAGCATAGGCCCACATAATGAATGAATCAGATGGTTGGCAAGAGTATTTGTATTAATTGTACCCCAGTTCCCAGGTGATGGGCTTTCTTCTTTTCCACTGGTCTAGCACCACTACAAGAAGAAACAACATTTTGATCATTTTCCCCCATGCCATGTTATATGTTCATTAACTATGTAAAAAAAAAAACTTCATTAACAACTACAACAAAGCAGAGACCTTGGCCCTTGAATTGGGGCCCCTCTGAGAGCTATAGGCTGGGATACTGGTGCTGGAATCCCTGTTTACAGTGCGGCTAAGCACTATATTCACGTGATAAGAGGCTCTTCCTGTATGTTACAGCTTGGAGTGCAGACATGGCGGTGTGTGTGTGTGTGTGTGTGTGTGTGTGTGTGTGTGTGTGTGTGTGTGTGTGTGTGTGTTTGTGTGTGTGTGTCCTCTAGACTTCTAGAACACTTCCTGCCACGTTTCCTGATATTCAGTCTCTTTGGTCAGTTGGACACTCCTGATTCTCCATTATTTTCAACTGGCCTATGAAGGCTGGAGATTGTCTTCATGTTCAACTTGTCTAACTTTTTTTTTTTTCAAGATAATCTGTGCCACTGTGCTGTAAGCCTTAAGTTGTAGGTGATCCTACTTGGTGGGCTCATGTAGTGAGAGACCTGTGTTGATCATTTTTGAATCTCCAGTTGCTAGTCTACTATATATGGTCCATAAAAGTTCTCTGGTACATTCTGACTTGACAAAATGAAGGTTTTCATTAAGCAAGCAATTCTGTCCTGTAAGCATGGTTTGTAGACATCTGTGAGAGACATGAGGTCTCATCATCAAGGCCAGGGCCAGATTGGGAAGGGCCTATTATGCAAGACCCAGGGGGCTAGGTTTTTGTGCTGGTTTTGCCATGGAAAGAATTGAAAGTTTTTAAGCAATCAGGGGTGGTTTAGTGATCAAGGCTGTTTTAGAATGCCCAGTTTGAAGGTTGTATAGAAGATAGATTGCTGCTGTAATAAATTTGAAACATGTCTAGCCTTTGTTCTTTTCAAAATTGACAACGGGAACTTTTACCAAACAAAGGGTTCTGGAACTCAAGCACAGGTACAGCCATCTTAACTCTACTGTCTATTAATGGGACTAAATATACCTTATCCACCCTCCATTGGCTAATGCAGAGTATAGTTTCTGAAGGCAGACACCAGTAGACACTAGCCAACATCCTCCATTATTTACCATTTCAATTGAGAACAAAGTCACAGGGAGTATTCTGATCCTTCATGGTAAATAACACTGTCTTCAGAGGAGGCAAAGGTAAAGCTGTCACTTCCCTCCTTTATCATCCTCAGAGACAGAATTCACCAGTCTTCAGTCTTAAACACCACATGAAAATTGTATGATTCTATCACAGAGTGAGATTTGAAAAGCCCACCTTAGAGGAGATTGCGGATTTCTACCCACCTTGTGACTATCAGGTATGACGTTCACATCTTGGCCAAGCACTTAGAATTATTTTAATCAGAAGTATTTGTTTACCAGAATCTACTGAAGAGCACTTTAAATGAGTAATGTCTCCATCCATCGTAGAGATAATGATTTATTGTATTTAATTGTTCTGGGATCTGGCCCAGACACTGGCATTTTTAAGAGCTCCCCAAGTGATTTTAATATCTAACTAGGTTTTTAAAAAGCACTAATATAAAACAAATTAATATATAGTAAGGCATATAAATGACAGAGACGGGGGATTTCCACCCTGTCTGTTCCCATTAGTTCATCCACTGTCAGCACTCTGTTTCTTAGGGTGCTCTCAGCTAGAAGAAAAGTTTGATAAACGATGGAATTGGAAAGAGATTATCCTTTTCATTCATAGAAACTCTAGACTTGGGGGTCTTCCAAGTGAGTTTAGTGACAGTACAAAGTTGTCAAGGCATGGAGGGCTTTGCATTTTTTTTTTTTTTTTTTTTTTGCTTGCTTTGTAAGGCAGAATGGTTTGCCTTCATTACTCTTAGATGGCTTTGTCAGTAAAGGGTCTTTCTTGCATCTCTGTCACCTACAGGGAAAAAAAAAGCCTAAAACAATTGAGGCCTCTGTAACCCCAGTGGCCTTAGAATAAGGAGTCAGCTAGCCTGAACAAAAATATGAGCTCTGGATTCAAGGAGAGACCCGGCCTCAAAAAGTAAGATGGAGAAGAGATTGAGAAGACGCCACATATCATCCTGTGACTTCTAGATGCTTGTACTGCCACGTGTACATATGAAGCATGAGCATAGGTACATATCACACACCTGGGACAAGGTAACAGACAGATAGAGAGAGGGAGGGGAAGGGGACAGACAGAGAGAGGGAGGGGAAGGGGACAGACAAACAGAGATGGAGGGAGGGAGAGAGAGAGAGAGAGAGAGAGAGAGAGAGAGAAAGAGAGAGAGAGAGAGAGAGAGAGAGAGAGAGAGAATGTATATGTATGTTAGAAAGGATACCTTACTTGGAAAGATATGCATTAAAACATTGAGAGCTTGTCTATTAGAGCTAGTCTCTGAAATTTCATTTTTTTACTGACTATATAAACTAAGATTTCCCAGAAATGTCTCTGGAGAGGAAAATGGGGGAAAGGCAGAGGAGGAGGAGGAGCAGGAGGGGGAGCGGGAGGGGGAGGGGGAGGGAGGGGGAAGGGGAAGGGGAAGCGGAAGGAGAAGGAGATTATGAGGACCTTTCCTTTCCAGGGAAGACTTGCTTAGTAGAGGAAATTTCCTCTTTAAAACTGTGTGTGTTGGGGTGGGGAGGGAGCCCTAGAGAATTTAGCAAAGGGGAGTAGCTCTTCTGACATCTTTAACTGGCATGCTGAGAGGATTTAGCTGCTAATTACTTTGTATTTTCTGAAGTTTTCATTACCATAATCACCTCATTGTCTTCAAAGATACCTGCTGTCTATTCTTCAGCTGCTTTGAATCTGGGAATAGAAGACAAAGGAGAAAAGAGGTCTCTGAATCATTGCCCTTCCAGACAGGGAGATGGATAAGGCCTGAAACAGAATCTTCCACTTTGTGAAGAGACTTCCCAGCTCTCCAGGGGTTCCTACAGCACTTTCTTATTTTGAGATACAGAGCCTGTCTGGCCATCCAGGGACTTACTTTATAGACCAGTGTTGAATTGCAGTCATCCTCCTGCCTCTGCCTCCCCAGGGTTGCAAATACAGGTTGCAGTGCCCAGCTCACAAGTTTCTCTCCTGTCCTTTGGTATCTCCTGGTACTTCAGAGTCCTGCATCTCCAGCTGACAACATGCTCAGTTTAGATGCTTTAGCAATCAGGTGGTGCTGAGCTTCACTCTCTGTCCTCTCACTGTTTACCACACTGACTCTTTAGGCAGTTGGTTTTCAGTGGACAGAGTTCATTGTTTCTTGAGACCAATTAACTAAGCAAAATCAAATTTCTCAAGAATGTCTGTTTTCTTTTATAAAGCAAACAGGATAAGAACTTAGAAAAATTAAAAATACATATTTGAAAGAAGTATGTTTAAAAAGTATTTCCATTTTAGTGATTATAGCAGTTTAGTGTTTTTTGTTTCATTTTAGACACACACACACATATACATATGAAAAAATAAATTTGAATTCTATTGTGATAAATTATTCTCTGCCAGTGAATTGAGCCAATTCAAGCCAGATTAGAGTATATGAAGTTAGGTTTATTGGAAAGCTGCTCTTGGGTAGGTTCTCTGGTCCCAAGGAACAAGGCCACAAAGCAGCCATTGGGACGGAGACAGAGGGAAGGGCAAAAGGAAAAAGAGAAAGAGTGTGTTCACACAGGGAGAGAGACAATTCAGAGAAGAGGTAAGAGAGAGAGAGGAGAGAGGGAGAGACACAGAGAGAGGCAGAGGGAGAGATACAGGGAGAGGGAGAGACACAGGGAGAGGGAGAGGGGAACAGGGGGAGGGGAGGGGGAGGGGGGAGGGGGAGGGGAGGGGAGGGGGAGGGGGAGGGACCAAAATGTCTGGATTCTATAGGAAAGAGCTTCTGTGGGAGCCGGAAAGTTCAGGGTAGAGGGCGAGATATGCCAGGAAAGGACTGAGGATTACCTGGAGAACCTGGAAGCAAGGTCTACTTTGATACATTAAATATTCACCTCAGCTATTTGTCCAGCGTCTGAATCCCAACAGAGCATAGTCTTGGGTTTAGTCGTTTCACATGTTCTTTCATTTGTGCTACAAACTCATCTAACTTAAACAAATCAAAAGTCCCAGGTAGAGTTCAAATGTGCTTGATAGTCAATAGATTTATGCTTAGCCAATACGTTTGAACTGTAACCTTGCTGATTTAACCTGTGCCCCTAAAAAGTATAAAAACTCCTTGTAATAGCCACTTGGGGTTGCCTTCTAGTCACACCCTTTGAGGGACAAATGGAAGGTCAATCCCGACACTAGAAAATAAACCTCTTACTTTTGCATTGACAAAAAAAATATTAAGCAAACCTTGTGATCTCTTTGGAGGTGAGCTCCATAGGTATCAGAAATAATCATTTACTAAATCCTAGGAATCTTACAGACTAATTCACAAGTAACTTTAACCTTGTGGCTGGAGGAGGTTGACATCAGCTCCTTTAGCAAATTCATTTTATGGACCTTCACAGTACATACTGACCAACCAAAATCCAGGTTGCTGGACCCAGTGAGTGACAAGTCTCTCAACTCCAGATGTCATGGACTTCAGAACCTCGATATACCTAAATGCTAGGTAATACTCAAGAATTGCAAATTTGCAAGAATATCCCAGGAGTTCCACACTCTCTTTCCAGCTCCCTCAAGCCGTCCCTGACACCCGTGGAATGCTTCTTTGAGAGAGATTGAAGAAGACTTGAATCCTCTTATTTAGGACACTGTTTTGCAAATGCTAAGAAGCTGTATGCTTTTGTTTTTCTGGGTCGTATGTGTAAACAATACTTATTAGCCTTAGAAGGTACAGCTCTCTGACCAGGCCTTGCCACCTAAATGAAGATATGACTCTTGGGCAGTTACCATAACTGTTTCCTACCTACCAAAAAGCTGCTCCAAATTGTCAGAAAACAACGTGTTTAACTACCAATACACAACCTCAGCACATTATGAAAAAATGAAATAAAAATTTTCTAAATACGAAGTCAAGGCCTTCATTTCCATCCCCAGGGTGCCTCTGGCAGTTCAAGGTATAAATCTATCACATTGGCAGAGCCTTAGGTAGGAGCAATTTGACAAGCCAGCTTAGGTACTTGCATTATTACTCTTTCCATCCTGCTTGGTTGTGTTCCACCTACCCAAGGAGAACTTCATCCATGACTTTTCTCTTCTAGTAATTGATGTGAAATGTACGATACAGTGGCCAAGCTGTGACTGGGTTCAGAGAGTGTCCATTTGTTCAGTGGCAGCTGACCTGTAACCCTGAGCACTATGACCATTCTGACTCTGTGGCTCCTCCTGCCTTTAATGGAGGCCTGGAAAGGGGCCATAGCCCATTATCAAACTTATACAGAAGGTGTGAGTTTGTAGGCTGGGCATGAGTGTGAGTGTATGGGAATGTGTCTTGATCTGTGCGTTGGCTGTCCTTTATACTTCCATAGCTATCAGAACCCACTGGATTTAATTCCTATACTTAAAAACAAGAATGCTAAACCTTACAAAAAATTACACACCTATGGAAACCTGAGTTTTGATAAAGTAGCCAGAAATGTACAATGGAAAAAAGAAAGCATCTTTAATAAATGGTGCTGTTCTAATTGGATGGCAGAATGTAGAAGAATGCAAATAGATCCATATCTACCACCCTGCACAAAATTCAAGTCCAAGTAGATCAAATAACTAAACATAAAACTAGATACACTAAACCAATGGAAGAGAAAGTGGGGAATAGCCTTGAATACATGGGCACAGGAAGCACTTCCTGAATGGAACACCAGTAATGCAGGCACTAAGATCAACAATTATTAAATGGAACCTCATGAAACTGAAAAGCTTCTGTAAAGCAAAGGACACAGTCAATAGGACAAATGACAGCCTACAGAATGGGAAAAGATTTTCAGCAACTTCACATCCGACAGAGGGCTAATATCCAAAATATATAAAGAACTCAAGAAACTAGACATCAACAAACTAATAATAACCAATTATAAAATGAGGTATAGCTCTAAACAGGGAACTGTCAACAGAGGATGGCCAAGAAACATTTAAAGAAATGTTTAGCATCCTTAACCATCAGGGAAATGCAAATCAAAATGACATGGAGATTCCATCTCACACCAGTTAGAATAGCTACAGTCAAAAAACATAAGTGACAGCTCATGCTGGTGAGGCTGTGGGGGAAGGTGAACACTCCTCCATAGTTGGTGGGAGTACAAACTTGTGCAATTACTATGAAAATCAATACGGAGGTACCTCAGAAAATTGGGAACTGATCTACCTCAAGAATCAGCTGTATCACTTTAGGGCATATGCCCAAAGGATGCCCATCCTACCACAAGGACATTTACTCACCTATGTTCATAACTGCTTTATTCACAATAGTCAGAAATTGGAAACAACCTAGATGTCCCCCAACTGAATAATGGATATAGGAAATGTGATATATTTATACAATGGGGCATTACTCAGCTGTTAAAAAAACAAAACCAAAAACATCATGAAATTTGTAGGCAAATGGATCAAACTAGAAAAAAAAATCATCCTGAGTGAGGTAACCTAGACACAGAAAGACAAAAGATAAATAAGTTATGTACTTATTTATAAGTGGACATCAGCTTATAACCAGGATACTAACTACAGATCCAGAGAGGCTAAGTAAGAAGGAAGGCTTAGTGAGGAATGAACAAATCTCCCTGGGAAGGCGAAAAAGAATAGATTTTGCTGGTAGATTGGAGGTGGGGGGATGGGTAGAGTGGGATCCAGGCAGGTGGTGGGAGACAGAGAGAGAGAGTACTGGGAGAGACAACTGGAATTGGGGGGCATTTTGAGAGGTGATGTAGAAATGCAGGGCAGTGCAAACTTCTGGAATGTTTACAGAAGTGACTCTTGTGAAGTCTCCTAGTAATAAACACAGATCCCCAGGCAAGGCTTCCAGCAGTGAGATTGTGACATCAACCCAGCCTTTGACTTACAATATGTTCTTCCTGGAAGATGTGCTGGGGTTATGGTGGCACAGAATTTATGAGAGTGGCCAAGCAATGACTGGACCAACTTGAGGCCCACACCATAAGAGGGGGCCAATGACTACTACTGCAGTGGATGGCCAGGAACCAAGAGGCTGGGCAGCCTAGAGACCTAGGATAGAGCTAAATATGACTAGTCATAAATAAATAAATAAATAAATAAATAAATAAATAAATAAATAAATGTTAACCAAATAATTCCTAATGAAATTCTGCTATATTCATATATAGGTGCCTAGTCCAATTGTCATCAGAGAGATGTCATCCAGCAACTGATAGATGCAGATGCAGAGACCCACAGTGAAAGACTAGGCGATGCCAGGGAAACCTTGCAGAAGAGGGGAGGAAAGATTCTAGAAACCAGAGAGGTCAAGGACACCAGGAGAACATGACCCACAGAATCTACTAGGCAGAGCTCATAGGGACTGAAGTGTCAGTCACGGACCCTGTATGGGTCTGAGCTTGATCATCTGCATATGTATTTTGGTTGTACAGCTTGTTACTCTTGTGGAACTCCTAACAATAGGAGTGCGAGATATCTCTGACACTTTGAGTGTGTTTGGAACCCTTTTTCTCTTACTGGTCATCTTGTCCAGCCTTTATATTAGGCCTTATTGTCATTTGTTATGCCAAGTTTGATTGATAGCCCTGGGAGGGCTGCTCTATTTTTTTCCTGAAGGGAAATGGAGGAGGCATAGATTTGGGGGAGAAGGGAAGAGGGTAACTGGGTGAAATGGAGGTAGGGGAAACTGTGGTCGGGATACACTATATATAAAGAATAAAAACAAAAATATTAATTAAAAATTGTTAAGGATTAACTGAAAGGCTCAAAAGCCCCAGGAAATAATGCATACACACGATAGCACTGCATTTTATAATTCTATTCATTTAAAAAACCCAGCATAGTCTGAAAGTATTCCAGAGATTAATCACCCTATAATCAATACCTAATTTTAAAAAGAATTATATCATAAGACAGAGTGTAGAAATATGCTGTTTTCCTTTGTATGTGAATTCTAGTTGATTCATGGTCTGAATGTCCAGGACATTACTCACCCTCTCTCTTCATCCCCTGCACGAATCCTCCATGAGTTAGATTGATATTATTATAAGTTCATTCTTTGTTGTTTATGGTATTAAAGCTATTTGATAAAGATCGAAACATTGACGGAGATTTAGATGTTTAACATGTTATATATGCAAAAAGAGTCAACATCAAATATAGATCCGAGTTAAATAGCTTAAAGTGCATTGTTTATCATGCCTTACTTTATTGTTAATCTTACATATATTGCTCATCTACGAGGGAACAGGCCTCACACATTCATAAATGGCCTACAAAGCAAGCTGCTGAACGAAGAATATTTAAACCCAGCATCCATAAAATAAGAAATAGAATTACAGAGTTGACAGAGACCATAGAACTGTCTGAGAAATAAATGCCAAACTGTCCCTGTTCAAAAATGAGATAGTTTAAGTACCCTAGTTGCTCAAGCGATAGTCAGTCAGGCCCATAGTTCTTCAGCTCCGGATGGGCTTTCTGGAAATACTGTTCTTTGCCACAATCTAAGGAGGATGAGGGAAGAAAAGGCAGAAGAAGAAAATGGAAAGGTGACGTCAGGAAGTTAAATCCCTCTGGTTCCAGAGCAGTGTTTAAGCTACCATGTCACTGTCTGACTTGAAAGATGCCCAGTTAATCTCTGTCTCTCTGTCTCTATCTGTCTTCTGTGTCTCTTTCTCTGTCTGTCTCTGTGTCTCTGCCTCTGTCTCTTTCTGTCTCTGTCTCTCTGTCTGTCTCTCTCTGAATTTTGTGTCCCATTAGGCTTCAATGCTGCCACTTTCCAGAGTAATCAAAGTCAATGCGCTGCTGGGACAGGAACATGGGTGCTCTGTCTTGGGTACTTGTGTTTGTGCCTTTACTCTGTAGCTTAACAATGTCTTCTCTGAAAAATCCTCATGCTACCTTGCTATACTGCTCTCCAATGGGATCTGAGCATCCACCTTGAGAACTCATAGATGGATTTTTAGGGAACTATAAATTTGCTGATAAGGAAAGTGAAATTTACTTTCCAGTCCACAGCCTGCATTAAACCATCACAGTTTATGACAGGAGCCGCTAGGAACACCTATGAAAAGGGGGTGGGCAGAGGCTGCACTTTCAGAAAGGAAAGCCCAATAGACCCAGGAAAAGGACTGTCCATAATACGAGCAGCAGCAATATCACAGAAACGTTCACAGTGGGAGGAAGTAATGTGGTGTCAAGATTGGGCCAATGACACATTTCTCTTATATCTTCCCATCAACTGCCCAAATGGAGCTACCAACTGAGTCCTGCTCAGCCTTTTCTGAGACACAATGGCTCCCTGACTCGCTGTTCTCACGCTTGGTGGGGGCCTTCAGAATGCCATATGCTACTGCGGAACTGCTAGCTCCCAAAATGAACAAATGTGCTTTCACCAGCTGATTTTGAAAGAATTCCTGAAAGAAAGGATTTTTCTTTTTAGCTAGCCTTGACCCTAGTATGCAGACAAGGATTGTCTCGAATTTCTGATCATCTTGCTTACACTTCCCAAGAACTAAGGCTGCAGGCACAGAGTCACACTCCGTTGATGCATTCATGAGAATGGAGACTAGCAGCATACTAGGTAAGTAGTTGACTGAGCTACAGCCATAGGCCAGGTTTCTGTGATTCTTCATCTCTCTGGACTGTTGCATATATAAAGGGAACAAAGGGATCTCGTACCAACGAATGAATGCTCAGGTACAGGGGTCTCCAACCCTTGGCTAAAGGACACCATGAAAAGAGTGAAACCCTTGATGGGATATGTCAGTGTTTATTGCTCTGCCTAAGATGCTTCTGAGGTTCTTCAATAAAGCCCTTAGGAGAGCTGCAGGTAGGCTTTGGCCAGGAGAAGCTGTTGGTACCAAACAGGCAGAGGCAATATGACTGCTATATCAGAGAGGGCATTGTGCCCAACCATAAGGCTAATGTTGGCTGCCCTCACAGCTAGTTACATGCTGAGGGAAATGCCACAGAATCCTACTTTCACCTTCTACGTGAATATTTAGGGAATTCATTTCCTATTGTACAATGGGGTGGAGGCCTTCCACATATCAAACATCGACAAGAGTTTGCCAGTAGTAATTCTCAACTTAAAGTACATTTATATTTTATGTGCTAATATAAATCATGATTTCTTTGTGTGGTATCTTTCCATGGTGTATGTATGTGTGTACATGTTTTGTATAGATTCATGCATGCTATGGTGCATGTGTGAAGTTCAGAGGACATCCAGGGCTGTAGGTGGTCCATTTCCACCATGCTTGAGACAGGTCTCTTGTTCACCAGTCTACACTAGGTGAGCTAGTCTGTTTGGTTTCCCAGGTCTCTGCTTTCCATCTATTGGGAGCTTTGGACTTATGAAGTGCTACTGTGCTAAGTTTAAAATGCTGGGGTTCAGACTCTGGTCCTTATGACTGCATAGCAAGCATTCTACCCACTGAGCCATCTCCCCAACCCATAAGGTGAGAACTCTAAATTTCCCTTTAAGTGAATCAAGGTCCAAGATAAGCATTTGGCTGTGGATGCAGGGCTTTATTTAGGTCATGGGGCTTTCTGACCTGCCTGTCTCATTTCTGGCTCCAGCCTTCAACAAGAGTCTTCCAAGGAGAGAATGGAGCATAATGTGACCAGGTAACAAAAATTTCAAGGGAAGAATATGTTCTTAGACTTTAAGAACATATTTAATAAATACGGCATGACTAGCATAAAAGCATGATGCAGTGCAAACTTGTTAACATCAAAAGGCAGGATGTAATGACTTGGATATTTTATTTTGACTTTACATGCGGTGTTAAAAACCCAAAGTACATATTATTTACACATCCACAATACAAGTTTACAAGATATCTATACACGTTAAAGTACTCTATAAAACAGTATAGAGCCACTTCACTTTAGGGTTATTTTTTTATGCCGTACCATTAAAAAAGATACAATCTGTGTTTACCTTTGCACAAATGGATAAAGCATTTAAAATTAAATTAACAGAATAGAGACTAGAATCCATGTTAGAAATTTCAACATAAATACTGATAGAACTCACAGTACAAACTCTAAGGCAGCACAATGTTACAAAATGTTATCGGGGTCACACAGTTACCACGCTGGGATTAATATTGGTAAGGTAAATGCAAACAACATTGTTGGTGGCAGATGTGTAGTGCTTATTGTTGGTTGGTTTAATTGATTATTAAACTGTAATATTTTTAGTTGCAAAGCTGAAGGGTTTCAGCTTTGGAGCTTCCAGAAGATCACAGGGAATCATTTTTCTATAGAAAAGAATGTTCTTGAAGGAAAAGATCAACCGCGTCAGTACTCTACATCCTGTATAAAAATGATCTGGTGTCTTGTACCCCATCCTCCCCCAAGTAATGCAGGCCATCGTCACTGTCCCAAGATATCACTTGAACTCTGCCTGACTGGCTCAGGAGCCTTCCTTGGCTGTGGACATTTCTAGAGTAAGTTAGGTAAATGACTGGGTGATGTGCAGTGGGTTAACCAAAGCTGTCAGTAGGCTACACACCTGCAGCCATCAGTGGGCTCTGCCAAGCTACATAGAAACGACTCTAGACATGGTTTCCGCAGGTGCCACATTCTCTGGGAACCCTCATCTGACTTCACATTATCAGAACAGCAGGGGATGGAATGTTTATCATGGCAAGGGTGGGTGCTGCTTCTGATCCTGGAGGGAAGGGGCGCGTTGCTCAACAACAAATCGCTCTAGGTTGCTTTATGACTGTATAAGAAGTCTTCAGGTGCTGGCTGCAAAACATTTACAAGTGGCACATGGGAAATGATGCTTTGTAGTGGAAACACTCAACATACCGCGGAACTTCTACCACTCGCGTGAATAAGGCACAAAATGCACAGATCCAGGTAAACTCACATGTGGTATTTACATTTCACTGTCACTGCCTGCATGACTCATGAGCAAAATCCTCACAGGACACACATGGAGGAAGGATCACCAAGAGCTCTACAGATCCTCCCTGCTAAGCCAACTGTAATTCCTGTTCTGTCTGTCTTTTTCTGTCTGTCTCTTTCTTTTGTCCTACTTTTGGTTTCTCTTTCGCCTTGGGAGTTGGGGGTGAGAGGAGTTAAGAGAGGGAATTTTTTACTGTATGGAAAATAAAATAACACAATCAAAATAAACGCCTGTAAGTGTGTCCGAGGTTGAGTAGCGTGCCCCAGGCTTTGATTCACAGTGGACAGGTAAATGTTACTACTGAATACTGGTAGATACATCAAGGATACCTCTTAATTTCTCTAAGTTCTTAAGCTGGCAAGGCTGAAATAGACGTTCTGATGGATAGCAGCACAAAATTATTTAGAACGCTTAAATGTTCTGACACCGGATACCACATAGGTTATGTCAATCACTTGACAGTCAGAGAAGCCTTGTCTAGTCCTTATCAGAGCCCAACACGATGGACCGGTGTAGGAGGATGTTAGTGCCTGTTCAGTCATGCTTACTGTAAACAACTCCACAGTACAAAGATGCAATGGGCACCTAAATCAATGCTAATGGGTAGATCTCTCTCTCTCTCTCCCTCTCTCTCTCTCTCTCTCTCTCTCTCTCTCTCTCTCTCTCTCTCACACACACACACACACCCCTCTCTTAACACAGTTTGTTGGTGGCATTGAAAAACAAAACAAAACAAAACAAAACAAAACAAAACAAAACAGTGCCACACCAGAAAAAAAAATTGCTACAGTTTGGGTCAAAGACTGAATTTTCAGCAAACTGCTTGGTAATCTCCAAGCTCATTTTGTTTTGAGACATTCCCATCTTTCCATTTTGACATTTGTGCAAGAGGCAAGGTGAATGCATACATATTAAAATGTTCACATTGAATGGGAAGACCACACAGAATGGCAGTCTACATTGAACCCATTTTCAAGTATTTGTTCAGTCTTCTGAGTACTGTATCAGCTCTTTACACTGGTGAAGGGAGCCTTCGCTGGCGACACATCCCTTCGGCTTCAAACGAAAGAAATGGAATGAGCAGGACCTCCCTTCGTTTCCGGCAAGTACACAGAAGCCTTGCTGTAGTAGCTACATGTGGCAAGTTCTGGTGTTACCAAAGTGACAGAGTTTCTTTGGCTACTTGTTTCTCTTAAAATACAAGCAGGTATCTCATCTGAAGGTACCCTCACAGCTTCCTCGAAACAGCAGAGACAGGATAAAGCCACACGGGAATAGCACACTTGAGGCCTAGTACGTATACTTGTTCAGTGGTCTGACAGATGTGGTTTGCGGAACAAAGGAAGGCTTTGGTGGCACATCAGGTTTTAAGGATGGTGTCCTCTTTAGTCCCGTCCTGGGGAGGGTGCCATTACTGGTATAGCTGCTCTGTCTGGAGAGGGAGGGCTGTAGATGAACACTCACCGGTGTCCCCTGAATATAGTCCACCTTCGCCCCTGTTGGGGTGGGCATATAGCCTCCACGGTTCATACTCGGCTGTCTAGATAACAAAACACCATTTGGTGAGTTTAAGTTTTTAGGCACGGCAGATATAGAGTGCCTCTGGGAGGAATTTTTGTGATAACCCCTTTGTCTTTCCAGAGAAGTCATTGGCACCCCAGGAGTGGTGGGGACATCTACTCTCTTGGTTGGACTATTTCTGGGGAGTGTGGAGGGAGGGGAGTACAGAGATGCCTCCCGGTTAGGGACCTTGGGTGGGACCTCAGCCATTGGTCCCACTGGGTCCAGCATGAGGGTTTGATGAGCCATATGGATCTCTCCCAGGATGGCTTTGGGGTTACTGTTTGGGTCATTTAGATGCTTCAGGAGATCATTGAGGGTATTCCTGGAATCCACAGACCGCCGGTGCTCCCGCTTACTGGATGACTTCGTAAGAGGGTGATCCATGCTCTGAAGCTTCTTTTCGGCTTTGTGGGCATTCGAGTTTGAGAAGGATGTATTGTAGTCGTGAGTGGCGTTTGGAAGAACGATGGCACTGGGGATATGCCCGTGACTCAATGGGGAATGGGGTGGAGGACTAGAAGGAAAAAACTGGGGGTGTTCTTTCCTTGAAGCACCGTGGCCGTGGGCCTTCTCAGAGTGGCTCTTCATGGCCTGCAGGGTCTTCTGGTGGAGGACAGGTGTGGATTCCGGCGTGGGGAGAGCAGCCAGCTCGGGAGGCTGGCCTCTGTGCTCCACGGCCATGGACTTTGTATCCGTGTTTGGTGGCAGTTCCTTCCGACTGGTCAGCAGGTTGCTGTAGAGTTTGGGAGAATCAATGTTCTGCTGGTATTCCTTGACGGGGCTGTCAAAGAGGCCATTCAGCTTGGCAAAGCTTCCGCTGGAGTCTGTACACGACTGGGCGGATTCTGCGTCTTTATGGATCTTTCTGTTCTTCCGCATGAACATGTCACGGTAGCAGTATACGGCCACTCCTGCGATGAACGCGCCCAAGACAAAAGCGGCAAACACGCAGGTGATGAGGACATTCATGTGGACCATCTGGTTGGATTCTCCAGACTGGACTTCCCACCGTACACCTGCAACAGACACGGGAAGGCTTTGAACAAAATGCTTTAAAAAAAAACCTATTAAATATAAAATAGCTTATACTGAATCAATATACTACCTTCAAACTCCATATGCCTAGCTTACGAGAGCAAGAAGACATCAAACTTTCACAGTATCCCACCCCCTGCCCCCTGAAGTCACAATAAAATTTCCAGAAACATGTATGCTTGCTGTTCAAGTCTTTGGTGTAGACTTCTCTCTCCTTTCACCCCATCTCTTACACAGTTGTTAGGAATTTTAAGAGTTTCTATCTAGAGAGCAGAGTTAGAACAGTTCAGGAAACATGTACCTTATGATGCTCATCTAAGTCTTAAACCAGGATTAAAGAGTTGCTGCTGGGGTTAAGCAAAGGTCCAAATTAACAAACACACACATCACGCTCCAATAGCTATGCTAATACAGTTGGGTTAACTGGGACAGAAACGTAACTGGTCACAAGCACAAAGCAAGAACTTGGTCAGTGTTAAGTACAAATGTACACTCGTGCATTTGTCTTCACGTTCTGTTTTGAAATTTCATCTTGGGATGAAATATTCATAAAGTATCTACTATGTAAGGACACTGGACAGGGTAAGAAAATAATTCTCTATATATTAGTTTAAGAATATCCTTAAATTATCTGGAGGCATTTGAGAAATACTTAAATTAGACCTAGAAAGGGAAGAGTGAGTTAGTTTGTAATTATTGGAAATTTTAATGCAACCACAGACATCTAACAATCGGTCAGCGAAACGTTAGGCGTAGAGGTATTCAAGTCTGTTACATGTTCTACATGCAGCCAACTGAGTCAGAGGGACTGGGAAGGTTCTCTGGCATTAAGTTAGTAATAAGGCCCTTGAATATTAGTTGCTTTCAATCAGTTGTCAAAGCTGTTGAATTTAATGGTGTTGTGAAAGACCAGGAGAGAAAAGAACAAAGAAATGGTATTACTGAAAGAAATCAAAACAGAAATAATGATTATAAAATTGTTTGCAATGAAAATATAAATAAAACAAAACAAAATCAACAGAAGTAAATCATAAGTGACAAGGCAGTGCCATAGAACTGGCAGGAAACCTGATACCGTAGCTTACACACAAGGGCACAGACACTTTTTTTTTTCTAGAGTATTAAATCTTACAAGCAAATTGATCATACAGCTTTTAAACTTCACCTATTATGGGCTGAACGTAGTAATTACAGATAAGTACTATGCCACCCTTTGCCACTTGTGGCATTTGGACAACTTGTCACCCTGCATATCTTTTCCACATTACATCTGCAGATGAAGCTAAGAAGGGGCTGAGACAGCCTCCCAGATAAAAATATTTGGTAACAGGTATTTATCATCTGCGAGCTTTTGTCCTTTGATATTGAGAGGGTGACCCTCAGAATCCTCTGATATTCAGCAGGCTCTCAGCATCTGCCAGCAGAACCCAATACAGATTAGATTGTCTGAGTGGCTGTCTCAGGAGCCATGTTGTGGGCAGGAATGCACTCAGACTTAAAAACCACAGGAGAGCAAAGTCACTGTGGCCAGAGGGACTGTGGCTCTACTTTAGTTTCACCTCTGAGAGCCAGGCTAGGGATCAGGTTTCCATGCAGTCAGAGATGAAGTGCCTGGCCAGGCCTTACCCTTTGGGATACCTGATATAGTATCAGTAAAATCAGAAGTGTTTGGGTCATCTTGAACTACAAATTTCCGGGAGCTCGTCAGTTTAGGTCTCCAGGTATCAATCACTTTAGATGTAATTTCTGGGCTACTTGCCACAGTGGTAACAGAAGATGAGGATACCTCCATGTCTGTGGTGGCAAACAGATGACCATTAACATGGCTAGCGTCAAGAAGACTTTTCTGATTGCATCCTTGCATTTGAAAGTCACGTACGTGTTCTCAGAAATCCTGTCCTAGAATTTGGTAAAAGCCCCCTCAAGGGAACGAGACCAGATTTTTTTTTCTTTTTCTTGCAAGAGAGATGTAAAAACTAAAAGCTGACAATGAAGATACATTATGCAGATTTCCAAAGTAAAAGACAGGTGAACATTCCTACTGAAGCCTCCTCGTGGAAAAGTATCGTAAGCCCCAACTTGGGCAGACCCTGGCTCTCTCCAGCTAGCTCTCGGGATCATTTAATTTATTTGTGATGTGTAATGTACAGAGGACCTTTGTGAATGGCTGGGGTCTCTATATGCTTTCCTTCCCTGGAGAAGCTATAATGGAATTACATTTAGAAAATATCTGGTCAGGTCCAAGTAAACACTTGGTCTTGGACCTGATAAACCTGTTCTACCTAAGAGGCCGCCACTCTGCTTCCCCAAGGCCTCTCTGTCCATTTGTAGGTTTCTCAATGCACTGAGAGACTCCATCCACAGTGCAGCACAAACCTTGCTGTGTTGTCCGAAATACCTGGGGAGTTTCTTCCAAAGAGTTAGCAGTAACCCATGCACGAGCAATGGGATGTATACACTGACTAAGGATGCTGGGATACATGAGATAGGCCACCCTTTTCTCCCCCCTGAGGGATGAAACTGATGTGACCCCTAACGCAGCAGAGTCTGAAGAACAACTGAACCTTTCCGTGTCTATTGCGAGCTTTAGCCTAGTAGATGTCCATGACTATATAAGCATACGCTTTTAGACACGGTATGGACTGACCTAATAGTTACAGGAAGAGACCTCGAAACAAACACAGACAGATGTGCATGGAGACCCCACGGTACATCTTTGAAAATCAAAATCCAGCTTCATTCAACTGAAGCTAGCTTCTTTCACACCACTGAGAACACAACATTCAGAGATTCCTGGGATTGCCACAAAAACATTCAAAAAAAGATCTTTAGAACTTAAAAATACACATTTTTGAAAAATGTGTATTGTTCATTCCTTGTTTGTATGAAAGGTGGGGAGAGAAGGGGAAAATTATGCAATTCTGTCATCCATGGATAGAGATGGCCAGAGGGAGCATTCACAATGCAAAGGGTCGAGAGAAGGGAGCTGGGCGGCTGGCGTGCAATTGAAATGCAGAATATGTCACCCCATTGGACTTTCCTTAAGGATGTGCCTTGGTCAATGATGAACCATTCCATGCTACACACGGGTGGAGGGCTGAGTAAGAAAACATCTCTCAGGACCTTCAGAGGGTTATGAGTCAAAGCAGAAAAATGGAGGGCTGCCAAACTGCGCAAAAGGAGGGGTGGGGTGGGGAAGAGGGGCAGAAAATGCTGAACTGAAGGAAAGAAAAGACTGTTAATTCAAAAAAATTAAAAAAAACTAACCAGATGTTGGACCGCCAAATATTTTGTAATCTGGTGTAGTTGAAGGAGGCAAACTTTCTAAAGGGATCAAAGGAACACGTCATCAGTGAAGAGTAACGGAAAGAAAGCACGAACTCCAAGTAACAGAGAAAAGTCCAAAGAAAAGACTACAAACTAGAAGTTTACTGGTTACACTATCTTTCTCTATACTGTTTATTTACAAAAGTGCAAATGGCGAAGGAAACGAAAAACTCAGAATCTCTTCTAAGGGACCCCCATGACCAAAGAGCTCAGCTTTTTCCAAGTTTACGTTAAATGCTAGGTGGTATGTGTCCCGAGTCATTATCAAGGCTGGTTGTAAAATAATGTTTGCGTGCAAAGTGTGGTCCAAAGGAGTAGCAGAGGGCAGGGAGGCGTCTGTCTTACCGTGGCAGTCCCCTAGGTGGGCCGTGTTGCCATACTCCGTGTCCTGTTCATATCCTCCAGCGCTGTGGTTATGGAAAGCAAAGAAGTCTTCAGTTAACAGCCTTCATAGGGACAAGGGACAACCAGGACAGAGCCGAGAATACAGACTGGTTAGTCAGAGTCAGCAGAGAGAGTGCACTAACGATTCAACACGCTTGCCAACGGAATTAGTTTAACAAGGGTGCCTAAGAGAGCAAAACTGTCTCTCTTCACAATCTACTGCCCTCAAGGCTTGTTGTATCTAAATCTCATTCCCCTCTCAAATTTTAGATCTTCTTTTTAAAAACTCCCCTCCCCCCCACACACCAGAACAAGAAATGAAGGAAAAGAAAAGCAGTAGAGGTGGGGCTAAAGCATTTTGTTTTTAAGCTGTTGCTGCCCTGAGAGAAAATGGCTTGGAGGTCCAGTGTACTTACAGCATCCCGAGGGTCACTCTCTCACAAACTCCCTGGCTTAACCAACCACAGTACGGGTCACGAGATGCAATGCAAGACCTGGAGAAAAAAACAAACAAACCGTGATGTGGATCCTTCTTATGCGCACAGGACTTGCCACTGAGAGAGCAGGAATGCATAGGAACAAGGGGGCTTACTTTTTACACGATCCGTAGCGCTCACAGCGGCTGAGTGGGATGCGGACCACGCAGCTAGAGAAGGCCACGTATAAAGCATGGTGATCCTTGTCCAGCTGTAATGAGACCACCTTTCTGTCCTCCTCACTCTCGGCGCTGCACCTATGTGGTGGTTACATTTTGGAAACATACACTGAAGTCAAGCCTGCAGCAACTCATACAAGAGGCGTGATTTGGCAGCCAACCAAACCAAGTGCCTAATTTGAGAAATAATAATGATGGGATATATAGCTCTATGATTTTGTGTGTGTGTGTGTGTGTGTGTGTGTGTGTGTGTGTGTAGATGATTACATTTCAGGCTGAACAAAGAAAGGGTCTTTAAAATTGCTTTCCTGGCTGAATGGGGTTGCAGCTGTGAAGGACTTGTCAGACTCTAGAAAACTAGAAAGGATGGCATTCTAATGCGTTTAAATCCTCCCACGCTAGAGGCCTCTGGGTGTCTCCTGTATTCAACTTCCCTCGCTCACTCTTTATGTGCTTGAATTGTCCAAACTATCTTGCTAAACTCTAAGTATACTCTCTGTGTGCATGCTTACGACCAACTGTGCCACATGCAGCATCCCAAAATAGATCTGCAAGGTAAGACAGTGCTAAAATATTCTCATTTGTCACAGGTGAGGAAGGGGGGGATGCCTTATTTTTAAACTCATCAGCTGTTCACCCTCCTGGCCCCAGTGGGCTTACAAAAACAAACAAGGCTGAAAAGCATTTCAATGGGGGGAGGTAAATAATAAAGAAGAAATAAACCCCAAATGGAACCTGTAAAAAGCACCACTAATTAAGAAGTCTGAAAGGAAAATGGCCAGATGAGAAAATGGCCAGTCATTTTTTGGGGGGCGGGGGAAGGGTGGTGGTAGGGCTAAAAAGAATTCTCTCAAAGCATACTTACTTGGCTGGGTTATAAGCTTCAATCTCTTCGAGTAACACACTGTCATTCAGAGAGAAAGGACTGGTCTTTGCCAAAACTTTAAGTACCACGCCAGCTTCAGAGCCAACAAAGATGACTGTGTAGTTTTGGTATGGCCCCGCTGAACGGTCCACTTCGATGGCTGTCAACCTGTACCTAGTGGGGGAAAGAGGCGGGTCAGATCAGGAGGCCTGTGACAGGAGAAAAGGGTAGGAGTCGACGACCTGTGTGTGGTCTCACCTGACCCGTGTCTTTGTGAACCAGGGCTCATCGGCAATGGGTGGGACGGCAGAGTCCATCAGCGGGTGGGACTTGATGAAAGCCAGGGTATCATCTGGAAAGTCGATGGAGGTCTTGTAAGCTTCTGCGAGGCCGTGTTTGGCACAACAGCCAGGCCTGAAACGAAAACAGCAGCTTTTGATCATTTTCTCGCATGCTGGATTTAAGGGGTAAGCACACATTCTGTAGAGAAGGGGTCAAGAAAGGAAGAAGGGGCAGAGAAACTAGAGCAATAATGTCATTTCCCAGAATTTTATGGGCATTTGCAGAGCCAAATGCACAGGGCATCACAGGATAACATGTATTGGTCTCGGAGGGATGCTCTGCTGGGGTGGGAGGCTGAATGACAGATGTTAAGATGGTTCTGATGTTCATTAGGGGGAGGGAGGCTGTTTAATAAAACAAACCTTTGCCTCTTTTCTTTACCTTGGTTTTGGTACTTTGTCTTCGGGAACCGCTGTCCAAACAGAGTCTGGGGTTTTCTGCTCTTTGAACCGCCCTTTGAACACTTTCTCAATGTCGTCCATGCTAAAGGCACAGACTGCAGAACCAGGAATGCTGAAAAGTGATACAATCATAAGGAGGAGGCTGACCGTGGGGGCCATGCCCAGTTCCCACAGGGAGTACGGAGCCCCTGTGTGTGTGTGTGTGGGGGGGCAGGGTTCTGCTTGTTCCCACCTGTTGAGCTGTGTGGTGAAGACCCCAACCACAGTGGGGATGCCATTGATTTGGATTATGTCTGTTATAGACTGCAGGACGTCGAAGTAGAAAAAGGAATCTCCAGGAACGGAGCAGTTCAGCCGAGCCTTAAGGAAGGAAGTCCAGTGTTTCTCCAGGACCCGCTGTGAGCCACCCATGTCGTTTTTACAAATGCGAGCCACACGGGAATACACAGCCTGCCCAGAGACAAGAACCAAGCCATGAGGACTGTGAGCACAGAAGAGGAACACAACAAAATGCTGCCACTCAAGGGAGGGATACAAACAGAAACCAAAGGAAACAAAAGAAAATAGATGTCTGGCGCAGAACAAGCCACCTCCTTCCTGTACTGCCGCACAGTTAGAATGCATGAAGAGCTTTTCTCACTCTGCCAAGCATGCTCCCTGAGACCTGAGCAATCTAGCTTCCCAGCTAGATGAAAACCATGCCTGTGCGTCTGCCTCTAACTTTGTCTACTGCTTCTCATATTATTAATAAGATGTGTGGTCCTTGAATGTGGTCGTAGAAGAGTCTGCAATACTTAAGGGGCACATGGGCTTTTACAGAAACACTCCAAATTGAACAGGGGTTCCCATTCTCCATTCTGCCTTTGACACTGGAAAGGATGAGACCATCAATGGCTTTCTAAAGAGTAAAAAAGGCCTCCACTTTCTATGGTGATAGAAATAAAAATATGAAAGCTTTTGAAAGCCCGAGGAGGCAGCTGTTCCCACTCTAAGCATTGTGAGGTATTTCCCAGCAGTTAGCGTTTCCATCAGCAACCCAGCTCCCTTACTCGCCCTTAAATGCACTCAAGTGAGCCCTTTGAAACAACACAGGAGAGTACCCATCACCCTTCCAGAGTGGGTGGGATTTCGTTCAGTTTAAGTCCACACTGTGCACATCAAACACATATACTTGCCTTGCCTAAGTTATTATGCTCCACGGCGATTTCTCTGAAGAAGAAATAGACGTAGTTTCCATATTCTATGGCATGAAGGAAGTGTGGTTCTGAAAGAGAATTGAAATTCTTGAAGGATAATTCAGTCAGGGTGAGACCCCCCAACCGCTGGCTCTGTTTATACACCATACTTGGAGCCATGATTCTAAGGCATCCCGATATGGGCGTGTTCAAGCTTCAAGAGCCTGTGTCTTTAAAGTCAGCTAATGGACTGTAAAAAAGAAAAAGGCCTGCAGCGAACTGAGCTACAGCAAAGGTCTTTGTTTTAACAGATTTATTCATTAACCTCTTTAACGAGGGAAGAAAATCTCATATTGAGAATTTTTTAAAACCCTTGATTTTCAGAATTTAATGAACAAGATGGCTCTATAAATATGAACTCATCAATTCTCACTAATAAAGTTCCAAAATGGGTAGACGTGTATAGGAAGGTAGTATGGTGGTATGAGAGGTTGTGCTGTAAGCATTTGGAGTTAGGACAACTTGTCACACAAAGACAAAGCATCTCTTGTCTGCTTTTGCTTTGGCCACTTGCATGACTGCCTGAACGAACTTATTCCCTGACACATCCACTAGTCTGCTCATTCCCTGCCAATGTCATAGTTAATAAGCAAAACTCCATGTGCTCATTCTAGATGAGCAAAGTTATGCTCTGAACTTCCCGTTGGCCTTGGCTGCTGCTCCCAGTTAAGCCTTCTAACTCTTCCCCCAAACCCCAAGGCAACGCTCCTTTGGGCACCTTTGATCCATTTGGAATCGTATTTTATTGTGCGAAGGGCAGATCCATCTCCCATGCTTCTGTAAATGACAGCATCACTGGCCAGGAAATCAGCCACTGTGGCAGAATAGAGTTTTCCATCTGAAACCAAAGTTATAATTTGGTAAAATAACCATGATTACTTATAGGGTGTTAGCACAGCTACCCTCTGCAATGTTTCACCTGGCACCATTAGCTACGCAATAAACTACACGAGTGCTCGTCCCTCAACCTCTAACTGGCTGTCCTGTGATATTACCTAATTTTACAGGTGAAGGATCTAAGCACCCAAAATTAAGCGATGTATTCAGGGTCAGTTAATAATAGAGCCACGTGTAAGAATACGTATACTCGTCACTTGTCGCTGAGATACACCTGTTGTTTTTTTCACGTATTCTTCTTAATAATTTGTTCACAGGCTTTAGCCTTTGAAACGTTTGTGTCAAGGTCTATATCCAAGGTATGAGCTGTGTCTTCCTTTACATTCTCTTGCAAATTCAATGCCATTAATCAGTGATATTCAAAACACTGTAGCTTCTTACCAGCAAAGAGGGCGACATTGGTTTGTCGGGCATCAAACGGGCATCGTGCCAGGCCACTAATTTCTTCCCCATCATACTCTAAGGTTCTCAACTGCAAGAGGAAAAAAAAATCACTTGTGTCACATCTGTTCAATGTATTTGTTTGAAGGTAATATTGCTTTATTTATACTGAAATTCTATTTGAGGGATTCTGTTTTATATTCTCTTATAACGGAGATAAGACAAATCTCTGGGTTACAGCAGAGAAGGCTCAGCTCCAATAGCATACCAGTGAAGGAAATTATAGTTGAGGAGGAAAAAATTCATCTTATAAACGATACTTACCCTATAGTATCTGCACATCGGGTTGAAAGCATTGGTACCACAGACAAAAACCATCTCATCATTTCTTGGGACAAAGACTTTGATGAAGTTGTGGCATTCATCCTAAAGGAAAAACAATCACACGGCAGTCAGACATCTCCCATGGTGATGTCATGGTGGCAAAGCCACCGAGAGGGGACTGTGGCAGGCACCCGTCCACTGCACTCACTTTATGCTTGCCTTTCATAGCACAATTTTCTCGATCCTGTTGTCTGGACCTCCATGTCAGCTTCTAGATTAAGCAAGTAAAATCAGAGTTTAGTGTTAACTGGATGCACTTTGAATGGCGGAGGGCGGGGGGGGGGGGCGTGGGGGGGCGGTGGTGGTGGTGGTGGTGGTGGGGCATTCCTGAAGCTCAGGGGAGTGTGGATACACTCGCCCTCTGTAGCTAGCGGCTCACCTTGCTCGGTATCACCTCTGTTTGGGGGATTTCATTTAAGTTCACTGTATAGACTTGATCCCTGTGGGAAACAAGGCAGTTCAGTCATATCCTGCGAATGCATCAATGCTATATGCTGCTTCTTGTTTCACCTTTACAGATCTGCCATTACTGTGTTTTGAAGATCATCTGGCTTCTCTGTGACTTGAACAAAGTCAACAGGGTACTTTCTCATTAGTGAGATGCTTCTGTGCATTGCTGCAGCCAGGACAAGCACAGCCTTTCTCTCCAGGCTTGGGGCAAACTGACTGGGCATAAGCACAGACATATTTCTGATATTTGCCAGAAAAATTCTAAGTTAAGAAAGAATAAAGAATGATTTCCCCCAACCCCACTGCTTTGGGACAAAATAATGATGTGTGATTTCTGGATGTGACACTGAACGCTTTAACTCTGCTTTCTGTCCTGGTACCCAGCATGCTCTTCATGAGAGTATTTTTTGGCTACTTGCAGTTTTTGATCACAATCACATATTAGTTTTTCATGAACTAGACACATTAATGCAAGCACCACAAGAGAAAAGAATTTTAATCTAATAAACCAACGAAAGGAAAATTACCTGCCAGCAATATAAAGTGTGTCTCGAATTTTCAACATCAGCTGAAAGTCCAGCCTGTGCTGCGATTCGTTGCCTGAAGGGCGTCCTCTAAAAACCGGATATTGCCTTGAATCTGCAAGTAAAAATGGGCTAAACCATCAGTCAGGATTACAGAGCTGAAGAATCAATAGCCAGCATTGATTAGCTGTATATAGTACTTGTAGGAAGGGTTTTAACTAAATTCCTCTCTTAAGGTCTTGAATATAAATTAGTAAAAGATGGAGAATTGTCAGCAAATGGTCTTTTTCTTTTTTACTGAAAATATATAATCTCTATGTCTGGGCTGCTGCAGGATGGTACCCAACAGCACTGGCTCAGTTTCTGCACAGCCGAGGGAAAGACTGCAGATGATCTAATGTGCAAAACATTGTAAAGACATATTAAAATTTGTCTCTGATGCTGAAAATGAATAGACCTAGACAAAGACAAACAAAAGGCTTCCGTTGCAAACGAGGAATGGCTTTGTGTGACTTACAGTGATAGTCAACCGTGTTAAGGGGCTCATCATCTTCTGGGAAGCTGACCGCTCGTAACCTGGAGACCAGAAGGAACAGCACGCAGAACCAAAGCAGAAAGAACCCCATGGTTGGCCAAGAAGAAATCTGAGCTCCCCCTCCTCAGAAGTCCCACTTAGCTACCTAGAAGACAAAAGCATTATGGAAAGACCTTTATGCTGTGGTGGAACTGGTTTCTCATTTGTAGCCGGTTCAAATTTTTGCCCACCTCTTTCTATAGTTCCCTATTTATCAAGAGACCTAGCAGGGGTAGACAGGTATCTGCAAGAACAGACAGAAGGCAGCCCCGAGCCAGGCCTCGCTGAAGCACCTGGTGAGCATATTGATGCTTTTAGTGCATATGCCAGAATTTTGGAGGCAACTCTATGTCATCACAGCAAAGTCTCCAGAACCCCAAACAGAAGTGTTGGCTCCTAACTTGGCAAGGAAGTGGGCAAAAGAGGGATCAGAATTTTAATTAAACTCCAATCTGCATCCCTTCCCCCAGTCCTGAAACACATAGATACAACATGTTTCTTCCTCTCAGGAAAGACCTAAACTGCCTTGAAAAGCCAGAGCTGATGACCTTGTCCTCTGCCACTGTTACCGTAGAGCATCAAACATCTAGATCTAGCTGCTGCAGGTCCAGCATCGCCGCCCAAGTCACAGTTCTATATTCTGAAGTAGGTGTTTTGAAGACCAATGTGGAAAGAGGTCAGTGACCTTGTATTAGGGGGAAAGGGATTGAAAAGAAATAAAACGATTCCGTGAAAACCAATCAGTAAAGCAGGGAGTGACAGAGTAGGCCAGCTGGTCCCCAGCCTCTAGGGACACCTAGATTCTACAGTAAAACCATTCAGACCCAAACCAATACTCTAAGTACACTGCCCTCTTAGGTTTATTGGTTCTGTTTTTGAGCTGTAGGGGGCCTTGGGGACCCTCAAGCTTAACACCTTCCTTTGTTAAATGGGAAAACTAAGGGCTGGCAAAGAGAAGGAATTCACTCTGACGTTCATGGTGACTTTAGAACAAGGCTGGGGTCTAGATCAGGCAGCTGAGTCCCTGACCAGACACGGTGCTCCAAACTAGACCGAGGAAATAAAGGGGCGTGTTTCTTTCAAACAGATGGTATTACAAGGAGACTTTTTGAGAGAAATGGTTATATTCATCCTTTTTATTGAAGTTATGTTTCACAGATATTAAATCACACATTAAATATGTACAGTTACTGTAGATCAATAACCCAATAAAACTATGAGAACAGAGTTAAAAGATCTGTAAATGTTAGCAACTCACTGGGAAAAAAATTGGGTTTTCTGAGCCAATGGGAGAGGCGTGATTGTGAGATTCCAAGGGTATGGCTCTTTACACAACCAAAGCTGTCAATGGTTATTATAATAGCTTCTGTTTGTACACTTAAGAACCATGGGGGCAAGTTATAAATAGCCATCTCAAATTCTGGAGAATACAATCATTCAGTAAATTAAAAACTGTAAATATGCACTGCCCACACGCATTTTCTTTTGAACTAAAGTGTGTCATACATGAGTAAAACTGTATGTTTAAAAAACAGGCCTAGTTCTCTATGGAGAGAATAATGTTTCGAAAAAAACCCTCTGTTGATAGGCAATAGCAGTTAAGTTAATAAACAAAAATGCTTTGCAAAGTATGATGGGGCAGCAATGGTGGCAGCACCATTCTGCACTGAGCTTAGACTGGACAGAACTCTACCATTGCTGGCTAATGGACCCCGGGAACGGGCTTCAATCTCTAAGAGAATCAATCAGACTCCTTATTTATAAAATATGGGAAAAGCACTTCTCACCAAGATAAAAATGAACTAAACGCACAGTAGATTCTGAGCAAAGTTTGAGCTGTGGCTGGCCAGGCTGACCTCAAGAGTCTGGACAAGGTCTGGTGAAAAGAGGAGCTAAAAACGGGTAGCGATTTATCCAACTTTCCTTGCAAATGAAAGACTATTTAAAAATGCTCAAGGACGACGTACAGAATAAATTTTATATCTGGTTCTTACTTGTCAGCCCTTATCAAACTTTCTCTTAAGAATTTTACCAACCCAACTCCAAGGCAGCTCATATTAATTTGTCCTAGTATTTCTGCCTCCTGTTTTCAGTTGTAACAACGAACCTTAATCCCTTTGCTACATCTTCCAAAGCAGCCTCTCCCTGACTTGTTCCTAATGTTTTCTGTTTGTTCAGACCCTAGACAGTTCTAGCAGCCTAAAAAGACTAATGTGCTCTAAGCACCAAGTTTGCCTGTGGCACCAGTCCCAAACTGCATCTTCCGGATGGAAAGTCACTTGGCTCTTTCTGCCCAGAATTGTGAAAAAGGATCTCAAACACTCATTGCTCCTAAAGAAATGTGGAAATACGTGCACAGAAACAGAAAGTTCTGGGAGGCTTTCTTCCTTGGCTCACATCAGCCAGGCAGCATCTCTGCGTCCCAGCACCGGAAGCAGCCCTCATCCACAAGAACTGAAGCCAGGTCATGCTGACTCACAGCTAGCCCCTAGCTATGGCTGAACTGTGACATCCTGTAGCACCTCTGACACTTAAGTCGCCTCTCCCCATACCCTGTCTACAGCCAACCTAATCCCTCATAAATAAGCCCACCACCAATTTGCTTTCTGTTTACAAAGAAAGCTTAATTTAAAAAAGATACCATTTTGCTGTTGATGCTACACATAGAAAGTATTTCTTGTTGTACATAGAGCAAAGCAGGGATGGGGAGTATGTGTGTGTGTGTGTGTGTGTGTGTGTGTGTGTGTGTGTATCTGTCAGTGTGTCTGCATGTGTGTGTGAGTGAGTGTGCCCATGCACAGAAAGAATCTCAAAATCCGTGAGGGAAATGCGCCAAGTAAAGGGCTGAGCCACACAGAATCCCTTCAGTTTATTAGGATTTTTGAAACTTTGTGTCACCCAGGCTGGCTTCACATTTCAGCCTCCCAAGTGTTGGGATGAGAGATGTGTTGCACCATGTCTGGCTTCCTTGCGGAAGAGCTGAAGAACTCTAGGGCTCACTGGAATCAGGACACTAGTTAGGTGAAGTGGGCAAGCCAAGAGTCAAACAAACCATGGTAAAGGATGCTAACCGAGGGATAGAAACAGCTAAAAATTTTCTGTGATGTTTACTCCCTGAGTTGGGACTTCAGTTTGTCAAAGGTAAAATAGAAGCAATTGTCTTCACTATCTCACTGGTCCCTGTGGGGATTAAGGAAAGGGATTCATAGAAGACATCTACGACAGCACAGATTGACAGAAAAATTCTAGTAGCTTTTTAGTAAATATTGCACTTTACGGTTTCATCTTATTAGGCAACAGCGATGTGAAGGCTACTCCATCCCCACCCACTGTTAGGCAGAACCGCCTGGAAAACTTGCTGTTTTGCCTTCACTATCATGGTGGGGGGTTCCTTTAGGGCAAGGTCCAGTTTCATAAATGCTGTCCCTCCACTGAGGAGGAGAACCAGGTCCTCTAGCTTAATGAAAGGGCATCTCTGTGGGGCTACTCTATCCAGTCAAAAAGAATGGTGATACAGGAATAAGCATATTTTATCATATTTTAGTAATTACATTACCACTGAGTCAAAAAACAGCACTCTTAAAAGGAGCTCCCAGGACCCCAGTGCCTGAGTGACAGTGTCCACAGGAGAAGACGGATGCAAGGACTGAGCTCCACAGTCATGCCTGATTTTACCCTACAGATTGGCCAATTCTTAAGGTTGCTACAAATGAGAACACAAGTAGAAAGAAAAAAATATCGATGGTAGTCTGAAGAGCAACATATACAAAAGATCTCCATAAGTAAATATCAAAAACCCATCATTTATAGCCCCAAAAAGCTGCATCATAGAGAAGGAGAATCAAAGAATCCCAAACAACTTCCAGCAATCTAACTTCCAGACTGACGGCCGCAGAGTTCGTCCACCCTACCTGATTTCAAGACAAAATAAAGTGATGCTGTGATAGTCTCCTCTGAGATTAAAACATCTTTTTTTTTTCCCCGAGACAGGGTTTTTCTGTATAGCCCTGGCTGTCCTGGCACTCACTTTGTAGACCAGGCTGGCCTCGAACTCAGAAATCTGCCTGCCTCTGCCTCTGCCTCCCGAAAACATCTTATCCTGCAGGGGAACTCCTCAAGCAGGGAGGTCACCACCACCACCACCAACAAGAAATATGTTCCAGAACATTCTGAAATTGACTAGATTCAGTAGTTCCTTCCCTGTTTCCTCTGAGGAAGAAGGATGGAGAGGAGAAAAGCTACACAGAAGACTCTCAGACAAGAAGGTCCACCTAGAAGAAATTTAGATCAACTAAGGTACCTGGAAAGGCCAGTCTCCAACCTGTTGAGCTGTCTGCGGCTGTGCAGTGAGCTCCAGGTTCTCAGCTTTTATGGGCCTATGCTGGGGTGGGCTTTGGTGATGCTGTCTTTGAGTCATATCTGCTCCTGAAAGTAACCACTCATCATAAAAGCTATTGGTTCACGGAGTTGGACTTTGGTGGTAACCACACTTTGATCTACTGTAGGTTCCCTATCTACGGTGAGAAGGATGTTTCATCACCCCAGGAGAAAATTTGTTACCCAACAAGTAACTTCATCCATGAGAAAAGTAACATCACCCAGTCACCCCAAAATACTTTTTTATACAATATTCATTATCAAACACCCATTACTGGACATTACAACCCAGTTCAGAGACAAAATAAAACAGATATGCTATAACTGGAGTTATCAAGCTTATGTTAAAGAAAACAATAGTGTAGGTGGGTGTGGTGGCACACCTCTTCAATCCCACCACTTGAGAGACAGGGACAGATGGATCTCTATGATTTGAGGCTAGTCTGGTCTACTTAGAGTTACAAGGTAGCCAGGGAAATATTGAAAGCCTGTCTCAGAATAAACAAAACAGCTGATTTTATCTAAGGATATCTAAGGATGACAAGAATAATTTCACCAAAGAAGCATAATCCATAAAGTAGAACTCAGTGGAAATCTTACAGTAAAACTTACATGTAACTAAAACTTCTTAATAAAAACTGTGTCTAATAAAGGACTGGAAGTCACTGAAGAGAAGATTAATGAACTGGAAAGTAAGTTAAAGAAGTTATCAGACAGAAATGTGGAGAGCTCAAAGACTGGAAAAAGAACATATATACAATATATATATATATATATATATATATATATATACATACACACACACATATATACACACACACATATATAGTCCATACATATAAGTATATAGATGTATATATATATAATCAGGAGGCATATTTAATAGTCAGTATTTTTTCAAAATTTACAAAAATTAAGCTACCCATTTCTTAAAAAAACTCTAAGAACTTCTAAACAGAATGAAAAATTATACTTAGACATATTATACTTTAGATCCTGAAGACAAAGAAAATTTTATAAAAAATGGATAAAAGCTAAAAAAGATGTATTACTTTCAAAAGAACAAGAACTGCCTGACAGCTGACTTACCAACAGAAATGATGGAAGGCAGCAGACCATAGAATGAGATTTCTAAAACTGTTGAAAGAAAATAAAATTCCAGCATAGAATTCTGTGAGCAGTGAGGGCAGTATTTTTTTTTTAACCCACAGAAAAGTTTTATAAAAACAAACACTTAAGAAATTTTCTGTTAGCAGACCCAACTAAAATGGAGTTTTTGGTCAAGTGGATTCACCCAGAGTCAAACAACCTCTCTGTATATTTATAGTGTACAGTATATAATATACAGAAATCCATGGTTCCCAGATAGAGAGGCTGGTAAATTGTCTCTGGCTTTCTGAAAGCCCCTTGACTTCCAAGAAGGAAAGAAAGCCAAGAATCCAGCCATTCCACATTGGTCCCACGACCGCCATGCCTCACAGGGGAGCACTTCAGTTCCCTGCAGTCTTCCCACACGGGAATTAGAAGAGGAACCTCTTTCTTCCGGCTTCCCAGCATTCTGTTCTGCCCTCCAGCATTGCCTTTGCTTTACAAGGTTTGCCCCCTCTGTCTCTACTGTGTTGCCTGATAACATCTTAGTTTCTAGAGCCTTCCAAAGATTTTACTGGTTCCTTTGCTCATGAGTCCACCCTATAACTCCTCCTCAGAAACTATCAAGTTAAAAGTCAAGCAGGGCCCAGGTGGGTCAATCCCCTGCCTTGCAGGCATGCTTGCTTAGCTAACTCTCACAACTCCTTCTTCCCATCAGAACCTTTAGCCCACTACTTGCCCTTTCTTCTCCAGTCTCAACATTCCTTTCAGACGCTATAATTAAAGGTCATGCATTTCTTGAATATGTCTATAGATGCTTCAGTCTCCTCTGCCTGCAATAACCTTCTTTCAAAGGCCCTAACCTGGACAAGCAGCGATTAATCCCCATATCTACCCTATAGCCTGGAACACTGGGAAGGCATTTAGTTTGATTTGACTGCAAGGAACAGAGCACTTGACTACCAACTACAGAAGGCAGTTTGAGACTCCGCAGAGATCCTGGATTGTTTTCTAAACTTGAGTACTCTCTAATAAACTTAAAGTTTCTACTCTGCCTCAAGGACGTGGTATGCTTTCTAGTCACAAGGGACAGTCCACATACCACTCATTTCTGCTCTCAGTGACATACTTAAGCCTGACAATGGAGCCTCTAAGTGCCTTGCTTCATTCCAAGTACACTGACCCTTCTTCCCCTGTTCTTTAACCAACTCCTGCTGTCTTTTTTCCGTATGCGTGAGCGCATGTGTGCTTGTGTGTGTGTGCGTGCACAAATGGTGTTTGTATGAGTTCATGTGGGCTTGTATGTACTGAGTGGAATGCGCAGATATGCATGAGCCAGAGGTTAGTATTCTGTGTTCTCCTTAACTTCCATCGTCTCATTTGAACCTGGAGCTCATCTGGCTAGGTCTGTTGGCTAAGGAGCAGGATGAGCCCACCCCATTCACTTCCCTTCTTAGCCCCTTATCCCGCTGGGGCTAGAGATATGTTGTCCTGCCCATCTGTTTACATGGGTGCTGGGATGGGAATTCAGGTCCCCCTGTCTCTGCGGTCAGCCCTTTCTCTGCAGACTCTTCCCTTTAGTCTTGAATAGAAATCCATAGGCTCCCACACCCCCTCCCTTTTCTCTCTCTGTCTTTTCTATAACGCGGTTGACTTTTTAACTGATTGAATAATGTCAGGTGTTCACATCTGTCTCAAACCCTACCCCGTTGAAGGGACAAAAGCTCTCATGACCCCAGATCCTGCAGCTGCCTGCTTTCTTCCCTTCCATTCAGAGGTTTAAGTTGTTTATTCTCCATCGTGGTTCCCTCACCTCCTATGCTTTCTAAATGGGGCTAGGCTGTGAAGATGCTGGTTATTTCTGGTCATTTACAGCCCTGGGTCACAATCTCTCCAAGGTGCTTTAGTCACATGTCTATTCATAGAAGTTCCCACCCCAACTGAGACAGTCTTACACTGTAGCCCATTGTCCTGGAAATTCAAGCCCAGACTGGCCTTGCACTCTCAACTTCTTCTTGTACAACCTCCTGATGCTGTGATTCCAGACATGAAACAGCGTATTTGGCTCTTCCCACTGCTTTCCAGTGCTCCTTCTAGCACATTCATCTGACCATTTATTCACCTGTAAGTTTGTCTCCTTCTTAACTGTTTCCTCTTCAGACAGAGTCTCACTGAACTGGCCTCAAAGGGAAGGTCCTCCTGCTTCATCCTCTGTCGCCCTAGGCCGCCATGCCTGCTCCCTCATTCATGGTCTAGTTACAACCAAATCGTCTTTCCAGAATACAAACCTTGCCATGTGGCTGCATGGCCCTCTATTCACTTCACAGTCAACCCTAGTGCTTTGAGTGTGGCCTTCTGGACTGATCTCATTCCGAGTCCTCATCTTTTCAGCTTCAGAGTGAGCCTCTATCCCTGCTACCTGGGTTTCTGCTACCTTGGCATGGTGTTGGGCACTGGGATGTGGTCTATGCTATTGGCACTGACAAACATAGGACCTTCTCCTCTTCCTCTTTGTCCCATTTCCCCCTTTCCTTCTCATCCCGTTTTGCTTGTTTGTTGTTGTTGTTTGTGGGTTGTAGCCCTGGCTGGCCTAGACCCCACTATGTAGCCCAGGCTTCTAACATTCATTGCTTCTTCTGCTCGTGCCTCCTGAGTGCTGGGATTACACATACACATCATTTTGACCAACCTGAACAAGGGTTCTTGACCTCTGTTCTTAGGCTTCTTAATAATAAGATTTCAGAGCCCCCCAAAAATCTTTTCCTCCTGCCTTGGAGGGATATGTGGCTAGGTCAACAATCCTGGAGGCAATTTTCAGTGAACTATGTTGAAAGGAGTGAACCAAAGGGCTGACGGTGAGTTCTGAATCTCCACAGCCCTGCTGACTCACTGAGAGCAATGGGAGCTTTTTGGGCTCCGATTTAATTTAGATTCTTACATTAAAGAGCAACAGAAGGTAGCCAACTCCAGAAGGATAGGCAACTGAGACTCCACTCTCAAGCAGCACTGAGTTCACTAAGACTGTTGAGGATTAAAGCAGGAGAGAGAAGGTGTGGAACTAAAAAGTGTCATCCACTCTGGAGTCTAGCCTTAATGAGAATGGTGGCCCCTAGAGTTGCAGAAATTATAAGTCTACTGTCTAACAGCCTTGCATGTCAGGCGAAGACAGAACAGAACAATGGGTTAGGGGTGATTGAAAGAAAGCAAGACGCGAGCTAACTGTTATTCCTTGGTGTCTACCAAGATACAGGACTGTAACACAAAGTCAGTTATGGAAGGGGGAATCTAGATTTATTCAGTATGTCCCCATTCTATAAAGAAGGAGGACTTTGGGGTTTAATTGGCAATTAACAATAGCATGTAATCAAAATGGTGGATGACATGACTTTTGGCTCAAAAGCAAGAACACTACAGTGTGTGGTGACATGGCAGGACCATAGGCCACCAGTGCATTTGTACAGACTTCTGAAAGACTCCCTTAAGTGGTGTTAGGGGAGGATGTTTGGGTGTCTCCTTACATCCAGGCTCCTCAGGATCTTGCCTGATAAGGTGTCTTGGAAAAGAGCTGCTCTTTTATTGAAGACACCTGTCCTGTGAGCCTATTCTGCACACAGGCTTTAGAAACAGTTTGCAGATAGGAATGAATGCAGGTTCTTATCTTACCAAGCAAGAAAAGGGCAGCTGAAAGACCTGAACTCTGAGACCCTTCATCCTTCTGGAGATATAGCTGGTTAGAAGGAAGAGGTGTCCAGAATGATTGTGTTAATGACAGGCTACAATTAACCTTCAGAAACTCTGCTGTGTGATACACTGAGGAAGTGACAATGTGGCTGTCTCATCTAACTTCCATTCGGTGCAGCCCTGCAGGCACACGAGAATCTGGGAGGATTGTGCTTGCTCAGTACCATGGGAAACATGTCAGGTACTCTCCTACCCTCAGTGACATTAAGAGAAGAAAGAGACCTTGACACTAGAGACAAAAGACACTAGAGACCTTGACACTAGGTCCATAAAGTGCTGTGTGTCATAGACAAGTTGTTGCACTCCTCTGGCCTGAGTGTTACATCAAAGCAAATAGCATAGGAACCTTTACTCTTCAAGGATCCATGTTCTCCCTCTGAGGGTCAGAGGTAAGGTTCTGAATTCCCTTCAGCTACTTTCTTGGATCAATATTGGCCTGCTCTAACATCAACACCCACTGGGCTCCTCTCGCTCATCATAAAAGAAAGCATCCCAAGTAGGTCCAATCACAAACAGGCTCTCCCTCACTCAGAGGCTGTTTGTAGCATCTCCCTCTGTCCCTTTCCCAGCCAGTCTTCTTTGGTGGCAACCTGAACACATTGTCTCCACTTTATCACCTTTAACCTACTTCAGGCTAACTTAGCTCCTGTCTATCAATAAAGCCCAAGGGCTTTACCAAGGCATTGAGTCATGCTGAGCAGTCCTGCTGGCTATTCCTTTGGTTCCTGATGCTCCTGAGGATGATGAGCTGATCCAGAACTCTCCAGCTGCCAGAGAGCAGCATCCTCCCTCTGATCATCTCAACATGCCCAGTCCCTAAGTCAGGCCTCTTCAGGTCTCAGTCAGAGTCCCCAGGCAGTCTCCTCATACCTGCCTTCTCCATCACTGGTTCTTTGAACCTCATGTTTAGCACAGACCATGTTCTGACCCCAGATCCAGATGCCAAATTCTCTGCTAGGTGCAATTCAGTTTTATACAAGTCTGAAACTGAGCCCAGGATCCCTCATTTTGACTTCCTCTTCTGAACAACCTCTACAGACTCAGGCTCACTGCTCAAAGTGTCTGGACTCAAATTCACTTAGCATTGTTTCCCAGTCAAGTGACTCTGGACGTGTCCCTTAATCATGGCATCATGTAAAACCGTCTTCTACCAAATTCATCACTTTACCTGTCTCTATTAAATTGCAAGATAATATTTCATTAATGGATATTTGCATCCAGTCTCACCAAGAGAGATGGGATGGTTGAATGTCATCTCATTCTCTCTCAACGAGCATGAGGCACTAAGCTTGGCCTCAAGGAGGTTGCTTGTAAATACTTAATAGTCACAAGAAGAGATGAGTCTGAGAGACCAGTAGCACACACCTGGCTTACGTGCTAGGGTGAATGCTGATACGGTGGATACATACTCTCTCACAGCTTGTGTATGCAACCTACAGGAGCCCTCAGGCCATGAGCCTCAGGCTGGGAAGCCAAAATGTTGCCCACAAATGCAACAGATGCTGATTTTCACGTCTGCCCGTCACTGGAAACCTAGTCCTTCCTACAAAAGGAACGTAGGACTAAGTGATTCTGTTTGTGATTCTGTTTTTTGATCATCCTATCACCTCATGCCATTTCCACTCACTTCACACCTTCCCTGACACAGAGGGGAGCAGAGTGGTTCTTGAGAGAGGTGCTTCGGGTGCAGAAGTCTGTCCAAGAAACCTACTTGATTTGATCCCAATACTCAGCAAGCAAACATCATAGTAAGGCCTGAAACACTGCACAGCAAAGCTCTTTGCTTTGGTAGGTGGCCATTTTTCTTCTAAATTTAAGTTGTGCTAAAGCACAGAGCAGGTTAAATCAGCATGAATGCATTCATAATTTCTTTTCTTAGGGCTAGATTCTGACAGATGAGAAAAAGGTGGCAGTGGGTGCCACACAGGGGACAGAAGGCAGGGGCTGAGGCACAGAGCCTGTTGGATCCATTATTAATAGCTTGCTTTAAAAATCCATGCTTCCTAAAACTTAAGCTAGTTCTGCATATCTTCAGCTTATTTTATGTGCCTGCAAAAAGCTGGGAAGTTGAAGTTTGGTGAAAAGCAACAGGTTTTCATTAAGTGTCTGGATGTTCTTACAGCAATGACAATTACTATCAGAATCGGCAATGCTCTGCTGATTCTATTCATAATTTGAAGAGGAACTGAAGTGAAAACAAATTGAGCAGGAAGGGACAGAAAACAGGATATAACCTGTCTTGGCCGAATTCTAAGCAAACTGAATAGGAATTGCACAATGTGTCCTGTAATCAGAACCACTGCTCTGGGGCAGATATTTCCAGTCAAAACTTGCCTACAAGCTTTTGCCAGGCAACCTCAACTCAGATAGGATAACATTTTTTTTAAACTAAATTGTTCTAGCAACAATCCTCATTGAAGGTAAGGAAAAAAAAAACCCACAAGCAACTGATGGCAAGCAACTGATGGGATGATGAGACCGAGATCTTAGCAGAAAGAATGTGCTATCCAGGGCAAACGATAAATCACCTTGAGAGATCAAGATGAGGACCAGATCTTTGAGACTATAAACAAGAACCTTTGCAATGATCATGAAAGAAAGAAAGAAAGAAAGAAAGAAAGAAAGAAAGAAAGAAAGAAGAAAGAAAGAAAGAAAGAAAGAAAGAAGAAAGAAAGAAAGAAAGAAAGAAAGAAAGAAAGAAAGAAAGAAAGAAAGAAAGAAAAAGGAAGGAAGGTGGGAAGGATTGGAGGAAAGAAGGAAGGGAGGAAGGAAGGAAGAAAGGAGCAAAGGAAGGAAGGAAAGGAGGAAGGAAGGAAGAAAGGAGGGAAAGAAGGAAGGGAGGAAGGGAGGGAGGAAGGAAGGAAGGAAGGAAGGAAGGGAGGGAGGGAGGGAGGGAGGGAGGGAGGGAGGAAGGAAGGAAGGAAGGAAGGAAGGAAGGAAGGAAGGAAGGAAGGAAGGAAGGAAGGAAGGAACACACAGCAGGGGACTTTGGTGACCAGAATGAATAACTGGGTAACAGTGCCTTTTTGGTTGCTGTTATTTTTACCCAGAGGACACAATGGTCTTCAAGGCTAACTAGTTAGGAGGGACATTAGCAGGAAGGTCGTCCATCCACCATTATCTGCTCTCCACACCAGGTGCCAGCCAAGGCTGCTCCCTCTCTGGTCTCTAGAAAAAGTAACTGCTCTAGACAAAAGCAGAACCCAGGCTCCTGGGAGGACAGGATGCCAAAGGCCTCAGCTTGTCTTTGGAACACCAGCTTACTCCACCAGATGACCTGCTGTGGCTGCCATATGGCCTGTGTGTGACATTCTGCTTGGGATAATGGGGTCTGGGTGTGTGCCTCGTTCTGCCCACGGGGTCTGGATGACAGAAGTCGAGAACGTGTGCTCCTTTTCGACGGGTTTGTCAGGTGCAATCCCTCCGTAGCTTTAGCTTTTAGTATTATTCAAGGTGCCTTTTCAGAGAGCATGGGGAAACTAAGGAGGTCTGCTGCTATTATTTCTATCTGGCAAGGAAAGAAATGAGCAGGACGTTAAGGGACTTGGGAAGCAGAACTGCAGAGGCGGGTGCACAGCAGCAGTGTTGCAAATGGGGTGCAGTGATCTCTGCTCAGCCCAGCACCTGGAGAGCGGCAGCACCTCACTCTGCTGGGAGGAGCCATCGCCTTCACGCGCGCAGGCACGGGGCTGAGCAATCCGCTTAGAGAGGGCTTCCGATGCTGTCCCGATTTGAAGTTGTTGATCAAGGGCTACATTTCTAACATCTCAGAGAAAGAAAAGTGGTATTTAAAAATCAAAGGAAGCAACATGGAAAGCCAAGAACAGTAGGTCCTAGTCACCCAGTGATCAGCCACCTTGTATCTGTCTTCTGTATGCACACACAGAGACATGTGCATATGTATACTAGCAAGTTCCTATGACAGAAGGGGGCGCTTACCCCGACAGACCTAAAGGATCCTTAGCATGAGTCGCCAGCATCCACAAGCAGTTCTGACTTGAGTCACAAGCAGACAGATAGGGAGCTGGACTCTGTGCTACTGTTGTCACTTCCAGTGAGTTATTAGTTTGCTTGCTTTTCTTTCTTTCTTGCCCCCCCCACCAAAAAAAGAAAAACCCATTAACTTATTTTGACAGACAATTTTTTATTGTATGGATGGAAATTCCTGAAGAGTTAGGCTCAGCTCACCAGTCCAGCGCCAAAAATGAACCCGTAATCAAGAATGGGAACCAGGTGGATTCCATGGCTGGCAGAATTTCTGAGAGGGCCCACACAGATATGGGCCACAGCTCACCTGCAACTCTCTGATGATGGACTTTGGGGACCTCTGGAGCCACAGAGGCAGAACTGGAGTCTAGGTAAATCCACACAAGTTTTCAGGGTCTCAGCTGTTAATTTTTACTAAGTAAATGCAGGACAAAGGTGTTAGCAGAGTTTGACTTTTCTGGTTTTTTTTTTTTTTTTTTTGCTTACTCCACCCATTACTGAACAGTGAAATGTAGGCCAATGAACATGGATTCTATAGGCCAATGAATACCTGTTCTATAGGCCAATGAACACAGGTCCTACAGACTAATGAACTTCGGTTCTAGCTGGGCTGCTGAGGAGTCTAGCTCTACTATTTACCAAGCTACCTTGGGCAAGCTAATTAACCCCTTTGCACTTCTGTTACCCTGTAAATGGGGTAAGATAGGAGTAGCCACCTCATAGGATTACCAGGAGGATAGGACTGGCCCTCTAAAGAGCTTATCGAAGTTCCTGGCACAGGGGAACACTGTAATTGTTATTATTCAGGGTGAGTATCAGGAAGCCTGTTTAAAGCTAAAGCCACAACCTTGAGGAAGGGTATGGGGCTCCAAAGCTGGAGATAACCATGCTTCAAACATTTAAACCCTTATCTACACTTATTCTTCCTCCCCTCTATGAATCACCCCAGGGGTTGCTAATCTTACCTTCATTGTCAAACACACCTGGAGGTAAGAGGAGGCTAGAAAAAAAAAAGGTTGGGTTTTCCTTTTAAACCCTTAAAGGCTTTGAAGGAGCCAAGAGGCCTTCAGAAAGCAGAGCCCCTCCTCCAGCTTCTGTTTCCTCCTCAGTCGTCAGTCTGAGCTGGAGCATCCAGAAGGAGCTGGAGCATCCAGATGAGCTCCAGGGCCGTTTCTAAATCATCAGATTTTATGTTTGTGGATTTGGTGCCTGGGTTGAAAAGGGCTCTTTAACCAAATGATTTCCAATTCATCCTTCTAAATTTCTGCCATAGCATCAGCGTTGCCTAGGATACAAAGTGCATGGGCTTGCTCTCAACCCGGAGACAGCAGGGCTCTGCTCAGCAATCTCTGCCCATGATCTTCTAAGCCAAACCACAAATGGGATTTGCAGGGCAAATGAGTCTCCACTGGGACTTAAGAATGTGGGCCCGACACTCTGATGGGGTCCCAGATGGACAGCAAAGGACACATTTGTCCCCTTACAACCAGGTGGCCATGCGACACATGGACTTTAGAAGTCACCTCAAGCTTCCCTGGCCCCAGGGGTGAGAGGCAGAAGGCCTCCCACAGGGTACCACTTTCTTTTGTAATTAAGGATAATGCATAGTACAGAGCTCAGTTCATACACACTCAGGAGCTCCGGCCAGGCCTCCATGCCCTTCCCTATATCCAACTGATAAAGTTGACAAGTTATTCTGGGCTGGTAGGAGGAAGCAGCAGGCCCAACTCTCCAGTGGTATCCAGCCTAGTCCAGGGACTGAGCAATATTTCACCCTCATAGCATTTTACGCTTCAAGGAAATAAATATTTCTTACCGACTCTGGCTTTTAGACCCCTTAAAGGTTTAGGCACACACAGTAACCCTAGCAAACTTCATGTCAGAGGCACGAGGACAGAAGTCTTGTCTGGGCTATTCTCTGCTTATCTTTAGAGCCTGCAGCTATGCCTGGTACCCCCAGCATCTGTTTCTATGGTTGCTTGCTGAATTAGGAATGAGTCTTCATGTTACAGACCAGGAATTAAAGAACGACTTGAGGGCATGTACCTAATAAGGGGTTTTGGACCCCATGTCCTCAGGCCCCCTGTTCTTTCTCTCACCTCAATAGCTAATCTTAGAGAGCCTCCAAAGGGATTTGCATAGGCAAAAATAAATAGTTCCCACAATGTCATCAACAAAGCCCTCAAAATTAGGATGCCCAAGAAGGATCAGATGGGAACAATGGGTGAGGCTTCTCTCAACAGGCTCTCTTCTGGATAAGGGAAGACTTGATTCTGACAGCACACATAGTCTTTAACCTTTCTGCCCTCCTGTATGTCCTTCCCACCTGGAGCACTTTCCTGGGCCTTCCCTCTCCCTTCTCATGGAGAATCCCTAAACGTTAGAACACCCTGCACCGTCCTTCTTTTCCTTCCTCATGCCGAAGCATGATAATTCCTTATTTTCTCAGGGTCTCTCTAACCACACACCTTGTTGTGAGTTGAGTGTTGCAGGCTATCTCCTTTGTCCATACATACATTCCCGAAAGACTGCTTGGTACACGGGACTTGGTAGTTGGTTAAATGAGTTGTGGCCAACTCTGTAACATATCAAGAAAAGAAAAAGTAGAGAAACCTTCAAACAGCACTTTTCTTGCTGTTAACCTGACCAGACCGGAAGCAACTGAGACTTAAGAAATTCTGCACGGTTGTAAAGTATTTTCTTGATCAGGAGATGTGAAGTGGCAAGACCCATGCTAAATGCCAGCCCCACCTTCCGTGGTAGCTCTGATAAAAGGCAGTCCTAGGGAAAGGCTTTACTCTGCTACAGTGGCTTCCTACTGGTGAGTTCATCTCCCCTAGTGTGGCTGTTGTCGCTGTATAAACTTTCCTTTACCATCATTAGTGTCTAGCTTTGTAGGACTTCCAACAAAGGATGGAGACCAGTGGCTGCCCAGGAACCCACTTCATAAATAGAAAAGCTATTGGGTCCCTACTCTCTTCAGTCTGAAGATAGACGGTATCCAACAGATCCTACCACGTATGCCAATCTATCAAGTCCCCATGCTGCTAGCCATTCTAGCAGGTCTGTTCTCCTAGGGCATAGACAACTAGGTGATAACATCACCAATGGTTACCTGCTGTGAACAGATACACAGCAACACATTGAACTACATTCCATCACGTAAGAGCCATTCTTTCTTATGGTTTGGGTCTGACCACAGTGAGGCTTGGGCTGCCCCTGATTCTAAAATTCCTGGGGCAGACGCAGATGCTTCAGATGTTCCAGGGGCAGGTTCTGGCTTAGTGCCTGTAAGGCCTAATACTTGGGATCTGGGGCTTCAAAGTCTAACCTAGTCACTGGAAACGTCCCAGGAGTGGGTGGGCAGTGGGCTGTGCTAGAATACAATGCAGCTATAGACATGCAAAGAGCAGGAACAACAGTAAAATCCTTGGGAGGAAATTAGTCTAATTACCTTAGTAGGGTAAAGTGGATTGCTTTTCTTTACACCTCCAACCCTGGCAGCTCTTTGATGAAAAGAAAGGATTATAAAGCCAGGGTATTCGACCCTTTATCCAAGAGGAGTCCACAGGGACAAAATGTGGTTACAATCAGAGTAGGCAGAGTTCTAGCAAGGGGTGAGGAGATAAGAGGGCATTGGGCTGGGGTGAGAGGCAGGGCTCCTGAAGGCCCCAGCTAGTGTCCAGGTGAGTGGGCACTGAAAGCCCAGAGGCCATGTGTGACGCAGGTAGGTGTTGTAACTGTAACTCTCATGCCCCCATGCTACCTCAGTGCATCTGTGATCCTCTCAGTGTGCGGTGCCTTTGGACAACATTCGTGCTGCCCCAGAAAGAAACAGAGGTGAAGGAAAACAACCCCCTGCAGCAAGGAACTTTTGCATGTGTAGGGAATTTGGGGGCCCCCAGCTCCCAGACCTTCTCTGAGGTGGCCAAAGGGTGCACCTCTGCTGACTACCTCACTAGGACTTCAGAGGGACAAGTGAGAAAATAGGAATAAAAATACCTTTGAAGTTGTGAAGGTGCTATCCAAGCAGGAAGAGGCTGGGTCATTACCAATACTTTATTTAGCCACACTTTTGCACAGCCCAAGAGAGTGCATGGCTTCTGCATGGGCTCAGAAAAGGCTCCTTTCCAAGGGAGCAGTTATTTTCTAAGTCCCCAACCTGGGTGGATCTCCCAGCGCTCTTCTCCACAGTTCTTTGGACCAGGAAGTCTCCTCAGCACTTCACTCAACCCTTAAGGCCCATACGTGGCTTGGCAATGTCTCTCTCTGGTCTCCACTGTGCTTCCTGCACCTCTACAACGGACTTGCTATGGTGGGTTCCATTCTCTGGCTACTTGCCTGACTTTCTGACTGAACCTTGAGTTTCCAGAATCTACTGCATAGAAGAGAATCAAGTTCAGGGACCAAGAGCTGGCGTATGCCCTCTAGCTGGCCACTAAAGAGAGGAGAAAGTTCCCAAGGTGTTCTCAGTTTGTTTCTGTGCGATGTACCCTAGAGCTGTGTGTAATATGCAGATAGATGCTGGCACCTGGGACTAAGGACTGAGTGCCATAAGCCAAGGCTGGCTCTGAACAAAGCTCTCCAGGCCCTGCACTAGGCAAGCACTCACGCGGGGCTACTTTTCAAGTTTACCAATAAGGAAATGAAGTAGTAACCTGTCTTCAGTCACAACATGAAATAGCAGGCTTTGAGTCTTTTAGACTCCATTGTCTGAGGACTTGGTTAGTTTGCCAAAAAAAGTTAATACTGATTAAAGGGATATGACAGGAGTAAGGCATTTTAAGTTTTTAAAGAAATATTTTTTCCTATTTTTAGCAAGATTTTATTATTTTTAAGACAGGAACATTGCCCACATTTCTTTCTCTAGTCAGACGATTTGACAGGTAGCTACCAGAAAAGTAAATAAATCTAAGCTTCCAGGAAGAAATAAGGGGAGATTCCTGCCAGAAGCCAGCCCAGATGTTCGCCTTCCAAGCCCTCAGAGCTCCAGGTCCACCTCCTCCTCCTGCCTTCGCCTTCGAAGCCAAGGGTCAGGCCTCAGCAGAAGACTCTCCCTGGCTACCACTGACCAACGCCTTTAGGTGGTTTCCAGGGTTGAGAGGGCCAGGACCACCCTTCAGCCTGGGGGAGACAGTGTTCTGAGCCCTCTCTACTCAGCTGCTCTAGCCTCCTTGGAGACAAATTGTCAAAACATTTGGCTCCCCTCCTTCCAGGCCCTTCAAATGAAAGGATGGTTTCCTTAGCAACATCTTCTTTTAAATGCTTGGCTGCTTTGGCAGAAGGGGCATGCTGGGGAAGCACATAGTATGTCTTCCCCGTGCAGCAAAGCTTGTCTACTCCTGGGACTTTCAGTTTCCAGCAATAAAGCACAGTGAGATAGGCGTTTTCATCCCCAACTCCAGGCAGTGGAGATTTTAAAAAGTGTAAACATGTTAGAATCTTTTGGATGATAGCCCAGCTTCTTGACACGTCTGTCCGAGAGCTACTGTCCTCATGAAAGCCAGAGAAGAACCAGGTTTCACTTTTCAAATAATTTAGGACTGGTAACATATGGCTCAGTAGCAGAGTGCTTGCCCGGTGTACACAAGGCTCTGGGTTCTGTCCCCAGCACCTCAAAAAACAAAACAAAACAAACAAAACAAAAAACAGAAAAACAAAAAAACAAACAAACAAAAAACCAACTAAACAAACAAACAAAAAAACCAAAATCGAAACAAGCCATCAAATAAAAACATTAAAGCAGCAACAATCAAAAAACTTTTAGTGGCACAGGCTTTTGTGGTCCCACCTACAATGAAATTCGGCCTCCCCATCAGTCATTACTTAAGAAAATACCCCACAGGCCTGCCTACACCCTAATCTTATGGAGGCACTTTCTCAACTGAGGTTACCTCCTCTCAGATGACTCTAGCTTCCATCGGGGTGACATAAAAACTAGCCTGTTTAACTAGTAACAGACACCTTGAAATCAAGCATTCAGCAGTCGGGTAGGGCTCTCTAAATGCATTGCCAGCACTTTCAAAAGTTAAGAGTTTTACCAGGATAAGAACAACACACGCACTTGACAACTTTATTCTTTTTGAAGTACACCACACACTTGGCCCCACCCTCATAGCCAGTCATAACAGAAAAGGGCAGGTTACTGGCAGCTTTACAACAGTCTAGTTTTTACGGTGGGTTGTGAGTTGGGTGGTAAAGCATCTTAGACTCTCTATAGGTCACCAGTCACTTCAGGAGAGCCTGGCATGCATTCTTTGCAGTAGAATCGGTAGTATAGGTACAGAGAAATTCTCCCTGAACGTTTGAGAGAGAGCGGTGCAGAGGCAAGTACACAATCCCTCCTAGGGGCAGGCATTCCACTGCCCAGATTTTCAGCTTCTCAAAGGGTTAGAAACACAGTATGGCAGCTTAGGCACATTATTGCTAAATGTTTTCAAACTCTTCACATTTGAAAGTGGGTGAGCCACCTCTGTGAATCTGCTGACTGAGAATCAGAATATGGCTGAAGAGATGCTGGTACCTGTTCCCGTCCAAGACTTAATAATGGGGTAGCATCCACTTCTTATGTCTTCTGGGGTTTGTCATGGGAACTTAGCCACTCACTGTAGTGTAAGGAAGCCCAAACCACTGTGGAGAAGCCTGCATGGCTAGATCTGTGTGTAGAGGATCTACAGGCTGTGGCTCTCAGCTGTAATGAAGCATCTTCATGATGGGTGGTACCCAGTCATCATCTCAAAACTGGATCTTCCAGCCTCCAGCTACCTTAGGAACTAAGTTGAGTCTCTGCTGAGCTCTGTCTGAATGCTGGCTTATAAACTAAACAGGCAAGCGTGAGACTTTCAAGCATTAGGATTCGCAATAGTGCGTTTGTAGAAATCCTTTCTGAGACCATCTCAGTATTATCTCTGTCCTGAACTACCACCTCCTTTGTTCTCTCCTTTCAGTTCAGCAGAGTAGTGAAATTAGCTGTCAGAGCTGGGCAAGCTGCGGACACAGTGACTTTGGTCAGAGCACAGATGCTCTGACAATTATCCAGCAACAGCCTTCAGACGGTTCTATGTCTCAGGCAGGATGGAGTTTGTCCTTAAAATGTCATGCCTGTCTCTTAAAAATAAATAAATAAATAAATAAAACAGGCTCCTGTTAACAACCATAGAAGTAAATACTGATGTAAGGAAGTGTGATTTTACACAGTTGTTTGGGGAAGAGCGGGTGTGTTTTCACCTATGCATGGGTGTGCTCTGTAGTGTATGGATCTGTGGAACTCCAGTTTTACACTGAGTGCTTTTATCACTCTTTACATTATTTTTTGAGAGAGGGTCTCTCGTGACACCTGGAGCACACTGACTTGCTGGACTAGACAGCTAGCGAACTCTCCTCGTTTCTGCGTCTCACTACTATAATTACATTTCTGCCTTTACCACGTCTGGCTTTCTCTGTGCATGACATGCAGTAAGCTCAATGTGACTCAATGTGACATGTACCCAACACCCTACTAGCTATTAGGTTTTAAAGGCTACTATGGAGGAAATCAATACATTGCACATGGCAAAGTAACTCAGCACAAACACTTTAGGAATTAATTTTGGAGGCTTAACACAGTGGGAAAAAGACAGCAGCATCTTCAAGCAATGTCACTGGTCAAGCTGAAATGCCACATGAAGAAGAACAAAAAGAGACGCAAACTGACCACCCCGCACAACTCAACTCCAAATGAATCACACACCTCAACATAAAACAAGACACACTGAATCTGATAGAAGAGAAAGTGAGAAAAACCTTGAACTAGCTGGCACAGAAGATGGCTTTCTGAACAGAACATCAACAGTGCAGGCACTAAGATCAACAATTAATTAGTGGCCCTCATGAAGCTGTAATGCTTCTGCACAGCAAAGGACACCCTCATTCAGACCAAGTGGCAGCCTACAGAATGGGAAAAGACTTTTTTTTTGCCTACTACACATCTGATGGAGGTATAATATCCAAAATATATAAAGAACTCAAGAAACTAGATATCAAGAAATCAAACCAATAACTAATGAGGCCTAAACAGGGAATTCTTAATAGAGGAAACTCAACTGGCCGAGAAACACTTCAACAGTGTTCAACACTCATACAGCTATCAGGAAAATACAAATCAAAACTACTTTGAGATTTCATCTTACAATGGTCAGAATGGCCATGATCAATAAAACAAGTGACAGCTCATGCTGGCAAGGCTGTGGAGTAAGAGGATCGTTCATCTCTTGCTGGTGGGAGAGTAAACTTGTATAGTCACTACAGAAATCAGTAGTGATTCCTTACAGACATGGGAAGCAATCCATTCCAAGATGCTACTACCCTAAGATACCACTCTTGGGCATGTACTCAAAAGACACTTCATCCTACCACAGAAACATCTGCTCACTGCTGCTCCATTCATAACAGCGAGAAACTAAAAACAACTCAGATGTGCATCAACTGAAGAATGGATAAAGAAGATGTGGTACATCTACACAATGGAATATCACTCAGCCATTTCAAAAAATGAAATCATAAAATCCACAGACAAATGGATGGACTAGAAAAAAGAAATCATCGTGAGTGAGGTGTCCCAGACTCAGACAGACAAACATGGTGCGCACTCACTTATTGCTGTTAAGTCAATGATAACCAAGCTATAATTCATAGAACCATAAAGACTAGGTATAGAGTAAATGTCTTACAAGGTACAGATAGATCTCATTAGATATTAAAGTAGAAGCTTCCATATAAATATAAATATGTATATATTTGAAGGCAATCTAAATGTAATTGCCAGATAATGGAGAGACAGTGTCTCAACTGGCCATCTCTTGTTCTCTTGTCACCAAATGAAGCTTCCAGTACCATGACTAGACTTCATTTAATTGAGTAGTTAGCTACAGGGGTCCCATGGAAACTCCCAAACAACCCAGACTGTTGCCAAGACTATGGGCTGCTCTCCACAAACTGACAGCAAGGTTCAATTGCTGAAGACAACACCTATACAACTTATTGAGCATGGATAGGTCTAGCTGGTGCCTACTCGAGCCTTTACCACTACGTTCCAGCATCTTTGGTATAGGAAGGCACGCTACATGCTACCAAAAATGAAATGTAAACACTAAGCTAGCCACAAACCCTGTGAAGGACGATGGTCTCCTGCCTGAAAGATATGCTAGGGCAATGGTGGCACAAAGTAGCCAACCAATATCTGATTTGACTTAGGCCTACTGTAGAAGATGCAACCCATACCCACTCGACACTGCTTATGCGATCAAGAACCAGATGGACTTACAGTAAAACCAAATACTACTGTTCAGAAAAAAAAAAAAAAGAAAAAGAAGAAAAAAAAGGAGTAGTACGATAATTCCTAATGACATTCTGCTATTCTCATAGATCAGTACCTTGCTCAGAGAACTTCCTCCTACAGCAGAAGAGACCCACAGGCAGACATTATGCAGACAGTGAAACACCTTGGAACACACAGCTCTAAATGAGAATGTCCCCATCAAATTCCTCCCTTAGGGTTCAGGGAACCCCAAGGAAAAAGGAAGCAGAAAGAAGGTAAGAGTCAGAGGGGACAGAGGACACCAAGAAAAGAAAGCCCTCTAAATGAAAGATCTAAGACCTAAGATTGCATGGACTCAATGAGACTTGCGGCAGCATGCACAGGGCCTGCACAGTTCTGCACCAGGCCTTTTGCATCTAGATCATGGCTTCCAGTTTAGTGCTTTCATGGGATTCCTGCATACGTGAAGGAATGAGTCTCTGATTCTTGGGTTCTTTTCCTTCTGTTTGCATGGTCCAACTCAGAAATACTCGCCTTTGTTTTAGCTTCTTATATTATATTATTGTCACTTAGGAGCCTATTTGCTCCCTAATGAGAGGCAGAAAGGAAGTGGATCCAGACAGCGGGGGAGGTGGGGAGAAACTGTGAGTAGGAGATGGAAGAGAAACAGTAATCAGGATATATATAAATGTTTTCAATAAAAATAAGAAAAAATGAGCAAACAAACAAACAAACAAAATAATTTGTTGTGTTATAACCTGCCCCTCCGATTCCTACATGTGTGTACATCAATATTGCCAATCTTTAATTCAATTTTATTTCTGACAACTTATCTCAAGCAAATAATCTAAGGTAGAAAGAGAAAACATTATAGTAAGATAGCTATTGACAGGAAAATAGATAAAGCATATCTAAACATAGAAAGCTAAGATGAAAGTCTATTTCATCACTCTCACAGAGTGAAAAATAATAATGATTTAAAAATCCTCAATTTATGATGTAATGCTAAGTGAGGACAAAATCAAACCATTAAATTATATGTTTACATTTTCTGATCACAGCTATACGGAAAAACGTATAATAGAACAGTAAACCATAAAAGGATGTTTTTGAGCTATTTCCCCTTAAAATAATACTTTGTAAATTTTAACTTAAAATGGAGAGAGGTTTACAATTGTAATCCTAGCATTCAAAAGCTGAAGCAGGAGGATTGTTGCAGGGTCAGGATTAATCTGAACTAGAGAGTTCCAGAAAAGCCTGAACTATAAAATGAAACCCTGTCTCCAAAGAACCAAAATAGATCTATCTGAAATGAAGGTAGAGAGGGATCAAGCCATGTGTAAATAAAGACTGCACCCATTCACACCAGCCAAGTATAAGTACATGAGGATAGTTTTTAGTTTATATAAGACCTTAAATCCTATATGATTTTTTTCCAGAACATATGACTTACTTTAGTTGTTACTGCACTAGAGAAGAGGTTGTCCATTGCTTCTGTGTCATATTTACACTGAAGGTAGCAGTAAGGAAAGGGAGGCCTGGGGCTTCACCTGAGCTGGCATACTGTAAGCAAGATGTCCCCATGCTCCTCTCCGGTTTCTAGTATTTAAGTTGCTGTGTTAAGTTTCAAGCCTTAGCCAGGCGTGGTGGCGCACGCCTTTAACCCTAGCACTTGGAGGCAGAGTCAGGCAGATTTCCAAGTTCGAGGCCAGCCTGGTCTACAGAGTGAGTTCCAGGACAGCCAGGGCTACACAGAGAAACCCTGTCTCGGAAAACCAAAAAAAAAAAGTTTCAAGTCTTAGGATAAAGCCAAGCACCAGCTACTCCTTCGCCTCATTTGTAAGGCAGTGTTTCATGGCCTGCACCTTGATACTAGGCAAAGGATGACTTAGAATTTATTTATTTTTATGCACATGAGTGGTGTGTGTACATGTCTGTTTGTCTAAAATTAGGAATTATGATCTCATAGAAGAAGAAAACCTGTCTGTCTGTCTAAAATTAGGAATTATGGTCACACAGAAGAAGAAAACTTGTTATAGACACCTCAGTGGCCAACTCTATACCACCAAAATAAGATGAAACCCCGCTGCAACTAAGCACAGGTATCTTGAGAGCCAAAAATGACTGGTAGACCAGTTGCTCAAATATTAAGATCTCCTTTCGGCCCTCTAAAATGACACATGGGATGATGTCCAGGAAAGTGTGGCTTGTTGGAATCCTAAGCCTCCTGGCGAAGTCCTGACTGATGCCGGCACACAGGACATTGGTCGGTTCTGCTAGCTCTGAAGCACGCTGGTTCAGATTTCAGACTATTGTATGCTATACAGTGCAGATACTGTGCTCACATGGTTTCTGCTCTTATGGAACTGTAATCGTTTACAGAAAGCAGAGACTTTAGGTTGTCCCCACTGATATTATGCAACCTTTACATAACACAGTGGCATAACTTTAGACTGTATTGCACTAGACTTTATTGACTTTTAAAACTGCCATTTGAGCTGTTAACTTGTTTCATTTAACAAATAAATTCTTCCATGATTTTTGACTTAGACTCAGAGAATTTGCAACAGTTTCTGAAATGGCCCTGAAAATACGTCTCCCAATTTGGACTATGCATTTATGCAAAGTACTGTTCTCAGCAGTGACTACTGTAAAAATCAAAGTACTAAACAGCTCTGAAAATGTTGAAGGTACTCTATGTCAAATATTCAGCCGAGGATTAATTCTATATGTAAGAATAAGCAAGCCTGTCCATCCCATTAATATGCAGGCTTGCTTTCATCTTCAATAAATTATGAAATGACACATGAACTAAAATAATTTTTAAATAAACTTCTTTATGATTTGTTATCTATAAATGATTAATTTGTATATCTATTTTATAAAGCTGTATACCCAGATACACTCATACATCCAGGGGCAGGAAAAGCTGCTCAGAAAAAAGGGGTTGTGAATGGAACCAAATTTTTTATAAGTTCTGTCTCAGAAAACCATTAAGGGTTGAATTGGACATGATGGCTCACAGCTATCATCCCAGAACTTGTAAGGCAGAGACAAGAGGTTCAGTGCAAACTCAAGGCCAGCCTGATCTACAGAGTGAGATCCAGGCCATAAGCCAAGGCTATACAGCAAGAACATGTCCAAAATACCAAAGGAGCTGGGGCTGGGAAAATGGCTCCAGATTAAAACACTTTCCAGGCCAAGCACGAGGACTGGACTGGGACCAGACATCAGATCCTAGCACTCATGCAAGCATCAGATGAGCATGAAGACCTGCCTATAATCCCAGCACTCTGATGAAAGCAGATTGGGGGACCCCCCTCCCCCAGCTGACTGGCCGGGCGAACTGGCTGTATAAGCCGCGCCATCATGAATAAGTAGGAAGTAATAGATGATGACTCCCAGTTCAGCCTCAGGACTACATATGTGTGTGCACACATGTGAAGACACAGTCGCTCACATTCAAACATGCGTATGTATAGACACATGCACCACACACACACACACACACACACACACACACACACATACACGAGCAAAGAGAAAAAGAAAGTAAATAGTAAATTAATGCCAGACCCACAGCAAAGAACACCAAGTAAAACTCTGCCCATTAAGGGCTGATACAGTATAATGGGAAAGGAAATGGACATTTTCATTTTGTTCTAAGGCTAAGCATCTCCCTCCTGCACACCAAAATAGACAGGTATCCCCTACTAATGTGAAGTTAAAATAAGTATGGTTAAATTAAGAAATAAGAGAGCCGAGCGCTTGAGGCTAAGGCAGGAAGGCTGAGACTGCAGGGTAGCCTGGACTATACAATGAAGCACTGTCTAAATAGATACAGTCTGCTTCTCTGCCTCAGTCTATATTTTTGAGTTGCTTAAAATAAACGACGCTAAAACCTATGAATTGGTGTCAAAGTAAAACTTCCTTAATAAAGCCTCCGAATACTAGATGTTACCACTCTGACCTCAGGGTCCTGACACTAAGTTGTGCACGGCTTTCTGCATACGTGGCAGAAGGCTGCCTATCTATCTGTTGAAGCATGCCAGACATCTGCTTGCCAAGTGTGAAGGCCAGCTTTAGATGCTAGTGTTTAGGTAGGAGATCAGAGACACTCGGAATATTGATTTTTTTTTCCAGTCTAAAATTCGCTCAAGAGGCTGAAGAGATGACTTAGTGGCTAAGAGCATAAAGAACCCAAGTTCAAATTCCAGCTCCGTCTCTGACAGCTCACAACTGCCCTTAACTCCAGCTCTAGTGGATCTGATGCCATACTCTGGTGTCTGTGAGTGCCTGCACACTCATGGCATACACTTACATTCACATACCCATGCAAATAAATGAGAACCTTAAAATAAGATGTACTCACATTAAGGCACTGGCAGGTAACACTGACAGTGTGGCTAAAAGTGCGTTAGGAACCCCTGGTAAGTTAAGCAGGTTTTCTTTGGGCTTTTGTTCCTTTAGTTCCCTAGGGACCTCAACCCAATGAGAAGTCTGGTGAGCTATTTATTAACCATCTGAGCTCTGTAACCCACAGAGCTCAGCAGCATGAATGAGCCAGTCAGACCTTGATTCTCACACTGAGAAACATCAGTGGTAGTGCTTCCCTCTTGCCCAATAAACATAGATTCTGAGGAACTTATTTGGCCCACGTGCTGCACTCATATCTTTAATTAACCTGGAGTTGCAAGACCACGGGGAACATACCCAGTGCTGGCATTCCTGAGGTACCACGTGATGTGCACTGTTTTGATTGGTTAGTACTCATGCTGGAGTCCTGACTGAAGCTTGACAATTCTCAGGATGCCAATACTTGCCTATGAGAGTTTTAAAGTCTTAGATATAGATTATGTTTTAAAGTATGGCTAAAGTACAGGAGGGGCAAGTTAAGTCTCCTTGGGGAAATTAGCATAGAGTCTATAGAGAGGAAGGGACAGACCTAAGCGCTATGAATGGAATGAAGTACCAGTGCCCATCAGTCTGACCGTAGGTTGCAAAGCCACCTGCACGATGGAGGTCCCTGCTAGAAATCAAAAGTGCCACCTCGTAGCTCAACTTCTCAAGAGAAGTCTTCATTCCAACTATTCTTTTGATCCCATACTTCCCATGTCCTGATCTCTAGTTCAGAAAGTACGGTTGCTTCAGACAAAACCAAACTCCAACACATCACTTGTATCTTACTCTTTGAAGGGGTGAAAATTATGTCTTCACTTACAACAAATCCAAAGGCCTGGGAAAATTAGGGGGCTTCCTGTCTGGCTGACAGTGGGACCTCTGACACAGAGTTAGTGAGTCCTTCTAGTTTAAGCCTCCTCTGACCAATACTGAGCCTCATAACCGTCACGTGGTTGGCATGGCCCAAGCACAGTGAAAAAGGGGGTCTGCTAGGAGTGCCAAGAAGGTGACAGCCAAGGACCAGGGGCCAAGCAGAGTTCACAAGCCCATAGAAACTGGCCCTGTCAACAAATGTGCTTCCAGCCTATTCTATACTTTGGTTCTTTTGAGGAAAAAAAAAAGGAAGGTGGGCAATTTGAAGAAAAATGTGAATTTTTAAAACTTACCACATGGATAAACAAATGACTAAGCAAGGACATGAAGGGTCTTATAAGCCTCTAGAAAATTGCTAAGATCCAAGGACAGGTTGAGCTGATACAATAACTCATTAAAAGTACCTGATCCATTAGTTGTGTCATAATCATTCAATAATATGTAGCATAGTGAATGTTTTGCGTGGCCAGAATGGAGTCTAACAGGTGAGTGGCCATGTATGTGCAGTAGAGCTGACTGGCCTACTGTGTCTCAGTAACATCATGTTTTGATCAGAATGGTTCCCATCTTTTCTTGTTTATGCATTTTTAATTTTTATTAGATATTTTCTTCATTTACATTTCAAATGCTATCCCCAAAGTCCCCTATACCCTCTCTACCCACTCCCTGCTCCCCAACCCACCCACTCCTGTTTCCTGGACCTGGCATTCCCCCATACTGGGGCATATGATCTTCGCAAGACCAAGGGCCTCTCCTCCCATTGATGGCCGACTAGGCCACCCTCTGCTACATATGCAACTAGAGACACACTAGGGACACAGCTCTGGGAGTACTGGTTAGTTCATATTGTTGTTCCTCCTATAGGGTTGCAGACCCCTCCTTGGGTACTTTCTCTAGCTCTTCCATTGGGGGCCCTGTGTTCCATCCAATAGATGACTATGAGCATCCACTTCTGTGTTTGCCAGGCACTGGCATAGCCTCACAAGAAAGAGCTATATCAGGGTCCTGTCAAACAGCCATCCTAATAAGGTTTCCTTGTAATGAACAGAAGTCTCTCCTGTGTGAATGCTCCACACACATCTTTGGTTTGAAAACAGTAGTGATACTAGGAAAGCTACCACTTGTTGGACTCCATGCCAACTGCTTTCCATCAGTTACACGGGGGAACAGTTCGTGGCGTTCCTGTTCGGGAGAAAGACTATTCTAATTGATCTGAGGCTCCGGGGAGGGCCAGGATCAGAGTCTGGCTCTGAGCTTAGGAGCATCTAGGCACATGGGTTGCAAGGCCTGGGGAAGAAACTGGGAAAGCTGTCCAGGAGTGGAGTCAGCCGCCATCTTCCTCTAGAGTGCAAGACTCTCTTGATAAAGGTCTGAGTGATGTCTCACCTTGGTGGGCAAAAATGCAACTATAAAACACCAAAAGTAGAAATCGCAGATATTGAAAAATCTAAGTAGTTAATTTTTATAGCAGCTGTACAAAGACACTTAGAGGAGGGGCCTCCTTGCCCAGGTTTTATGGTGCCTTCGACCTGATTTATTGTTTAACTGAACCAGGAAAAGAGGCTAAAAATGTACATGGGGAAGGCAGCACAGCCAGGCAGACTGCGTCCCGGTGTCCTGTGATGGACTCTATTATGTGACAAAGAAGCTCAAAGAACAGTAACGCTCTTTGTTGGATACAGGACTTAGAGCTTCAAGGGTTAACAGCTTTTTTTAAAAGTAGGAGTATGAGAAAACTGTGAATTTATGATCATGAAATATCTCTTCGTTTCAGAAAATGGAGTTAGCATTTCTGACTCTCAACAGATGAAAGTGCCTTTCTAATTATGACTATATTTACTGTGATGTCTTCCAAGTTGATCTGGCAGGGGATCCTTCTTTCTCATCATACCCACACTACAGGGGGAAGAAGGAAGCAGGAAGAAAGGGAACTTATCAACCTAGTGCCCATATTTGGTAGCATTTTTCCCCCAATGTCAAACACCTTCTATATTTTTATATATTTTTTAGCTATATATTTTTATAGCTGGCTAATCAAATGTAATTTCTGTTTCAGTTGTGTAAAACTTTTAAATAATGGAGAAAAATATCCCTTGCCAACCATGAAACTTTTATAGTTTGTATGTACCTACAATCATACTGTTATAATGGACACAGTAGAAACATACCATACATGTATGACAAGGTATGCACGTGTTCTGTAAAACCAAATGCTGCTTTTATGCATCCTGCCAGAGGCATCCCCACCTCCTCAACCTGTTACACTCACAGCAGTCCCCTTCCCTGTCCCAAAGAAGTTTAGACTCCAGATTTGGGTGGGTGCATAATTCTATCCAATGAAAACCAGGAGAAGTCTGTCACTCATTATGGCATTCTGGGAAGACCTGGCCTCCTCATCTGCTGCCTTCTCATCTGACACACAAACACTCATAGGAACATGAAAACAGCTACCCTGGGAAAGGCCACGGCAAACGCTCAACCCTTTGTAACTCATTTAGCTAGAGAAGGGATCAACTCCAAGGCAGCACATCTTAGGAGTCCTTAGAGCCTGACATGAGGTTCTGAGCATTTAAATACCTTTGATTTCTGTTTCTGGGATTTCTGTTTTCATGCCACAGCATTCTCATCATACGAACTCAGAACACTGAAGCAGTATGGGGTTCCAATGTTTGGGCTGGCTCCTATACAGAATGCTCACTGGTTCTACATCTCTTTAAGGATACTTTCCCATTGTATAGGATGGGAAACCAAGGCTCAGGGAGACTACTGATGTGCTCAATCCACTGAACATAGGCCAGGATTTCAATCTCTGCCTATTCTGACTTCAGGAGCTCTTAGTCAAAAGCTCTGTATGAACCAAGTATGTTGTATAGTGATGTGAGGTAGCGCCAGGTCACTTCATGAACCCAAACTGGCAAATACCAGTGTAAAGGAACTGTCTATAGTAGTGTAGTTAATTTTTCATAATATTGAATTTGACAAAAATGTGAAAATCTTGAGGATAGTTGAGGGGAAATGAAACCAAGCTTCAGGCTCCTGTGGTAGGAGCTAAGCAGTGGTCACTGCACATGTGCACATGGGCTGCAGACACCTCCTGTCTGGAGTCACTCATATTCCTATCTGTGAGCTGGACAATTCAGGGAGCAGAGACTGCCAAGGACATCTGTATTAAATGCTAGCATTTATATCATATATATATGATATAAATATATTTATATATTAAATATACCATATATATTTAAGTATCCTTAAAGAGATGTATATAAATATATAAATATATATATGAAAAAAGTATACTTTGTAAAAATACATATTATATATATATTATATATATATTTGTATATATGGGAAATATTGTAATCTTCTCTTATATACAGTGCTGTTATTCTGTGGTTTCAAGCACCTATGACCAAGTGTAGTCTGGAAATACTGACACAAAAATTCCAGAAACACATGACCCATCAGTTTCTTCAGCCATCCTGTTCAGTCTTTCTATGTTTGTGATAACAATCTATACCTGCCTAGGAAGGGAGTTTTATACGGGACTGTCTGCACTAGGTTGGCCTTTGGGCACCTCTGTGGGAGAGGCAGGAAATCCCCAAACCCCATTTCCTGGCAATGAGAACCCAGACTGTGTAAGAGTAGAGAGATCATTCTGAACACTGGCATGCATGCATTCACTCATGACTTTCTGCTCTTGACTATGGATATAATGTGATCAGCTGCCTTGGATTCCTGCTGCATTGACTTCCCTATAACCTGGAATTGGGAACCAACCCCTTTGTATCCCTTAACTTACTTTCTTCAGGGTATTTCATCATAGCAACAGGAAATGAAACCAGGGCACCACCCCAGCCAGTGCAGGAATCATCCCCTTATGCAGGGATACCATACTGTGTAAGTCACCTGCCTACCAGCCACTGAGCATCTGTCTCAATGATCAGCTGGACAGCTACAGTGTCACAGTGCTTGAGCCCAAAGGAACCCTTTCTCTTGGACATGGCTTCAAAGTCTCACAGTGATATAGTGAGTGAACATATCTGTCTGAGAGCCATTAAATTGCCACTTTTAATGGTAAAGCAAAAATATAGATTGCTATTTTGAAAGATACCAGACTAGCACAGCATTTATCAATGTGTACTACTGTAGTGTTTCCATTTTATTATTAGCTACTGTTATTAATCTATTACTATATCTAATATATACATTAAAGTTTATTACAGGTATTTATTTCTGTATGAGGAAAGGCATGGTACATACAGGGTTTTGGCACCCACTGGAAAAGGTTTTGGAAATTAACTCCCTATGGATGATGGAGACTATTGCATTCAATCAAAGATGACACATTTGTTTTGGAGGACCACGTTCCTCTTTCCTGAAAAGAATTTGATGATCAATAAAGACATCGCTTTTCTCCCCAACTTTGGTTATCAGCCTACAGCTTTCTGAAGTACATGCTAAACCAGTCACAGCCCATAAGCCAGGTCCATCTCTGTCCTTTGAAGCTCATGTGCCCTCTCAGTGTGACATGTTTAAGATGGGAGGGGGGGTTCTTCAGGGACCCAAGTGAAAATTACAGAGAGGCTGTGCTATAGCAGTGCACCAACTCCCGAGAGCTGAATGAGGTACAGTTATTGCTAACTGAAAATATTATCTATGTATTTCTGGAAATTGAGTCTAAAAACTATATTAACAGCAATGAAGTATAAGTGATCCCCAAAGGAAAGGGCAGAGTGCTGTAAAATGTAAATGACAGTAATAAATTTGAAAAGTCGGGCTATCTGTTGCCTGGCTCTATGTGCACACAAGTGCATCATACTCAAGTTGGCTTTTTAAGTCATCATGGTATTTGCTCTTACAATGGAGGAAGATACAATATGGAGACAGATGTAGCATTAAAGAACCCCGTTATTAGAACCTTGGAGTTGCTAGGTACTAGTTTGCCCCCAAATTAATTTTGTTCTAAGAAGAAAACGGTGGCCAGTAGGCTAGCACCCATCTCAAGCCTCAAGCTGGTGGTCAAGCAAGGCTAGCTTCCAGACTCCTAGCTCTGCGTTCTTACTCCACTTCTAAACTGTGCTGAAATCTTTTCTGTTGACAGGTATACAGGATGACTTTTAAAATTACAACTGACTTTACACTGCAGATAGAAAAGAGGCCTGGAGAACTTTCTACTGCTCTTTGAATTCTAGCAGAACATAGGGCACTAATTGAAGGACTGGCCTTTGGGGACTTCAAGCTTCACAAACCAGAAACAGTCATGGTCATCAGGGAAGGAGCACAATAGTCTTGCTTGAGAAACTCCATCCAGTTGGCCAAGAGGCTGTGCCAAAATCAGCAAGTGACAAGACAGTCGCGTCTGTCACGCTTCTCCGTCCACTTCTCCATTCGCCCCTGCCGAGTAGTCAGTCGCTTTGAAACACTTCCCCACAGGTCTCAGGCTTCAAAATGGCTCAGGTTCTCAAATTACATCCAGCCAGTTTTGTCAGAGAAAAACAAGTGGATTCAGGAACCACTTTCCATTCAGTTAGTAAATACCTACCCTAAGAAAACAAAACAACAACAACAACAACAACAAATACCCAACTGTGTATGTAGCATATTCAATACGGAGCATGACATGAAGATCAGCATAGGTCAGGTCTGGGTTGTTACCAAATAGCATGACTATATTTAAAAGCTCCCAATTGATTATTCTAAGAGCAACATAGCTTTTTCCATCACTTATGTCTATGGTTTGATTGTTTTCTCCATCAATTAAGTTGAGGAGATTTACAGCAAGTGGTGGAGATACAGGCTCCAAAGTCAGAACTGGGCAGATATTCTGACTCCACTATTTCATGGTCCTCATAAGGTCCTGGCCTATGCTAGGCAGAATAATGACCTCACCCTTGAGAAGCGTCAACACCAGGGCTCCTGCCACCCTTAAATTATGCTACCTTCCTTAGCCAAAAGGTGATTAGGTGAGGACTTTAAACCTGGGAACTAGTCATGGGGCACCTCTGAGGCCAGAGTTATCATGATGGTAGGCAGGGAAGTCAGGGATGCAGGAGCCAGACAGTAACTGCAAACATGGAGGAAGGCGCAACCAGCAAGGACTGACCATAGCCACGGAGATCATAGAAAGCAAAGAGAAGCGTTTGCCCCCAGCACTTATGTGCCTCCATATGGGCCCACTGACACACATCACAGACTTCCACTCCTTCTGACTATGAAGTTATAAATCCCAATTGTTGTGGGTTATTGGTTTGGAGTCATCTATGAGAAGGTGACATTCCTTCAGGATTTCCTCAGAGACCTGTGACATTCCCTACAAAACGGGAATAAAACGAGCAGGTGTCCCAACACAGTAACACAGGACCCTGGGAGAGTGTAAATAACACCTTTCAGGGCTCCACACAGATTAAGAACCCAATGCTCAGTCATTACGGCCATGCCAGTATTCCAGCATAATTGTATCGACTGCTGTTTACAATGAGCAGTGATTTCATTATGTTGTAATGGCACCTTACATTTTAACAGCATTTTCATTTCCATGTATTGTTGTATCTGACACTAACTATAATTTCACAGGGCAGCAGAGCATCAACAGATGAGGAAACTTGATTGGCTGACCATGGATGGAGATCGGGGCACCTGCTTCTAAGTGCAGTGTGCTCCAACCTCAGCATGTGATATGTATCAATAGATACAGAGTAGCGATAAGTGATGATAACTAAGGGTGATGGGGTTGCACGCTCCAGACACTCTTCTTCCTCCCATGTGGGCTCAGTCAGAGGAGTGAGTTTCCAGCCAGGCCTCTCAAGCATGGAAAACACACACACACACACACACACACACACACACACACACACACACACACACACACCTCTGTCTAATGTGTCTAGTCAATTGTGCAAGGCACTAGGGGGAAGAATTCCATCCTGACCACAGCAGGCAATCACCTGGTGCCCTGAAGCATGAAGTTTGATTACCCTTATCTCAGTTTATCATTGCATCAAGAACTGTTGATAGGAATACTGGCCCAGGGCCCCGCTTATGAAATGATACAGGCCAGTCAGCAGAAATAAGCCAGGCTCCTTTTTTTTTTCCCCCTGATTTTTCCTCACAGTGGAAATCTTTTACAAACTAGAGCTTTTAAAAATAAGCCTCTTTAGCTTGCGGTGTGTTTTATTGCTTTCTCTTTTCTTTCATAAGCTAACCGAGAAGCCCTGGGCTGGCAGGAAGAGGTCCTGTCTAGCTAGCAGCCTGTTCACACCCATCTTGCTATCAAGTAATGTGTTGACATGGGAACCTGCAAAAACCCCCCGCCCCGCCCCGCCAGATGCTAGGCCATCAGCAGGTGCCTGGCTATCAGAGATTCTTGGGCTACACTGGAGGCTCTTTTCTCAAAGGATAGTCAACAGACAATAGGTGTTAGTTACCTGTTAAGTCTGAGAAAGGGTTAGGGTTCTGGGAACCTGCATTTTAATCTGGATGATGTTGATGAATTTTAAAGTTCGAGGACTGCCCATGGTTATGGGTCAGAAGCCTGGAGTAGCTCAGGACTGTGCCTGAGTGTTTATGGCAGGGTTCATCAAGCCAAGGAGCCACCAGCTCAGAACACACACCAATTATTGCAACTGTCCTTTGACACTACTAGCAGTGGACTCCAGGTTCTGACGTCATGTCTCTCACACAGCAGACATCTAGGATCTTCAGCAGAAGCATGGAGAGGCTGAGGCTGGTCTCCAGACCACCTATAGCAATCCCTTTCCCAGTCTTCTTGAACCAGTCACCAGTGTATGGAGGTGCTGTGGAGCCGGTCACAAGCCACATGCCAGTCAAAGAGCAATGCCAGAGTCACAGGCTCTGGAGCCAGGCTGTCTTTATTTTTACCTAACAGACAGTGGTATATTTAAAGCACTGCTGCATGCCAGCCACTACTATAATGCTTTTCAAATATTAATTCATTAGTATCTCACAACAGTCTTCAGACACACAGGTACTCCTAGAACAGTCTCCCGTTTATAAGCCTCAGAGAGGTTAAGCAACTTGCTCAAGATCACACAGTTTATCTAAGGAATTACACTCCCTCTCACAGATCCTAGCTCCCCCCACTTTCACTACTGAGTTTAACTTAGGACATACTTATTCTCCCATGCCTCAGTTTCTTCCTCTGTACAATGAGTATGCTATTCATAGTAGCCATCTTAAAGGATGCTGATCAAATGATTTAGCATATTTGCTTTCCTGTCAGGCACATCGTGAGGATTCACATATGGCAGCCCCTTGCTCTCAGCCTTATATTCTCGGGGGCGGAGAGACGATTAAATGAGACAACATATTTAAAGTGCTAGGCACAGTGCCACAGCGCAGGGCAGACACATAGCATGCACTGTTATTATTAGCCCCGCTGAGCCAGGCCAGCTTATTTTAGATTGGGTTTAGAGGCAACTGTACTGGACACAGGGGAGCCGTGTGCCTTTCTCTTCAAGCTACTGTGCAGGCGGCAGGTCAACGGCTAGACTCAACAGGCTCTCTGTTTTAAGTCATTGGAATATTCCTAAAAAGTTTGTTTCCAACATTGGATTTGTTCATGGGTAGACCTCTCCCTACTGACCTATTTTGTAATTTCTGATTGATGTTTAATTGGCAGCAATGCTTTGCTAAGACTATCATGCAAAGCATTAGCTTGTGAGAGACTTGTATATACCTTGGGACACTGAGCCAGGAGCGGGTACAAGGCTTGGGAAAGCAGCTGACTTGACCATTCCCAATGTCCCCATTTTCACCTTATTCCTCCTTCACTATTACATATTCTAATAAGCACACTTACATGACAGAATGTCTGTCTTTCCTCCCCCCCACCCCGAAGTTTATTATTGGCCATTAAACTTAACTGTGTGTTGATTCTAATTTACATTAACCCCTGGGTTAACAATGGCTACTTAGCTTGGAGGAAGGTTTGGAATGGGGAAGGGGAAGTCACAGTGTTAGGGAGGAAATGACACAGAGAGCCAGCCCGCGTATCAGAAAGTTTGCCCTGGAACCACAAAGGAAATGTTCACTTCCTAAAGGATGCAGTCATAATTTTCCAAGTCATTTTCCTCTATTAGGAATAAGCTGCCCCAGCCTCAAACCACTCCGTGCAGGCTGCCCGCCAGGGGAGACTACATCTGCAGTATGATAAAACTCGCTCAGACATTTACTACATTTGCTGAACACATGTGCTTCTCCCTCTGCTGACCTGAACCAGGCCACAGCCTTAGGGAGCTGCCATCTAAGTGGGCCTTACACTCCGGTCCATCTCATTACCATGGCTTCAATGTTGTTATTCTCATTTCTATTTCTTGTCTCCACATCATCTTCTTTCCCTTCCAGAATGCTTATATAAACATGCACTTTTAAAAACAAAAATTGAAGAGTCTATGTTTAAAGTCTTTTCGTGTTATAAAGCAGACAAATCAACAACCTAGGTTGTTTCTGCTCAGTACCGTGAGCTGGGTCTCGCTGGGTCCTCACTACTGAGTTCCTGTATACATGATCCACCTGCAGCTGACATGGGGTTTTCACCAGTCATCACGGAGCAATCTGAGTTGTCCCAGATTGATCCCATGCATTCTGAGGGCTTACTCTGTGAAGCCAGCAGCTCAGGGACACCCAATACATCTTTGTGGGTTGCACAGCCAACTGCCACTGCGCACCTGAAATACAACTCTGCAGTAGGTAAGGACTCAAATGCAGACATCTGACCTTGACCCCAAACCCACCCCACCCCAGGCCCTTTGCCTAAGCTGTTCTCTATGCCTGGAATGACTTCTCTGTCAACACCTCCCCCACTGCCTCTCACTGTCCACCTGTCCAAGTCCTACCTAGTTCAGGGACCAGCTCAAATATCAGTGGCTCCACAGGGCCTTCCCTGGCCACCCTTGCCAGAAATAACTCCCTTCTCTCAGCTTCCACAGGCCTGGGTGCATCATCTCTGGCACTTAAAACACACCACATTCCACTGTGGCTATTTGCTTAGAGCTCTGGAATCGTGTCATGCTCCTCTGTGAACTCATGCAGAGGAGACCCTCGGTCAAAGTTGAATGAGCACGCTTGTGACAGTGACAAGAACAGAAACAGTGGAATATGATCACTACTTCTGGGGTCTCTCTTTCTTCGTCTATTGCTTTCAGAACTATCTTTCTCCCATCTGCCAATTACCCAAGGGAAGTCTGAGATCTTCCATGCACTCCTGTGGTTACAAGTGCGGTGCTGGCAAAGGTAAAGGGTCTACTAGCTTCCTGCTGTGCTGATGGTCCACTGAGGCGCAGAAGTGTTTTCTTAAGGCACTTCCTCCACTCCAGTTCTTTTGTGCCAGTGCAAACCATTGCCTCTACTGCTAAATGCAGACTCCAATAACAGGCTAAGTGGTTGCAGGTCCTCCTGAGGCCTTATTATGCATGTACTGACACACTGAATTCTTACTCTTGAAACCTATATTTCCTTCCCTTAAATACATGTTGAAAACCCTAAATTTCAGCATCATGTGTAATGGCAATGAATATCTGGTTTTAAGTTTTCCCTCCCATAGGAGTTCTGAAGGAAAAAGCCCAGTAACAAAAAGTTACTGCATGGGAGAAGGAACATCTCAGCAGCATGTCTGATCACTGGTCAAAGAGTGCTATGAAGAACAGTGGGCAGCATGCTGGGATCCATGGTCAGGTTTCAGGCAAGCATCTTCAACCCCAGAGCTATGGCCCATGAACACCTCTGGGAAATGGCACAGAAGTCTGCAATAGGTTGTCACCTGACACAATCGGGAACTGATCAGTACGTGCACCCAGACGGCACCTTTTCAAGAGTGAATATTGCCATATGTCCTTCCATGTTGCCATCCTAGAGAAGAAAACCCCGCGTGGAGAGGAACGTTGGGAGAGGTGGTGCCTGAGACTGCTGATGATGCCATGGCTTTCTGGCCAACAGGAAGACATGACTTAGGTTAGCAAGAAAGACACGGCTCAAGAGCACACTCACATCAATAAGTCTTCAATGAATACACTCTCCCCAAATGTGACTTTATTAAGAAAAGCCAGAACTATCAAAGCGATCCAGTACTGGGATGAGGCATTGTGGGCTGGGATGAACTCCCTACTGGGTGCCTCAGTTTCCTCATATCAAGTCATGATAAAGGAGCCTACCTCCTTGTAGGTGTTCGAGTCTTGCACATAATCAAGATGGCGATCTTACTAAGGCATCTGGAGTTTAATCAGCAGACTCTATTCATTGTTGGGGGTTCTGGTTTCTGGTCCCTCTCTTTCTTATCTTCCTCTTCCATTACCACCACCCTCCTTGTCCCTGCTATTCTGTGGCTGAGGTCACTTACACCAAAGTGTGGAATGACCCCCACCCCCTCTGCACATCAAATCCCCGAAGAAGTATTCTCAGTTAGAAAAGTTCAAACCAAACCATTGAAAGCTTGGCAATATCTCCTAAGAAACTCACCTGCCTAACACATTTTATTCTTTCTCTAACAAGCAACAGCTACCATTACAGATATAGAGAACGGGGAAAACAACAAGACGTGATCAAAATTGTGTGTGCTGTAGATCACAGCTCTGTGTTTAGGCTCCATTGCACAGTCTACAAAAGGGATAAAGCCAGGGCATGTGTAGGTCACTGAAGAGCTGGACAGATCTTTTTCTGTCTCTAGTTCTGGGTCACAGGCTAAATGCTGTTCTTATTTCTTTCTTCACCTTTCGGATAGAATGAATTCTTGAAGGGTGGGATGAGCAGCGTCTGAATGAAGCTTCCTCACTCTGTAATTCTGTGACTAAAACTGTATCACCCCCTAAAGTGTCACTGCTGTGGCCACATGCCACTTAAGGCTGGAACAAGCTCCCCTGTAAGTGAAAGACACCTTGCAAGCCACCAGGCCTTGTGGCAGGTGGACTTCCAACCCTGAATGAGGGGCCTGTCTTGCACAGGTTGTGAAAAGATGGAAACTTCCTGTTCTGGGTGTTAGCTTTAGTTACCACAGCCAGACAATGTTGCCAGTGGTGTGGAAGGAAAGATTGCTGTAGCCAGCTGTGCTATTCACAGTTGGATGGATTCCGTGTACCTCCAAATGGTGATAGAGCCAGCAGCCTGTTGGAACCAAGGACAGGATGATGGATGATCTACATACTGTGTCCAAGTGGAGAGGATGGCAGAAGTTCACTTCAGGGCTGTTAAAATGCTAATCTGGGTAAGTTAACAAAGCCCAATAGAAAAAGAGAAGTTTGAGAAAACACTAGCACTCGCGTGGGCTCTGGACTCCACCGATCTGAGGCCCTTAGCTGCAACCTGCTTCTTCCTCTCTTTTTTAAATTAAGAACTTACAACTTTCCTGTTAGGGAGAAATGAAAACTGCCTTAGTGGTCAGCTACACCACCCCTGGAAACAGCCTGAAGACAGCCACCTCAACTGAAAAGTGTCCTGGCATGCTTGATGGCGTCACACACAGGGTCTCCCTGTTTTGCATGTGGCACAGGAATAAATCACAACACTTTTCCTTCCAACTGGGGTTGTCAGATGTCCTCTATCATCTCCTAAGACACTGGATTGGCTAGATGTTTTGGACGCTTAATCTCCATTCACATACGCCTCAGAGAATTCCATATTCCCTCGCTGTGACAGACCCAGTACACAAACTGTACTGACAGCCCATTCATTAATGCTGATGGCAGGGAGACCTGCACCAGGAGCATTAAATGCAGACGGTCTTGCTTTAAAGTTTGGTCATAGAGCAATTTACACAAAAAGAGACATATATTTATAATTCTTGTCCCCCGCCTCCAGATCTGGTTTTCTAGTCAGCAGTGTAGCTCAAGGTAAATAGACAAAAACCATATCTGGTCACAGGGTGTTGGCTCATGGTTACAGCTCCTTGCAGTTGACAGGTACTCAATGAACACAGATGGGTTGGCCTACCTCAACTGCCTCTTGCTTCCTCTAGAAGTAAATCTAGTCTATGCAAGCTTACAGACCGTTAGCAGAAATAAAAGATAGCATTTTGTCCTGCAGCGTGTCAGGGTAGGAGTTTGTCTCCTAGGGTCGCACTAACACTGGTCAGGCATCTAGCCCGGCTCTCAGTCCTGCATGAAATGCATCCGAAGAGTGAAAAATGACCCTATTTCAGATGCATTTTTCACCCTTTGTATCTTAGTGAGACTCACATGCAAGAACAATGACTAAGCTAATTACCACGGTTCATTATGACAGAACAGCAGGAAGAGCTCCCTCAGACTCAGTTAAGTCTTCAACAATCATGAGGGGTTTTTTTGGAATCAAAGTTCTGAATCCAAGCTACTTGTTCATGGCTTTCCAAGGAACGGAAACCACCAGACAGGATACAGAGGCCCACTTACCCACATTAGTTACCGGACAGAGCCTTTCTTGTGCAGCAAGCCAGTGAACTAAAGTCTTCTGGATTTTTAAGTTGCCCTCACTCTAAGGACTATGGCTGACGTCACAGCCATCTTTCAAATCCATCAAACCAAAGGAGGCATGACCAGATGGTGCCGGGTACTATTAGAGGGCATCAAAAGAAGGGGGGAGGGGTGGCAAAATGCCCACAGATCTAAATCAAACTCAAGTTAACCAGATGCCTGGTGATGGAGACATCACAGTATTCCTGCCACATTCGAGTGCATCCCAGAAAGGCTTCTCAGAATGTGTACCCGTGTGGCATTCTTAGATGGGTACCAATATTCTGCAGGCTCCTGTGAGAAGTGTTAGTGGCTTGCTGCTCGACCTAAGCATTGTCAGCAGAGAAATCTCAGGACCATGTATTTAACTGTCTTCTCGGAGCATATCTCAGTGACCTAAACAAAAACCCTGGCAGTCAGCAAAGCAAATCCCAGCTAGGAGTGAGCTGCAGTGTATCTTCAGATATTTGTGATTCCCAGTGATACAGGCCCAATCTCGGAGCTTAGCCGTAGTAGTGTTTAGGTATCTAAGCCAGGATAAATGCTTGTGTGTAACACATGCTAGCTTGAGAGAATGAGTCTGTCACTCACTACATTAACCGCTACTAAAGAGAAGTTAATTTCCTAGGGTAGATACTTAACATCATGAATAAACACAGCACCAGAATCTATTGTCTTATGCCATCAAAAAGACAGTGACACACTCCCCCCAGCTGTCTAAGATTTTACAATACCGGGAAGAAAAGCCTTGGAGATTTTCTCCAAAGGGAATATTTCTCCTTTTCAAGGGGCAGAGACGAAAGCAACTGAATAAAAATGTGAACTCTTTCCCTGAGACCTCAGCATTGAAATAAACAGAAGATTCTACTTTATTGCACCAAGTTTCAAGCAGAGGGAGGGGGAAACACATATTTTGGTACTGCGGACTTAAAATTCTAGAAGTTTTGAGAGGAAGTAGCCCTCGACCTTTCCCATAACTAACCAGAAGCAGCGTTGCATGTAAGGAAAAGAAGCCTTAGTGGCTGAGACGGGGTCCGGTTACTGTACACAAAGTCGGGGAGGGGGGGCGTCTATCTATAACAATGATGTGCGGTCGCTCTCTAAGGGTGCTGGAGTTGAACTACTGACCAGTCCAATTCCCCCAGTGTTCTAACTCATACCCTACTGCAATACTTCCTCTACCCCTTCCCCAGCGCGCTCCACATTTAAGAAAACAAAAAACAAAACAAAACAAAAAAACCCACAGTTATTAGATTTAAATAGTACTCTGCCAGCAACGGTCCTGGTAGCCAAATAATGAGAAAAAATTCCAAACTCAGCTTGCATCCACACCTTCAAGTTCTTAGAACCCAAGAATTAGATGCCCGCCCGACTGGGAGCTGAAAGCGCTTCCAAATTTCCCCAGGGCAGCTACTGCCTTGATTTCTACAGAGGGTCATTGCAGCAGAATCTGGAAGTTTTCCTACCTGGTTGTTGGGCTCGGTTTGCCTGCCTCTGCTCCCGGCTACAAGACGCCTCTGGCTGCGAAAGACGCGTCTCATACAAAATTGACTTTTCCTTATTTGTTTCCATCCATAATTGATGGGGAGCTGAGAGCATAACACGTCTCCTGGCCGAGCCCTTGCCGCCTGGAGAAGACCCGGTCTACGGCGCTTCGGTGGAGCATTTTTCAGCCAGAGAACAAAGCACGCAAAGTTGCGGGGGAGAGTGGCTGGGAGACCCGCGAGTGGGTGCTCACGGTCCCCGCGTGGACAGTCAGTGGCTCCGCACTCCCAGGCTGTCCCTGCGTTCTCCCGGCCGAAGCTGGCCCGGCGGCCTGGGCTGCGCTGCGGGCGGGCTGGAGGCTCCAAGCCCCGCAGCGAGGAAGGCGGGCTCACCCTGACGGCTTGCGGAGCGGCGCCGAGCCGGCCCTGCCAGGAAGAAACTTTTCCTCGCAGCCCAGGGTGTCTTTTCTTCCCTTAGGGGTGCGCCCCGGAGGAGGGCCGAGCTGCCCCGCCCCGCCCCCAGGCCGCCCACCGGCCAGCGGGGACTGGTCAGCCAGACCTCCCCAGGCGCCTCGGGCACCGCTGGAGACCGTGTGGCTTGGGAGAGCAAAGAACTCCGGGGAGCTACGACGCTACGCCCACGCAAACACACGCGCCCGCACACAGCTGCGCTGCGGGCTCCGGGCTCGGGGTCCCACCCCCATCACGCACCCAGAGCGTCAGCGGAGCTTGGGCGACTGTCTTACCTCTCATGGGGAAGCCTGCTTTTAAAAACAGACAAATAAAGCTTGTCACGGTCAGACAGAAGAGCCAATCAAGACAGTGTGCAGAAAGAGCAATCCCACGGTCTCGGGTCTCGCCTTGCGATCTATCCTGAAACTCACTCGCTCCAGCTCTGGAGGCGGCGGCGGCAGCAGCGGCGGCGGCCGGACCCAGTGCGAGCAAAACAAACCGCTGCTCGGCAAATGGTGTAATTCGATCCATCTCCGAGTTGCTCCCCTAGATCTCCGCTCCCTGGCCGCTCTGCAGCTCCCACAGCGGCCAGCGCCGCCCAGAGCCCCACGCGCGCCGCGGCCTCGACCCCGGTGGCCGCCGCGTCCCTGATCGCGCACGGCCGCGCGCCCAGGCTCTCCCACCTTAGCTGAGCGGCTCCTCCCGCGCCTCTCGGAGCCGGGTCGCCCAGCTGGCGCCGCCTCTGTAGCCTGCAAAGCCGCCTCTCCCTTCCCTCCCTCTCCCTTCCTCCAGGCGCCCTCACTACTCTCCCAGCGTCCCCCAGACGTCCCGAGGACAAATTGCTGCAGCCCAGTGGTGCCATGGGCGCAGTTGTACCCCGAAGTTTTGACTTAGTTTTCTAGTGTAGGATTTATTTTTTAGCTCATTTTTACAAGCCCCCTCCCCCATTTATCTTTATAACCACCAAGTAAAACAGCTGGGAAGAAGCAATCAAACATAGCTGTAGCTTTAGAAAATACAGAAATTGCCTACTAAAAATCTTATTTCCACTTTGAATGAAAGCCATTCAGTACAGTGTAATTTTGCAGGCTAATGAGCCGGTTTTACAGGCAAGTGTTTCGTTTAATACGTTGTGGGAGAAATGAAAATGTCCTTGAAGCGACATCATTTAAGATGTACGGACTGTCATAAATGAAATAAAAGAATCATTTATTCCCAAACAAGAGGATCTTAATTCAAAGTTCATTTCTAAGAACGGGCTATGTTTATTAGTTTCCAATCTAATCATGTATCACTTAAGGGTTCTAAGTGGCTGGAATCAACCCTGATGCCCTCGCTTAAAGAGAGAGAAAGAAGAGAGCATTTCCGCCAAACTTTTGGTTTTCCTTTCAGTGTGGTTAATTACCGTGGAAAGAGAGACCCCGCATGGAAGCATATTCTTGTCTATGATTCTTCCTGCTTTTCTCTCGCACACAGATATATGTTTACATTTAGGAAGAACACTGTCCTGGAGTTGAAAAGGAACTCCAAAAAAGACAGCCCCTGTTAACCCTTGTAGTCAAAAGCAAGCCAGGAGAGAAAGGGCAGCCTTTTAAAATGCAAGCTTCCCCCCCCCCCCCCCCCCGCACCCACCCCCCCCCCGCTGTTCCTCCTGTTACAAGAAAGGGGTGGGGGGTGGGGGGCAGAAAGAGCAGCTTCCTAGCCTAGCTCAGTGTTGGTTTTGGGTTTTTGTTTTGTTTTGTTTCTTGTTTTCTGTTTGTTTTTTTTTTGTTTTGTTTTGTTTTGTTTTTTTGTTTTGCTGTTAAGTCTTTTGTTTCTGGTTGGCTGGTGTTTGCTGGTTGTGTGGGTCTCTGACATCACTGCAAGTTACTTGGCAGTCAGGGTCCTCCCCTGGCCAACTTCTGACCCAGAAAGCTGGGGCTGTTTCCTGGCCAGCAGTTATTTCTTGTTTTCTGCTCTGCAGGCAGAGGGTGGTACTGGCCACCCTGTGAAGATGCCAAGTGAGGAACAAGTCACTGGCTACCCCGACAGGTTTGCCAGTTGTCCTATGTCTGCAGTAGCAGCAAAGGTTCATTACAGATTCCTGAATCCATCCCCCACAAACACCCCCAGTCAACATCTCACATTGTAGCTCAGGCTAGCCTGGAGCTTGTTTAGCCCAGGCTGGCTTCAAACTTGAGGCAGTCCTGCTGAAGCAGAAGAGACTCTGGAGCATTGAGATTACTAAGAGTGAGTTACAACATCCAGTATAAACTGGGTTCCTGCACATGTGGGCAGCTTTAGAGGAAAAGATACCCAGAGATTACAGTTTTACCCCAGACCGAGTCTTTAAATCCAGGAATAACGAGGAATGATGGTCTGGTGGGTTGCTGGCGAATATGCTGATGGGCCCTTTGAAACCATGAATTACATGTTTTCACTTTAAATATCAGCCTGGACCTCAGAGTCATCCTTCTGTTTGCTCTGTCGGAGGCCGAGAGGCCAGAGCATGGCATGAGTTAGAAAAGTCAAAGATTACTCTTGAGGATTGAGCATGTCTGTGTTGTGTGTGGGAGGGGGAAGGGTGGGATTTGGGGGGGTGTGTTGAGAGGAAAATGACATTCTTCATTTAGTCTTTAGTAGAAAAGCGTCCAAGGAAAGCACGCAGGCGGCTGTCACTGCGGTGGTTCTGATTCCCATCATTTCTGTCCACTTCATACCATTCAGCTCTTTAATCCTGTTAACTTCTGCCAATTCCCGTTCTCCCACCCACTCTGCACTCTAGGCACTAACATTGGCTCACACTCTGCCCCCCATTGGAGCACACTCTCCTGATGTTCCTGCTTTCTCTGGCACCCTACAAAGTGGTTCAGCTTCATTTCTGATTTCTTGATTGAATAACAAGTTGTCTAGGTGTCAGAGTACCCTCAGCCCACAAACCCTCCGTATGGGTCTGAATGACTGTCTTCTCTGTTCTGAAATGTTATTTAATTTATCTTGCTTAGGATGTCTCCCAACTGGACACTTGTTAATGGGCCAGGGTTCCCCTCTTCCTTTCCTGGACAGGCCTGGTGCCCAGCACTGGGGTGCACACTCAGTAAATACTTGTGGAACAGGTATGGCACCCGAGCCTGCAACATTCTCATACTCTCTTCTGGGCCAGATAAGAAAGGCGTGTTACTGCTATATTCGATAGCCCTCCATAGTAATGCATGCTAGGCACCGACTTTGTGCCCCAAGGTCTTAAAGTCCCACTGAGGATGTTTGTTCAGTCGGGTGAGGCAGGAACTGGATAGACACACTTTTCACCCCCCTCCCCCAAAGGCTGACTCTACCTGGCTAACAAATACACTTTGGTATTCTCTGTGTGGTTTTCCCACCAATGATAAGTAATAACTCATTTCCAATTGGATTGTAAGTATAAAAGGGAATCTAAAATCTACAGAAAATCTCTGCCTGTGATTCTCAGTAAAATGTATCAATTATCAAATAGTGCAGTTTCTTAGCCATCAAACGACTCGCTATTAAACCATTAAACTTAAACCTATTAAACAAATACCATGCTTAACATCTGCCAAGCTGTTCTAAGCATTTCAAAAATATTATTGTGCATCAATTCTATGAGGGAAATACTATTATTAACACCATGTTAAAGGTGAGGAAACCTAAACAACAACAACAACGAAACAGAAGAAAGAAATTTAGGTGATTTAGTTAATGTCGCACATGTAATTAGGAGTTGTGTGCTCCATCTTATTTAGTGGGGTCTGAATAGCAACCGCTAAGAATGAAGTGTTTGGAGTTTATACAGTTTGCATTCAAATCCAGCCACTTCCCGGTAGATTTGCGATTTGGATAATTTATTTAACCACAGTGGGCTTCAGTCTCCTTATTTGCAACACAAGCACACTAATACAACTTTAAATGGCTTCTGTGGCTGACTGGAAGGTATAATACAGGTGACATGTTTAACCTCTTGCCAGGAGTACAGCAGGCATGGAATAAACACTAGACAATACTTTTCTAGATATCACAAAGGCAATGCAATGCTGGGACACTACAGAACTGGATCAGAAACTCAATTCAGACTCACAGGAAATGTGAGGCTCAGGACTCAATGGGTGTGTTACAGATTTTTGTTCAGTTCTATCTCTACTCCTGTCTGCATGGGTTATGTCTTTTAATTCAGATATACATACTATTATTCAATTGATGGGAACAATGTTTTGCATGAATTTTCACGAATAACATAGCGTAGGATGGAGATTTTCACGGTTTAAAATATATCAGAATTCCAAAGAGAGAGGCAGTTTCTCTGATGACTTCAGTTTGGAATGCACGAACCCTATTCCTTACACTCACACATTATAGAAAGTGTTTTTGTGGCAAGGGATTGCTTTCAAAACTAATCTAAGCTCTCCATGCCATGATAAATCATTAATAATACAGTCCCACGTCTCTGCATCTGCATAGACACAGCTGGCCTCCTTGTGTCAAGAGTTTGCATATGAAAGTGACTCTGCCAAGATATTTCATTTTAATGAAAAATATTTATCATGGTAAATCTTAAGCCTCAAGACTTTACTGACATAATTCATTTCTATTGCTGTTTTATGCTAGTGTGGCAATAGCCATGCCCATATTTGTACTTTTAAAAAAAAACTTATTTTGATTACTATTCTACCTTAGCATGAATAATTTCTGCCACTTGCTCTGTGTAAAGAAAATGCAGCGTGCATTTTTGGAAACAAACCAATCACTTTACTTTTACTAATGCGCTCACAGGAGCCACTGCATGGACACTGGAGGGTTTCAAATACTATTTTTCCCCACAGCTTTTAATATTGCTAGGTCTTTTTGAAGTCAGACAAAAGATGAGCATTAAGCATCCTTTTATCTGTACATTATATACATCCTATCATCCACACACACAACTGTCTGAGCCATTTGTAAGCTATAAGGAAAAAGATTTATTTAAACCCATGCAAATCTATAGTAAAATAAACCCCACTGTTTAAGCTGCAAATGTCTGTGTTACTGGTTAGGGTGATAGGATAGTGTTTCTCTGATCATTTCAACATCACCAAATTCTCTCTCTATAGAAGTGTCCAGCCATTAGAGGCACAAAATGTGACTCGTTGCCAGAAACCACTAGAGCCACCTACTGGCTAAAAACACAACACAAAACAAATAAACAAAACAGAATGGGATTCTGGGTAATTTATATCTTTCCAAATAAAGACTCTCTAAATACATGTTTTGCTTTTTCTGTTTGTTTTCCAGTCAGGGTGCGAATAGACAGTTTCCTAACATCAGATGTATGGAGTTATTACAAATTACACAGCTAAAATATGAGGGAGGGAAGGCATTCCGAATGGGGGACAGGAAGAAATTGATACTCTGCTATAAAAATCAATAGTAAGCCTTATTAGTGTTCAGCTGTAATAATAGGCTTGTCCAAAAATCCCAAAGCCCAGTTAAATGCTGATGCAGCGGCAAGAACGATCAACTCACTTGCTAACAGGCATTTAAACCTGTGCCTTGGGTATCTGCCGCTGAGTTAGAGGTGATGATACAAAGGAGGGACCAATCTGCACTACCTCCACTAAGCAGTTACAGGGCTTTCAGGAATGCTTCTTAAGAGCCTCAGAAGACACACAGCTTGTCTAAACCTTGGTACCATAAACAAATCTTCCCAGTTTCCTTGACCCCAAGATGGTCTTTGAACCTACAGCTGGTAGGTTCAACAACAAAACCACGTCAGACCTGAATATTTTTTATTTTTTATTTTTTTTTATCACAAACTTTCTTGTCAGGTTGATCGCAACTACCAAGCTCCATTTAAACATTATTGATCCAATTTCATTATTGTGCTGGCAGCTGTTGCAACTTATGTTTTTGAGAGAAACATAAAAGGGAGACCTTAAAGAAAACCCCATGGGCATTTTGCTTTTCTGTTACAAAGCTAAAACAAACAAACAAACAAACAAACAAACAAACAACCCTGGCTGAGAGCTTTCCCAGGAACGTCCAGACGGATGACCAGGAAGTTCTTAACCATTTCACTGCTGACCTGTACACTTACACCAACAGTTCACTTTTCCAGTCTTATCACATACGAGTGGGTCTCCAGAGAGTGTGTGCACATTTGTGCATTTTCCTCTGCATTCCTGTTTTTAAAAAACCCTTATGAGTTCTTTTACTATATTAAAGTTTTTGGAATTGTGTTCATAAACTACTCCAATATGCTCTGCATTTCTGGGTCATAATTACAAACTAAACAGATTCATTTCTCATCACGAGTTTTAATTAAGAATTCCAGTTACACGATTATTTTCTAATGAATAATACCTACTTAGTACCAAACCAAGGCACACTATTAAACATATTGACTCAAAAAGTATATTTTCTAAAGACAGTTCCCGTGGATTTGTTTCTCATTTGTAAGCCATCAACCTTGGAAACCTGCATATTAAAACAAAAGGAGAAGCCTTATTTTCTACATCAATTAGGTGGAGATTCGAGAGGTAAGGGTAGATTATGATTTCTGGAAATAGATTTATTTGGCAGGAAGTGCTAATCAGCCATGATTTCAGCTCCTTGTAACTATCGAGCTGGTGAATTCTGTTTTTTTAGTTTTGGTTGGACTATTGGTCTAGGCTACTCTAATCAAGTATTAGCTGGGCCTTTACTTGTGTAAGATGACCACAGGGTAGCTTGTTTGAAAACATGGCCCCAGACTGAGCTCCTGGTCCTTAAAAGATAGCTGCTTTCCAATCTAGTGCGGAAACAATCAGCTTGGTTTTGATTTATGTGCCAGCATTTATGCTAAAGAGTAAAACAATAGGAATAAGAAAGTCATCTATTTTTTCATCCACAGGTAAAAGACCAGCCTGTGGAAGAAAGATGTATCTTTAGAAACTGCAGATGAACTAAATTAACCCATTCATATGAAACCACCAGGGACACAAATATGCCCAGAGTCGGCAGTCCTTTGTGTAGAGTGACAAAACCTTTCCTGGGGAGATAAGCATCTCTGACCCCAGATAGGGGCCCACGATAGACTAAAGTACAGGTATGCCCAAAGTCCAACTGCGTGAATCAGAGTGTTATTGGGCTTACTTTCAGAAATATGGATGAAGCAGGAGCAGAAATGACTCAAAGACAGCACATCACCAAGGGCCACCCTTGCACAGAGCTGGGGACCTGGAGCCCACTGCACAGCCTGCAGGCAGCTCAGCCAATGGGAGAGCATCCTTTCTAGGTTGGTCTATACCTCTTCCAGGCAGCCCACCTCAGCTGCTTCATGCTTCTTCCAGGCAGCTAGTCTGGTTTGAGAGTCTTTTTTTGTTTTTGTTTTTTTGTTTGTTTGTTTTTGTTGCAGCTTTTATTGCTCCCTCTGGTAGGGAGGGACCTAGTGAATCTGGTAGGTTTCAGGGACCTCGGGAAGCTATTTTGGGTTGTTTACCCTCCTGTTTAAATAGCTTCTGTACAGAATGGAATATTTCAGTCTTGTAGGAAACCACTGTAACACAACACTAGGGGAACAGGGACCCTCCCAGACAAAACCCCACAGTCTTTGCAATATTCAGTCAAGGTGAGGCGGGCAGGATCCCTAGAAGAGAGGACCACTCATTCATTCTTGCGTGCGTTCATCCCACCGTTCGTTATTAATAGCAGCAGTCTGCTTTGTGAAAAGCACTGTGCTGAGATAAATGAGAAATAGCTCGCATTCAGACAGCAACTGAAAATTTGAAAAGCGGTTTTATCATTCAGAATCCTGGCAGGGAACAGATGGCATACTTGACTTGGGTAATTTGAGGAGCTGTTTGTGAAGGTGAGAGTCGGGTGCAGGGAGAACTCGGGGACAGTCACCCTGGGGCTGTTCTAAGCCTCAATTTCTAAGGAGCCAGAGAAGGAAGCAGTGAGCAGAACCAGGCAGTCACAGAGGCGAACTGGACCCCTGTGAGAAGCACTGACCTTCAGCCAAAAGACTCTGCCAGCCTGAGGTAACCTGTGCTGGGGGGCTGGGGGTAAGGAAACGTGTAGAGTATCCGCAGTTCACCCTCTCTGGTTCCACACTGCGCTGTTCATTGGTTCAGCCTCACTGGAGCCAGAAGGCCCTCAAGTCACTGATACCTTCCTTAGACTCAATCCCTGCCTCCTCCAGAGAAGCAAAGCCAGGAGGAAGGGGATGGGAGTGGATCTAGTGGAGCAAGTAGAAAGTGATTTTATTTCAGTCTTTGCAGCAAACTTTGTGACAGAGGAAGCCTCCGCTGGGACGTGCTTACCGGGAGCAGGCTGTGCAGCAAAACCTGGAAATCTGGACTGCTGGATGCAATTCGGAGCTTAGCAGGGTTCCTGTAGCCTCTGCCCTTTGAACTTCCTTATTGCATTTACATCACTACACAACCTTACTGACATATTTTATCTCCCACCTTTGTGAGAGAGGGTACTAAGTCCTTTTATTTTTATAACTGTCTAGAATGCTGGCTGGAACAGGAACCCTGGAACTTTTGATAGACCGAGTAATGATAAGGCATGAAAGAGTGAAGCTCACAGCGAGGCTATAAACACTCAGTCCAATGGTATAGGAGAAATGTAGTAGATGTATACAAGGAATAATGGTGCACATTATAAAGGATTTCAGTGAGGACATACACCAAGGATAAAGTTCACAACAAGTGCACTACTATAGGGGACACTACTATAGGGGACAATATGGGGTAGGGCAAAGTAAGCCACATAGCAGACCTGGGGCTTGTGCATGATCCTGGAGGCAGGTAGTGGGAGATGTGACTGAGAAAACAAGAGCTGCATCACTATATGGAGTGTTTGAATTGCCATGTGCTGAGCTCTGAATGTTTTCTTGGCTGTTTAGAAGACAGACATCTTTTTGAAGGCATAAGAATAATCTTATGTTATAATGTTATAATAGTATATGATGTTATAATAGCATTATCTTATAATGTTAGAGGTTTGAAGAAAGCATTATCCAAATGCTTCAGATAGAACTCAAGACAGAGGAAGAGCTTTGAGAAGCTAGAGTTCATTTGGAAGGACATTGGTTGTCTGTCCAGGAACCAGCACTTTCAGTGGACGTTGAGCCTGAGAAAAGTTGGAATGCCTACCAGAAGCCACACCCAGGCATCAGGGAGGGCTTTCCCCAAGCTTCCTCATTGGGGTTGATTTAGGAAAAGTTGAAAATATTTGCAGAGGAGTGTAACTGAATTTTGTTTGAAGTAGATCTTAAAGTGTAAGCATAGTGGCCATTGAGTAGATAGCCAGCAAGACCTGGAAATAGTAATAATTATAACAATAATATAATTTATTACATAAAATTTATTATGAATAATATTTATTACAGCTAGTAGGTCAGGGAAACTTCTATGATGCAGGGGAATAATAAAATCTCAACAGGCCAGCTGGAGACAGGAAGTAAACACAGAGTTTTCATGTAATCATGCAGGTGAGACCAGGGGCTTACAGGGATCAGAGGACAGCTTGTTCTCCTTTATATACATGGCAGCCTGCTGAGGAGAGCGGTAGCCTGCCTCAGTTTCCTGGGCTCCCAGCTTGCACACAGGAAAAGCAGCTCTGGGGGCTTACTGTATTTCCTCTAACATCCTTTGGAGCTGACAGTTCAGTGACAGGCTTTCAGCCTGACACAGAGCACGCTGTTAGTAACTTTTAAAACTTTTTGTGAAACTGTCCAATTCCATTAGTCTAGAAAGGCTTCAGGGACTCCGGTCCCCTAATATGGTGCAATTGAGGAAAATGTGGCTACAATTAATTTGCTTAACCATCATCACTCATGTGGAATTAAGAAACCTTAGGCCATGATCATTAGCACTTGCTTCGAAGACCTCGGGGAATCTGGGAAAAAAAATACAGCTCAGTGCCTTCTCTGACTTTTCTTGGGCCTATGCAGCTCTGTATTTTACTTGGTTGGAAGGTTAAGATGGAACGGTGACGAATGTCTCCCTTCAGGATGATAGGGGCGGGGGCAGATACCACGAAGCCTGGGGTATTACTTAATGGCCAGTTTGAACTTGGAAGCCGCATACAAAGCAATTTATGACAAAGTAGCTAAGAGAATCATCCAAATGTCAGTCTCATTTATTTTTTTAATTTTTGAGACAGGGTGATGTTGCGCTGCCCAGGCTTGTTCTCAGGTACTCTCCTGCCTCAGCCATCGGAGTGGCTGAGACTTCAGGTTTGTCACTGGGCCTGACTTCCTCTTCTGCATTAGAGGCCATTTCTAAACAACTTACACAGGGTTGTCCTAATGTGGTGTGTGGAGGTAGAGAAGCAGTGGAAAGAAAGGAAGGCTAATGAGAAGTCTAATCAAATGTAATGGCTTATTTCCAAGAAAAAAGGGATAAGGCTTTAGCAACCTCTGTAGTTTCAATTTCTAAATTGTAGATGCTGACACTGCTGAGAAGTCAGACTTTCCCTCTTCCCTTTGCTTTATTCTTTGACATTAATGGGTAGAGAAATAAAATAGATGTAAGTATTTGTTAATTTCATAGAAACCACTTCAGATTATACAGAATGTCATAGAGCGTATGCTTAATTACATAAGCAACCATTGCACTAAAACCTTCCCTTTCCTGTCCTCCCATAAACCTTTTATAAGTCTGTTTAGTTTATGGTTAAATTAGGGGGAACTTCGAGGCAGGGATAAACTACAGAGATCCTTTCCTTGTGCTTTTAAACTGATTTCATTAGAACTATAATTTAGTGCTATGTATAACCGAGCAATTCAAAAGCAGAGATAGGACAAATCTATACTTTCATTATTTAGTCAAATGTTGGGAAAGCAGCGTTTGGCTTTTAATGAATATTTAATGTGTTCGGGAGCTCTCAGGACTTGATGCTTGCAGTGAGTGCAGTGAGAGGGGGTGATTGCAGCAGCAACTGAGGTGGCATCTGGCCTCCTGAGTTCTTTCTCCACTTTGCTTTGATATACCTGAAGTGGCTAAGAGGCAGGCAGAACCCCACAGCAGCCTACACGCTGAAAATCCTGCCCAGGTGCTCAGGAATTGAAGACTCGCGAGAACTCTCAGACTCCACTGGGGAGGGGAGGTTGCCTTTGGTCTTAGTCTGCAGAGTGTAGCTGATCAGCAAAGGCTTCTGATGCCCAGTGGCAGCAGCCACAAGCTGCTGGGAAAACTGGGCAGAAGGTCATTTTTATAACAGCAGTACAGACTTTGGTCCTGGCTCAAGATCTTCCTTATGTCTCTCTTGATCAGCTCAAGTCTTATGGGAAGGAAGATCGGGACGTGCAGGCAGGCTGGTCCAAGGTATGACTGTAGTGTAGAGGCAGCACAGACAGGAAGCTACTGTGCGTGTGGGAAATGGGAAGTATTGCACAACATACTCAGGAGGATATGAATCTTAAACTCCTCTGCCAAGTAGGTCATGACATCTTAAAAAATCATTTGTACATCATTTAATTCTGTTTTAAAAATTAGAGTTACGTATCAATAGTATGGGCTTTGAATGTTCATTTGTTGGGTCTTTGGGATCTCACAACAGGTTTCAGCTTGTCAGAACTATGTCACGTGGTTATTGTGAATAGGAACAAAGAAAATATATCCAAGTATCGAGGGAGGAAACTACAGCTTTATATTCAGAGGATACATCAGTAAGGCTGATGTTTAATCTGTGACCACATCAGAGGTCTTGGGGTGTCTTGTTAAACTGTATCCAACAGGCTTGCCATCCTCCTTCTCTACACACTAAGCACCTACAGTCTTCGGTTGGGTTGTCTTTTTTGACTACCACTGCCTGTGATCCATGCTTATGGTGTCTACCATATGTTTCTCAGTTTCCAGTAATGAGTGTTAGTCAACAGGGTGCCTGGTTCTTATCACTGGTCTCAGAACCTTGCCCAAGCTCACGCCTACTGAATGGGCAGTTTATGTGATATGCAGAGATTACCAAGAATGTGGAAGTACCTCTACTAACACAGTGCCTTTAAACGCCTCTTGGTTCTGTCTACGAACGAAAGCTAGTGTAGGGTGACTTGCTATAGCCAACCTTTTCACCTCGAAATTGAACAGAACAGCTCCTTTTAAATAGAAAGCAAACTGGAGATATTAATAATCAGTTGGTATTATTATTTAATATGATTTTGAGCTGCTAGCTAATGTAATAAGAAAAGAAAGCAGAATCGAATTATGAAAGTTAACAAACATTGTAATAATGTCTTTGAAAGGACAAGTGGGGCTAGCAGTGCTAGCAGCTCATAAAATAATATGAAAATTGTTGTCTTTTAAATATTTTTTTCATTAAATGTGTTTGTCTCCCTTTCTCTGTTTGTGTACATGTGAGTGAATATAGGTGCCGAAGAAGACGGGAAGAGAAGGTCAGATTCCCTGGAGCTTGGGTTATAGGTGTGAGCTGCCTCATGTGGGTGCTGTGGACTGAACTCTGGTTCTTTGCAACAGCAATCCAGGCTCTTAACCACTGAGCCATCTCTCCAGCCCTGAAAACTGCTCTCTTCTATACATCTAGTAAGCACACAAGTATTGTAGTAATTTATGATAGACAAAAGAACCCTTTTGAAGAGTAAACCAAGCAAAAGGTCTGTGAGGATAGACTTAAAGATCTGTGATGGTATATATGAAGATCTGTGATGGTATATATGAAGATCTGTGATGGTATATATGAAGATCTGTGATGGTATATATGAAGATCTGTGATGGTATATATGAAGATCTGTGATATATGAAGACTAGGATGGTGTTCCTCAAAAGAACAAAAAGAAGACTCTACATGGAGAGCCTGATTTTTCCTGCGTATAAAGTATCAGTGCAATAAAACCTTTCATAACCTCCAAGTCTCTAAGTTCAGTGTTAGTGTAATTAAGTTACGGCGCCCCTTTGTGAAGATATAAAGGGCTGCAGTGAAAAATTTCAATTACAGCACTAGTTTAAAAGATTCTGGGGAAAAGAAGAATTCTTGTCTAGTCATGTAATTATATATGTTTTAAGGCTACCACAATTAAAACCGTGCTAAGACAGGGTGTAGGGGGGAGCATCAAAAGCAGGGGAGAAGAATAGAACGCACAAGTAGATACACGTGTGCTGTTAAGTAACATATGAATTAAAATTAAGATTATGCTAGCATTTCAAGCAACAAAGAAAAAATAATTATTGAATAACCATGTTGACAAACTGTTTATCTCCGCTGGGGGTGGGGGTGGCATGAATGCTAATATACTATTTCACACTTCATTATTCAAAAATAAAGTTTCTAATGACCCAACCAGCTAAAATTTAAAGGGATGTTGTAAGAAAATGAAAGTGAACATTTCCACATGCCTAAACAAGCAAAAGTTCCTCTAAATGTGACATAAATGCAAAAACCATAGTGAAAAATACAAGTATTACTTAGTATAAAAATATAAAAATTTAGTCAGGCATGGAGGCACATGCCTTTAATTCCAGCACTCAGGAGGCAGAGCCAGGAAGATCTCTGAGGTTGAGGCTAGCCTAGTCTACAGAGAAAGTTCCAGAACAGCCAGGTTACACAGAGAAACCCTGTCTCAACCATGCCCCCTAAATAAAAATGTATGCAGTACAAAAGAAATGTTAATGTGACAACTGGAAACCACTCACAGTAAGAAGGAAAGATCCAATGCCTGCCAACAGCAGCTCTACTGAACAACAATTCACTTATCAATAAGTTTGTGCTTCATTGTTCTCCGGGCTCCAGATCAGCTCAGGGCTTTACTCACACAAGGCCAGAGTGAATTTGCTCTGAAGAACACTAGAAAGAATACTGCCTCCAGCCTCCAACTCTCACTTTGAAGCCCTACAAATCAATGCTCTTCTGTAGAGCTGGGTGTCTGTCATAGCAACCTAACTTCACAAGGTTTTCATCATCACAAAGAGAAAGTCCTGGTGCATTGGCAATCAGATCAGATGTCACTCAAGGTCCCCTTTGCTACTTCCTGGCAACAGCCAATCTAATCTATGTCTCCATAGTTTTGTCGTGTTGGAACATTTCAAGGACATTGACCCATACACTATGTGGCCTCTTTATGATTGGCTCCTTTTACAGAGCATACTGTTTTCCAAGTTCATCTATGCTGTAGCATGTCTCAGTACTTCATTTTCTATGGTTAAATAATATTGCTTTGAATGGACATACCATATTTCATTTACGCTTTCACAAGGTAGTGGGCATTTGGGTGATTTATCCTTTTTTTTTGTTATTTGATATATAATAATGTCATCATATTATATAATGTTATTATAATGTTTTATAAATGTTATTTATAATGTGTACTATAAATAATATACATTATTTTATAATGTTATTATAAATGTTTGTATGCAAGTTTTTGCAGGGATAGATTTTTTATGTTTTCTTGGATATATAATTATGACTGGAATGTGCATGTGTGTTAGGGGCCATCTTCCTCTATTTCTACCACCTTTTTATTTTTTTAGAAGGGCTCTCTCCCTGAACTTGGAGTTTGATGTTTTATTGAGGCCAGCTGGCCAACAGACCCTAGATTTAGCTGTTTCTCCTCAACCCCAGCACTGAAGTAAGAGGCACGTGCCTCCATGTCTGGCTGTTATGTGCTTCCTGGGGATCTGAGGTCAGATCCTCACGCTTGGGAAACAAGCACTTCACCACTTCCCCAGCCCACATAAGCAATCCTATAATAACATTTATGTTTAGCTTTTTAAAGAACTTGCCAAATACATGAAGGTGCTAACTATGTCAGAACCTCACCAACACATTCTTTTGTCTGACTAGAAGATCAGATTGTGTGTTAAATGAGATTGCACTTTCCATCTTTACATGCTTTTGGCATTTTGGCTATCTTCTTTGAAAACATGCCTGTTTTATTACCTGTTTTATGATTAGGGTATTTGCATTTTGTTGTTGAATCTTATGTTCTCTCTCTCTCTCTCCCTTTCTCTGCAGTATCTTGGAATTTTAAACCATGTGTTCATAATTATTTTTCAAAATTTGATAATGAATTAAAAGATCTATGTGTAATATTATTTTAAAATTCAAATTTATATAAATGAAATGAGTATCCCTTTATAAGTAAAACCAAACTCTTTCCTTGCTACATTTGTTCTGTCTGATTCCTTACAGCCTTGACAAGGGCTGTATCTCATTACTAGGAGAGGGTACTGAAGACCCTGCAACACAATGGCCAGGATGTGGGCAAACCAGGATCTGAAGTCTCCATCCTCTATTTGATCTCAGTCCAGATCTCGGAACAATGGAAGCAATTCTTTGTACTTTATTGATGATGCCTTTGAAGCTACAGGCTCTTCATTTGAAGTTGTTTATCTAGTTTGTAGATTGTTTCTTGCTACTGTATTTTTTAGACAGGATCTCATATACCCTAGGCTGGCCTCAGACTATAGCACCATATCCCTGGTTTGTTTGCCATACTTTCAATGTCATATCTAAGAAGCTGTCACCTGACTCACAGTCATAAAGCTTTACTTCTGTGTTTCTAATGTGAGCACATGGCTCTTACGAGTTGGTCTGTGCTCCATTTAGAGTTAAGTCTTATATGAGGCAGTGGTTTGTGCTTTCAGTCTTACCTGTAAAAGGATTGAGACTCTTAATATATTCAGAACACTTTATTTAAAAGAAGTACAGCATGCCAATAATAAAATGGACAAATGGTGTTGAATAGGCAATTCCGACTAACTGACCTGTGAAGAGATATTAAGTATATTAATAATCAAAATGCAAATTAAAATCACGAATTATCATTTACATTCAATGAAGTTAGCAGAAAAAAAACCCACTATTTACAGTGATGACATGTATTTTTAGACTTTTGAAGTAATGTTGAATGTTAATTTTGTGTGTATGGAAAAATGTACACTCTATGCTGAAATAAAAATAAGCTGTAGAGAGGTGATATTATCCTATATACAGCCATTTTTTAAAATGAATGTCAACTGGTGATACATGGGTGTATGCGTTGCATTCATGTGTAAATGTGTATGCATATATATGATGTATGTGTGCATGTGTGTATATGATGTGCATGTACACATATATGCACATATGTGTGTATAATATGTATGCATGCATAGGCACATATGTGTGCATAATGTGTCAGGAGAAAAGTCTTTTCTTTGTGCTTCCTTGTGTACTCTGATTTTTAAAAAACTTTTTATTGATTCTTTGTGAGTTTCACGTTATGTAGCCCAATCCCACTTACACTTGTGTCCCCATCCCTTTGTATCTGCCCTCTGCCTTTGCAATCTTCCCATAAAAGAAAATAAAAAAATAATCAAAACATAAAAATCATGATGTGTGTGATAGCTCTGCACAGTCCTGGATAGATATCACCATGATCCCAGGAGGCAGCCCAGACCAAGGACATCCACATGGTCATTAGAGGTAATATAAGACACCTACAGAAGCACAGACCCTTGTTGCTTCATGGCCACAGAGCCTGACATGGCCCTTAGCAGCAGCACAGGCTGTGGCTTAACTGTGGCCTCAGGTGGCAGGGCAGGCTACTCACACCCGGCAGTTCCTTTCCACCCTTAAATCTCCCAATTTCACCTCTCTTCACAGTGCTCAAACGGTTCTGCTTCTCTTTCTCTCCCATCTCTCCACCACACACTTGCACATCTCAGTGGCTCCTGCTGTGGGTGGGCCACCCGGCTGGTGGGCCTCTGGGTGTCTTCCCCTGCCCATGCTGTGTGACTTAGCTGCAGCCAGGCCTCCATACTGTGATTTTTTTTCTTTTATTGAGCAACAATTCACTCTATTGTTAGAAAAATGTATAAAACATTCTAAAGTTTTCTAACATAATCCCCACGTTTGTTTCAAATACACACACACACATACACACACACACACACACATACACACACATATTTACATGTATGTACCTATATATGTATATAAACACACATACACACAAATTTCACATTTGTCCTTGCCTTTAAAAGATAAAGAAATAGACAATCATTTAGAGTATTATTTTAATCTCCATTACTGATGTGGCTACTTTGGGGAATTGAGTGTGGCGTGCTGTGCATGCATGTGTACATGTGTGCACATCAGTGCTCCTCTGTAGATTCTTTGGTAGGAATTATCGCGGTAATTCTGTGGATTTTCTACTTTCCTTTATGTCAGTGCAAATTCAAAAGGGAGAAACCATCTCTCACATGCATTATTTTTCTCTGCAGGACTTTCTGGAAACTGTCACAAAATGGATTGCTGCGTATTGGTATCTTTTCTCATTTCCTCCCAGAATACTGACATACATAGAAGTTCGTATATCTGACCAAAATGTGTTCTGTTACTGGTATATGACATGCATAATAGTTATAGTCTGTCATAAAGCCAAATAAGTAAATGTAATCTGTTGTATTTAAATAGCAAAATTATATTGAATGTCCTATAAATATTTTTATTGATTATACAGAATTTCCCCAAAGTATTATAAAATGAATGTATAGCCTACAAAGATGCAATTCCACCATCTCATAAATTACAGTTATCTGCAGTTAATGAGCTAGCTACAGTAAACTTAAACACCGGGTTAATCATTTGCTATCGAGTATAGAAATGCTTGGGCTGGGGGGATGACTCATCTGGTAAGAGCAATCCATCTGTCTCCACCTGCTGACCTGAGTTCAAATGCTCAGCTCTCATGGAAACAGCCAGGTGAGGCCACTTGCACACCTGTAATCCAGTGCTAGTGGGAAACAGGGAAATGGGAGTGTCATAGGTGCTGGCTACCTACTGACCTAGTTCCAGGGTCAGTGAGAGATTCTTGCTCAAAGAAACAAGGTAGAGCCTGGTAGAGCAGACATTCTAAGTCCTCCTCTGGCCTCTGTGCATCCTCTGTGCACACTCACATGCACATACACACGCACACACACACACACACACACACTACAGAACACACACACACACAACAGCACACACATCATACATACACGCTACAGCAGGTTCACCCTCATATACTCTATACAACACCAACACACACCACACATATACTACAACACAGTCAAATATTCTACCATACTCACACTTCTGCCTAAATACCGCAGCATACCCAAACACTTACATTACATCACCCTCACATATACTACATACATAAATATTATAGTCACATACAATGCACACATATGCTGTACTCAGACATTCCACACACATACACACATTACATACACACATACTCACACAAATTCACATTATAGCACACACTCAAACTACAGTACACTCATATGCACTAACACAGACAAGCACATACAGCCCCCACCCCCACCCACAATGTACATGTAACGTCAACATTCTTTTGGAGTACTTGGACAGAATGTATCTTTTTAAAGCACATGAAAACTTGAGAGAAGAATAAATATTCTTTGTGCTCCTAATTATAATTTTAATTTTTAACGTTTATTTTTAATGATGATTTTTAAACGTTCTAAACTTTCTTTTAGTTTATCATCCACTAGGTAGTAGAAAAGAAAGGGCTTGGGGGAAATAGACCTGTTTATAAATGGTTCATTGGAGTAACTTTCCTGTGTTTTGTCAGAAAATTGGCAGTTTAGTTTACAGGAGTCAGCAGCGGCAGCTCAGTCCATTTTTAAACATTTTATGGATACACCAGCAGTGTAGTTCGGTAGAGTCAGGATAGCAAACCCAAACCAGCAGCAGTGGCACAACTCAGCAGAGACAGCCAGGCCTCAGCCTGGGCACAAGTCAGTAGGAGGGACCAGGACCAACAGGAATGCCAGGAAAAGTTCTCGGCCATGCCTCTCTCGGTGAAGCGAAGAGCAGCGAAGACTTGAGACCAACAAGCATTGTACAGTTAGTTCTATAAATGAGCCAAGCTCAGCCTCCATATGGTCCGTTGAGTTCTATTTATACTTCTTCCAAGTATCACACATGTCCTCCATGGGTCTTGCCTCAGCACAAGCATCTGAAGATTCCACTCTTACCATTTTTTAAAGGTTAATTTATTTTATATGAGTACACTGTAGCTTTCATCAGACACACCAGAAGAGGACATCGGATCCCATTACAGATGGTTGTGAGTCACCATGTGGTTTCTGGGACTTGAACCCAGGACCTCTGGAAGAGCAGTCAGTGCTCTTAACCACTGAGCTATCTTTCTAGCCCCACAGCACAAACATTAGTCTCAGCTGACATCATTCTGTCAATCAGTCTATGGAAGTGGGGGGAAAATAAAAGCCATGGTAGGACAAATATAGCTCAACCATGCAATGTAAGGCAGACCAATACATGTGTGTTGTTAGCAAAAAATGACACACATAAATAGTGAAGCATGCTGCTCTTCCTACATAAGCCTTCCTATGGCCATAGTCATTCTGTTAATGCGGTATGTCACATGGAGTATCAGAGTCTGCACAATACATGCCTTGTTTGGCTCCTATGAACTAGAGATACACCAGATCCCTAGGAAGGATCCGGTGTATCTTTCACATGCTTGCTTTAGCAGAACATTCTTTCTCCTGTGTCTGCTTCAGTAAAGCGTTCCTTCACATGTCTGCCTTAGCCTTTTACCTATATCCACTTCAGGAAAACATTCCTTTATGTGTTTGCCTCAGCAAAACACCATCTAACACAGCTGATTCTCCAAAGAAACCTTAAGTCTCTACTTCTCCTAATATTAATAATGATGACTTCACTGCAAATATAAGCTAAAATTATTTAAAAATATTTTGTTAGAAACAAAACATTTAGAAATGTATTGTTCTTCATAATAACTTAGCTCATATTGGAACCATGTTCACACTCTCTCTATTTACTCTAGTCTTTAAGCAGACACACAGTTGCAATTACATGGACATGACTCTCCATTCTATGGTTTGGACAAATTTGTGGGGATGTGTAACCACCATCAGAGTATTATACAGAACAGGCTCAAAGCCCTAAATAGTTCAACACTCCATGTGCTCTTGTTACTCATTCTCCAATTTAGGCACTGAAAACCAGGTTTTTTTTCTGTCTTTATAGTTTTTCCTTTTATAAATGTTTATAGGTGGAATCATAACGTGTGGCCTTCCAGACCAAATGCTCCACTAATTTTAGACATTTAAGTTTCTCCCATGGTTTTCCATTTACTTACTAGGGAACATTCCTCTTGGTTCCAAGTATTGGCAATTAGGAACAAAGCTATAAAAATTTTTATGTCCAGTTGTTGTATGCATGTGAGTTTTCACCTTTGGATGGATACCAAGGAGTTTAAGTGCTGCATGGTATGGTAAGAGCAAGATTAGTTTTCTAAAAACTAGCAGTTTGGTAGTTTTCTTTTTTCCTATTAACTTGGCACAACCTAGAGTAAGCTGGGAAGAGGTCTAATGGAAAGAACATCAGATCCAGGCATCGGCAGGTGTGCCCATGCACGATGCATCTCTCTTTCATATTTGTGCACTTTCTACATCAACCTGAAAACACTGCAGCAAAGATAATAGTGGATGATGTCTAGACAGATGATGAGCTTTGGTTTCCTCATATATAAAATGGAGACAATATTAGGCTTTAAAGGTTGTTAAAGCCTTAATTGAGATAGCATCAGGCAAATACGTGGCATAGGATTTGGCACATAGTAAAACTTCAAATAACTATGAGTCTTTCCACTAAATCCTATTATTAAAAGAGGGATACTTTCTGAAATGAAACATTGGTACTCATCGAACAAGGTTGAACGAACAAAAAATTGAATAAAAATACTTTTAAAAACCAATAAAGACATTCTCAGTGCTTAATAATTTGGATAGATAATTAGGATTTAAGAAAGCAATTTGTGATTATTCTACTTCAGGTTCCATCTTTATTTTTTTTCTTTGCTCTTTCACCTCATTTATACCAGCCCTCCTTTCTCAGCCATTTTAAATGTAAGCTTACTGAATGATAATACAAAAGAAAATTTTGCAGCTACTATTTGGAGGGTGATAGTTTTGATAGTGTCTAGAATAGAATAGATCTAGGGATCTGGTGCATTTCTAATTCTAGTTCATAGGAGCCCAACAAGCATTTATTGTGCAAACTCTGATACTCCATATAACATATTGCATCGACAAAATGATTGTGTCCTTAGGAAGGCTTATGTGGAAAAAGCAGCATGCTTGACTATTTATGTCAGCTCTACATACAGCAAGAGAGATGCTTGCATGCTATGCCTTTCTATTTCATATATGTGGGTTAGCCATACCAAAGGAAAATAAATGGAACAAAGGGGAAAAAACAGCAGGTGAAATCCAGATGGTTAATACCAGTTAATACAGATTTGTAATTTAGTGGACTCACAATTTTTAGGGCTCATTTATATAAGAAAACTTTTCATTCCCCTCCCAAGAAGTATCCGTGGTTGGGAGGTTTTAGTAGCCATGTCTTGGAGAAGTCTTAAGGGAATTTTATTTTTATTGCTAGAGGTTTTGCAGCCGTAGTAAAGAGCATTAATAAGATTTTGTTCCCTTGTTGGAGAATTTGCTCATTTTGTCTCTCACTAACAGCTAAGCCCACACTGGCTGCCTCTCATTTTCTGACCTCTCCTAGAGCAGAATAATTTCTAAAACTGCTTATCTTACATTGCTTTCTGACCATTCCCCCTCCACAAGGACCAGTGATCAAATTTAAGTTTTACAGATTATAAAAATATAATCCTAATGGGATCTCAGTACATCAAAATTATAATAATGAGAAACAGTCATTGTGAGAAAAAAATGAAAACATGGGATGGTTTCCAGTAAGTCTGCGTTAAATACCCAATAGTTTCTGAGAGAACAGGCAATATTGAAGGATTCTAAGATCATCCATGGACAGATCTTCTGTTTTATTGATGTAACCGCTGACATGTAGAGAGTTAATGATCCTCTGGGCTTAGTGAATTAGGGAAGTGCTTTCTGAGAATGGCATTCAAGACTTAGCATAAGAATATTCTCCAGAAAACATGACTAAGCCTTAGCTGGGCCATGAATGGGATGGTGTTTTATGTTGTGATGGGTAATTTCAATTGGTAACTTGAGGAGAGTCCTGGCATCACCTAGGTGACAAACTTCTAAGCATACCTCAAGGGGTTAGCTTTGAGACAGGCTTGTGAGGGACCCACTGTGGGTGGCACCATTCCTTGGCATAGGACCCTGGACTGCATAAAAAGGAGAAAGCCAGCTGAGAACCAGAATTCATTGATGCAATGTAACCAGGTGCTCTAAGATTCCTATCACCTTGACATCTCTACTCTCTCTCTCTGTCTGTCTCTCTGTCTGTCTCTCTCTCTCTCTCTGTCTCTCTCTGTCTCTCTCTCTCTCTCTGTCTCTCTATCTCTCTCTGTCTCTGTCTGTCTCTGTCTCTCTTTCTCTCTCTCTCTCTCTCTCTCTCTCTCTCTCTCTCTTTCTCTCTCATTTTGAGACAGGGTTTCTATGTGTAGCCTTGGGTGCTCTTGAACTTGTTCTATAGACCAGGCTGGACTTGAACTTGGAGATCTGCCTGTCTCTGCCTCCCAAGTACTAGAATTAAAGGTGTGTGCCACCACTTCCCTGCTCTTTTATCTCTCTAGAATTGCTTTTGTTAGAGTATTGTATCACAGCAACTCAGAAGTAACTATGTTGAATGCTCTGTAAGGTTTACCTAACTTAAAATGGAAAGGTTGAGATGAAACACTCAGAAGGTCTGATCAGTGAAGAATTTAGACTAATTAGAATTAACTTCAAATAACCAGAGTCTCTTTGTTATAGCAAGAGAGAGCTTGGAGCAGATGAAAGGAGAGCTGGAAAAATCAAACAGTTGGGATTGAGGGGGCTCAGGGCCATAAATTCTGTCAAATACAGTTCCTTGGATTAGCATGTGGAAATAGAGATAAACTAAAAATAAGGCAAAACTGACATTCAATGAATAATAAACCGATTAGGAAAGTATTGCCATAATCTTTGCTGGTGGGACAATAAAGAAGGTGACAGGCAAGCTAGAGTCCTGGCCAGTGGTAGAAGTCTCCTAGGTGTGCCCAGAAGTTTCTGTGGGAGTTCAGAGAGGAATCAAGACAGGGCTTGGGGTTTTTAGAAGAGTCAGATGATGTCAGAGCATAGAGCATGTCAGGACCACTCTGGGAATAGAAGTGGCATTCTTGTGATTCTCTGCTCTAGTAATAGGGAAAGAGACTCACGTCTCTGTGTCCTGGCTCCTTGGTACTTCCAAGTTCAAAGATCTTCATTGCGTTTGCACTACTTGAACATGAGAAATACAGTTGACACATCCTAGGTCTTTAAAACCTGGAACCAGCCTCACGGGACAGTAAGAAAGGATATCATTTCCCTATTCAATCATTCTACATCTGCTTACTGAAAGATTCCAGGAATTCCATTACATGGGCAGGACATGCAAGGTGATGGTGATCATTGTGATGAGGACAAGAGCAATGACTATGATGATGTTCATGGTCATTTCCATGCATTGTGCTCCCACTGAGTCTAGCCCTTTGTTCTGTAGTTAATATTGAACCTCTGAAGCTGGCTTGGGCACCAGCACTGCATCTCTGACATGTGCATCCAGGCCACAGAACAGAGGCTCAAACAGCAGCTCTGTCACTATCTATGTGACACAGCAAGAGAGCCTGTTCTCCAGCAGCCTTAATATCTTAGTCTACACAATGGGAATGAGCCACATGATGGTGCTGTTCAAGAAGAGTCTTTCACAGTGCTTGGTTTCTGATACATTCACAGCAGATATGTGGTCATATTCTCACCACATGCCCAATTCTTTCTCTGCCCTGTGGACACAAAAGCCACCACCTGATGCTTTTGTCAAGTAGAGACACCATGACTGAGAACAGCCCCTCCTCTATTGTTCTAATATCTTATTTATGAAATGTTCATGAGACTTGCAGTCATTGAGAGCAAGTCCTATAGCATGCTGCTCAGGCCTATTCTACATCAAGAAAGCCCTGAAGTCTCACATCCTGGAGGAACTGAGCAACACTGCCTGCTCATGAGTCCTGCGGAGTTTCAGTGTAGATGATAACTTTGGAATGGGCAAAGGCTGCAGACATTCAAACTATAGCTTACACAGAATAATACAACCTTGTGTGCTTGAAGCCTAAGACACCTAAAGAAATGCAGGGTTTAAAACAAGGTTTGAAATCACCTTCCCACACCAAAGTTTCAGGGAAAGAGGATATGGATAACGCCAAGTCAAATATTGAGATGAACGAAGAAACATCATCTGTGCAAGTTCAGTGGTATAAATGCGAATGCTTGTAGATGCGTGTGTGTTCTTTTTGCAACAACTGTTTGCAGATGTGCATAAGAGCTACCTCTGGCCTGTTGACAACAGGATTTCACCAGAATCTTGTTCTTCTTACTAGATACACTGATGGCTTATTAGTTACAAATGTCAGCTCAGTTTATCATTCATCAATAACTCATTATATGCTCAGAATATACAAAAACCCAATATGAATCAGGTTCATTGTCACATCTAAGGATTCAAATCTCAATATAGACTTCTCAGGCATATGACTCCCCACTTCTCTTTCCTAGACTAGCATTGGAGATTAAATATACTGTGCATTTTCTTGGAAGTAGGATTTATTTTTGTTTTTTACATCATTTGACAGTTTTGAAAAAGGGAGAAAAATATCAATTGATGGTCTTGAGATTTTCATAAAGAAAGGTCTAAGCATTTCTCTGTATGCACACATGTGCATGTTTGTACACCCCTCCCTCCTCTGTAGGTAGAAGTCATCAGAGGTTCTAATAAGATAATATAGCATAGCTCAGTCCACAACAAACCTCTCCCAACTAGT